>NC_085139.1:120705382-121061508 GCF_024139115.2 Armigeres subalbatus
TCAGATTTGTGTTAGGCCTTTCACTCCTTTTCTCTACGATCTTCCATCTTTATTATTCCTTCTTTCTTCTTTCTTTTTTCGTTTTTCCTCCTTTCTTCATTATTTCTACTTTGTTTCTTCCTTTTTCTTCCTTTTTTATTTCTTCTTTCTTCCTTCTTTCTTACTCCTATCTACCTTCTTTCTTTCTTCTTTCTTCTTTCTTCTTTCTTTCTGTCTTCTTTCTGTCTTCTTTATTTCTTCTTTCTTAACTCTTTTCCATTCTTTTTTCCTTCTTTCTTTCTTTTTTCTTTCTTCTTTCTTACTTCTTGCCTCCTTTTTTCTTCCTTCTTTCTTCCTTATTTCTTTATTCTTCCTTATTTCTTCATTCTTTTTTTCTTTTTCCATCTTTCTTCCTTCTTTGCTCTTTCTTTCTTTCTTTCGTTTTCTGGTCCTTTTTTCCCTTTTCTTTTTTTCTTTCTACCTTTTTCCTTCCTTCTTTTTTTTCTTCCCTTTTCCTTTTTGTCGGTTTTCCTTCTTCATTTTCTCTTCCACCTTTCTTCTTTTTTCCTTCTTCTTGCCTTTCTCGTATACAAAGTATACGTAAAGGCTATATGTTCGCTCCAAAAACAAACTTTTTATAGAAGGCTCGGAGACGCATAGTGTTATATACCAATCAACTCAACTCGACGAATTGAGGTGATGTCTGTGTGAGTGTGCGTGTGTATGTGTATGTGTGTGTGTATGTGCGCACCAAAAAAGCAAAAAGTCTAGCTCACTTTTTTGTACCTACCCTTGATCGATTTTTTTACAACAAGTTGCATTCACGCAGTATTCTACCCTTTTGTTTCCTATTGAAAATTGGCCATATCGGACTATGGGCTCGAAAGTTATGGCCAAAATACTATTTTTATAACTCACGAGAAAGGCTCTATCACCGCTAGGTGGATTAATCTGTTTTTTTTTTGTTTTTTTGCTGTTTCTTCTTTATTGTTTCCTACTTTGTTTTCTTCCTTTTCTCATCTTTCTTTCTTCATCTTATTTTTATTCCGTTTTTCTACCTCTCACTTCTCACTTCACTTCCCCCTTTTTCACTTATCACAATACACTTTTCTGTTCTCACTTCTTAATTCTACTACACACATCTCACTCTCCCCTTTTTACTTCTCAATTCTCACTTCTCACATCTCTTTTCTCACTTTAATTTCCTCACTTCGCACTTTCTACTTCCTACTTCTCACCTGCCATTTGTCACCTGTCACTTGTCACGTCTGCCTACTCACTTCTTACGTCTCATTCAGCCAGATGTTCGGCCTAATGACCCACGCTAATGGGTCTCCACCTTAATACTCAGGGGTCGTGCACTAGTTACGTAAGCACTTATGGAGAGAGGTTGGTTGCCAAAAATAACTTTCTCCTTTTCGTCTTTCTTAATTGTCGTGGTATTTGAAAGGCTTCAGTAAGCTACCTAAACGAGATTGCGTTACCTTCATCGCGCTGGGCTGTCACCTTTGGCATAGCTGACGAGATACAGCGCTTCGATATTCAGCCGATAGATACCAGGAGGACGCTCAAACGTACTCTATTTTGCAGCCCAACACTACGAAACAACCGCTAAGGTGGATTTCCCAGAAGAATCGCGATATGCGAAAGAGCTTTGTTTTATTCAGAAATGCCTTGCCATTTACAAATGTATCTTCTTGTAGAAATACAGAGATACGAACGGTCTCTAAATTGGAAAGATCGACCGCTTTTTTATTTCCAGTTCTCAGACACAGAAAGCCATCAATTAAGGAAATGAGGAAATGATAGTTTGTTGTCTAATCCAAAAGCTTATTGTAAATTAGTTGTAATGACTTTTGTTATTACTATATTACATGACCATAAAGCTTCATAGGGGCCCTCCTTAGCCGTGCAGTAAGATGCGTGGCTACAAAGCAAGACCATGCTGAGGGTGGCAGGGTTTGATTCCCGGTGCCGGTCTAGGCAATTTTCGGAATGGAAATTGTCTCGACTTCCCTGGGCATAAAAGTATCATCGTGTTAGCCTAATGATATACGAATGCAAAAATGGTAACTTGGCTTAGAAACCTCGCAGTTAATAACTGTGAAAGTGCTTAATGAACGCTAAGCTGCGAGACGGCTCTGTCTCAGTGTGGGGATGTTATGCCAATAAGAGGAAGAAGAAGGCTTCCTAGATAATGACTCTATGAGTAAAAATAAAATTATAATACACAACATTAAAATACTAAATCCCCTCCAAATCTCACAACGACGCATACCGAAAATAATTATATCTCAGTCTCAGATGTCTCCATGGAAGATTTTCCAGACAATTTCACTGTCTCATAATTACTGCCCCTGCTCTATCCGGTATACGGCAGTGCTCAAGCTACTGCAGTAAACAGTCACACATATGCCTACTAATGGCGACGACGACGACAACGTCGAGACGACTGCCGAGACAGACATACGAAGACGACTTATTATGCCAATGGTTAGGCTTCTGCACAAGGGCTTTCCTTCATTTCCTTCCCATGCTCCCATTTTCACCGAAAGTGAAAGTGTTTCCTGTGCAGCATGAAAGCATGAGTACGTAGCTTCTCATCTTGCTGTCGAGGTTTCGAAGGGTGTCTCATTTGACGATTTTTTACACGGCTATTCATTTTTTCCTCGTCCACTAGCTTCCCGTCATCTTCATTTGACCGTAGCAGGTTGGTACCAGAACAGGAAACTCATTTGCAAAGGAAGCTGAAGTCATTGCCCTTTGAGATGCAGAAGTATCGTCGCCGCTCGTTAGCAACGTGTGTTGGGGCGGCTGTTATGCATTTTAATCCACCGACGCGCCGTACAAAAATGCTCAACTATTTGACACCGGTAGTTAGTCGGGCATCGTTCTGCTCGTCGTCGTCGTCTGGGGTAAGAATCTTCTAAAAGTATAGAAAGAATAGCCCCAAGCGGAGCTCTGTTACTCGCGCGTATATCATCTCAAAGTAACCAGTAAAGGTACTCAACGCTCAAGTTGCATTACTTCATGATTTTTATCATTGTTTTACAAGGCAGTAGGTTTTTACCAACGAGTACATTCACCTGCGTTGGATTTATATTAATTGAACTCGATGAAGACATCCGACCCGACTGAGGGTTATTTTTACCTATATTATTTGCCAATGCCAATGTACTACCTTAAATGTTGAGTTTCACTCTAACCAACAAACTATTTAAACAGTTCTTAGTTCTACGTTCCCATTCCAACTGTAGGTTTTAATGCAGAACTGATTTTTTTTAGATTTTCTAAACAGGTCTGAAACTTTATACTTTTTATTGCCCAATCCAACGTGCTCTCAAATAGTAACAATAAAATCAACGCGTAGCATTCAAATCGCTGGTTATTCGGAGGCGACCAAGCGGCAAAATGCGGCTAACAAACATGGTCAGAGAGGATCCAATTATGTAAATGACACCCATGCGTCACAATTTATCGGTCCATGTTATTGTGAGTGAGTTTGTTTGTTGGTACACAATGAGTACATCTACGGACGTGAGCAGTCCAACTTATCATCAGTGCTGCATAAATGAGAGATGCTTGCAGTGCCAGTGTTTGGTTCCCTCATGTCGCAGCCGCCCGGGCACGTGAGCACAACTAAACCTTGATAATGACACATATTCAAAAGTTTACTGCATCGTTCGCTACTGTACTGACTATCCGCCATCAAACACCGCAAAATGATGTCGCGTTCCAGTCGTTCCAGCGGACCTCTGCCAGCTACCGCTAGCGGAGAAGATATTCCTGGGACGCTTTGTCGCTTAAACTTTGCGGCATGTGAGTACACTCACCATAGGTATAAAACAATTTAATTACACTGTTCTACATTCGCAAATTAGTGCACTCTGTCTGTGTAGTGTTTGACGCTTGCAACAACAGCGCACTTGTCGACTTTGCGTCCAGTGCTTCCGCTTTTCTCACCCACCATTGTTGCATCCTTGTTTAGCGTGCCCTGTTTTGCTGGCGAGAGAGTGATTAGCACCAACAGCTTTAGACGCATTTGAGCTAGTTGGGCCAGCCAGCGTAGGACATTGTGCTGCGTCCTTTAGGATGAAGTGGCTTGTTTATGAAAGTGGACTAATTCGTGGTGGCAGGCATTAAAATTTATGTTTTCATTCATTCGGCTTCATATGGGAGCATATGGCGGAATAAGTTAGTTACTTTGGCGTTGGTGTCCGACATGAAGGGAAAATAGACACGGTAATGGCATAGTTGATTGAATGTTGATATAGTAGTCAGAAAGTCAATGGCTTGCCCATGTGTGGTATTGTATTTGAACCTTAAATATCTTATATCTCTGCAACGTAATAAAGAATAAGCGACTTCTTACATTTACAGTAATTTGTTTCTTTCGGTATGTATTCTAAATATTTGGATCAAAGCCACTGAAATTGTTAAAGGTAACTCAGAAAGATCGAAAATCGCAAACACTTGAGTCAAAGGAATTCGTTTATCCAGTCACATCCATGGAAAGTTGCAATGTATAACAGCTCGAATACCATTGAAAAATGTCAAGCACTTTTACCAGCGAACAACACACAGAATCTATTTGATGTTCATTCTCGGATCTTATAAAAACTCATCATGGTTTGTCATTTATCCACGCCCTTGGTCGTTTCCGGAGATCAAACGTCCAGCATAAAAGTGCAATTTTTTCGGCGCTGGAGGCGAAAAAATTAAAAATGCCTTTTCTAAACCACAACGTTGTCATCAGGGAGGTTTACGGTATGCATGCAAAAACTTTATCCCTTAGCTAGCGGAAAATCTCAATTTTGACATGAATTTACATCAGTTTTTCGCTGCCATTCGTACCGTGTTGACTCGGATTCCGCGTACAAGACTCCGAACACAAATTGATATGTCAGATTGCCACTATGTTGTGATATGCATCTGCACCAAAACGGTCTTGTACACTGAACAAGGATAAAACGGGTCGTGACAAGGTACATCAGATGTTGGCGTTGATAATTGGTTTGACAGGATCTTAACCTTTTGCTTTGTCGGGCCGATTCGAGTAGAATCGTTATATCTTTCATCTTTGCACTTCAACTACGCGCCTGCGGGCAGACTGCAGTTTAAACGCAAGCATAATTAGGACGCGTAGAGAATAAATTCTTGATACCTTGAGATAGGAGCGGAAATAAGATGATGCATTATGGTTAACTGCTGTTATCGCTTTTGTGTGTCCTTTGTGCCTCAACCCATGCTATGTGTTCTATAATGTTTTGAAAATATGGCCAGAAAATGTAACTGCAAGCTTTGTTAACTTTCCTACTGTAGGAACTGAAGTGCGGAAAAACTCACACTAACGGTTTTCGCGGGTCATATTGACTTGGATTAGACTTTGCAATATCTCCGGCATTTCTGAGCCAAATTTACAATCACTTTGTCCCTATTGGTCCTTAATGGCCATGCGTATGTTTTACGATTTAGATATGTTCTAATCGGATGTTCTAAATTTTCCAATTCATTCTGAAGTTCAGATCTGAACAATCGACCACGTCAGCTACTCTCAGTTAAGGGTATGCGATAACACACTTTTTTCTAACGAAACGAAACGAAACGAAATTTAAAATGTCTATGTTGATTCGGATCGAAACGAAACGAAATCAAGGTTCATTTAATTCGAAATTTTTCGAAACGAAACGAAATTTTATTTTTTTTTCCGCGGAATTTTTATTAAATTGGTTTTACATTATGTACGCAATTCTGATTTCACTTTTTCGAAGTCGAATAACTGTTTTACGACCAAAAGAGTTATAATAACAGAAGAAGCAATATGTGATAAATCGTCACATTCTCGCCGCATTTACCATTGGAGATAAGGGAATACCCCAGCATTTGTGCCGCTTTCAAAGGAATTCATCGTGGAGCGCGTGTTCCCGTATCTGATCATTTTCATATCAGTTCAATTTTATATCAGTTTTACTTAATATGAAAATAAAGAAATTGTGGGATTTTTCATATACGGATTCATATTTCGCTTAAAACCTTCGTTCACTTAAGAATTATGTAATTGTGCTGAAGCATACTTCATATTGTCTTGTCAGCGTAGTTTTACAGTTTTGACTAAGTCAAAATTAGGAAAAGAATGCTTAAATTGATTTTCTTATTTAGATACTCTATTATGTATCCACATCTACCAGGCGTAGATAGAGAACTAGTAGATAGAGAACTGATATTACAATATTTGAAAAGGACGTATCAGCAAAAATGTATTCCTTCTTATTCTTCGTCTACATATATAGCATACATTTGCTCACTAGAAGAATCCTGTGCATATTGATAAAATGCACAAAGATATGTAGTTCAGATTGAATGTCACTGACCCATAATCTTATATACAATCAGCTCGACAAACTGAGTTATTGTCTGTGTGTCCTTGGCATATGAGAACAGCTGTTATGGTCAGTATAAGCTGAAAGGAATCATAAGTAAAGAACTTTCAGCAATTTTAATGATCTTTCAACCCGTTCAACCCGGATTTTATTTTGCAAATTCTATGCGAAGATCTAGAGATGCCCACAAATCTGCAATGTTCCTTACATATTGTGCAAATAGTCAAAGAAGAGCTTATCAGCTTGATTAACTGTTACAGTACACATCGTAGTTGCTAATCATGATTGGCCGAGAAACAGCAAATATGCACAGCTCACAAATTAAATGATATTCTTGGGATACAAAAAAAGTTACTCTTATTGTATACTTGCTTCGGAGTTTCCAATTCATGACCAATAAAAATGCTAGTCACGTGCTTGTAGTCAATTTATGTTTAAGAGAGGAAAATTAGTTTAACACTCATTGTTATGAGAGATCGAAGAATGCTCTGCATCTCCGTGAGCGCTAAGGAAAAGGAATCGTTGGTTAGTTGAGAAGGTAATTCATGTGAAACCCCTTGGTAAGCAACAACATATTTATTGTGAACGAAGTTATTTTGAAAACAAGAAGACGAAAGCTGTGTTTCAAATCTATCCAACGCAAGACCAATGTGCTTCGTTTAATAATCTTCTACAACACGATCGATTCCGCACTAAATAATTTTGTGCTCTTCGGTGCAGACATTAGTTTTATCACTTCGCGTTCTCACACACTAGCTGGCGTGATCAGCATCAACACTATCGATTGCACACTGGTTAAACAAATTTCTGCTACGCGAGCTAGATTTTCATCACTTTATACTGTGGGCAGACATACCGTTGTAAATGCGTTGTACGCCTCAAATTGTATGTCTGTCACCATTTACAACGCTAGAACCACGGAAGCAACGCGATTCTCGCGTGGTTTCTGTACCATCATCGTACAGCTTTGTATGCCTCTCACCATCTACAACGACAAAATAATAAAAAATAAAATAAAATAAAACCGTTGTACCCGTACCAACCTCGATGTGCGTTGTACCAGCGTTGTTCTGATAGAACATCGCATTTTCAGAAGAAAACAAGCTTTCTTTCTCATTATTGATTACTGTTGGTTGGATTACAGATACAAATTTGATTCATTGGATTTAAAAATATATAAGTTTATTTTGAAAATGTTCGCATCGCGCATATATTTATTTATATTTCAAACGAACTGGGATATATGTATTCATATACATTTGTGTTAATAGGGAGCTTTGTACTCGTTTCAAAGATAAACAAAAACTAAAATTATGATATACCATATTACAAGTGGAAGATTGTTTATCTATAATCCAAATTAATGGCTATGTACTTTCAAGTAGAGAAAAAAATGGACGATTTAAATAGCCTGATTTTTTTTTGACTTTTTAGATCATTCCTAGAAAAATTCCAGACATGAAAATATGATGATTCCATAATATAGAAAGTAACATTGCTTACAGAAATTCAAATTTTTTATTTATTTTTTTAACTCTAGCATGTACTTTTAGTACTCATGAACACCACTTTTGGAACACATGGAATTCCTGAATTTTCAAAATAATTCTTTGCAAAAGGGAAAAAGAAATGTTAAAATAACTGGAACGAGACACGAACAAAATCCCAGTTATTACTCTCAAGCGTCCATAATGTAATTTGGACTGAAAGTCAATAAAAAATATGTATAGCCTGATATAACGATACTTGCAAGTTTGAATCCTCGTACTTATCCTGAGTTACTGTAAGCTATATAGCAAGAAGGATTTGTAGAATACCGGAAGCAATTCTGACCTTCTCTTGGAGGTTTATGTATATTAAACACAACAATTAATAAGGACGTTAATAAAGTTTAAAAAAAAAATCACATGTTTTAAACAGTGTCTTCCTATACTGTTATGGACTTTCTAGAATTATTATCTAATATTGGAATTTGAGAAACAGGAAGATAAACATATTTTCAAAGAATTTACTGGAGTTTCAGAAAACAATCTACTAGACAAATTCATTGAGAACTTCAGGAAAAAACTATCGAGAGTGCAATTGAAAATTTCTTGTGGATTAGGATGATTGTTTTTGAGAAGGATTGTTTATATTCACCAGAAAGTTTTATGGGATCGTTGAAGACATTGAATAAGAAACTTTTGAATAAACTCCACAAATATTGCGTGAAGATTATGTAAAAATCATTATAGTAAAAAATTGTAAATTGAAATAAATTCTGCCAACACCTGAACTATAATATAATAAATATTATTTAGACTTTCTAACCCTAGAAACATCTCCAATAAGCTTTTACATGCACTTTGAGATATTTCTAATTTACTTTAAAATCTAATATAAACTTCAATTCTGTAGTGCATATTTTGTACTTATATCCCGAGCAACACACATCACACATGTTGCAGTAAAGTATCTGTGACCCATATGCAACCAGATTTAGTCACATTTGAGTTGCTGCAACCAAATCGGTCTGGATTGTGCTGCTAGGGATGCAAACCCAATTTTTTTTGGAACATTACAACTGTGAACAAACTGTTCAAAAAAGCAATAAATTTTCAATTCTGGGTTTTGTGATTTTCTCCTGACCTCAATGAAATTCCATAACTTTCCCTGACTTCACAAATCCAAATTAAAATTTTCTCGAAATATATGCAGAATCGGGAAGCAGACCTCACCCATATGCTATGATAACAGATTTCGTTTTTGCTCATTTGTAATAAGAGTGTACAGGTTTATTTTCGCACAACTGTGTGCGAAATGATTTAAAATACATCTTCAGCATAGGTAGGAGAAGAGGCCCCAAAACGAATTTATCATAGAGTATATATCCTCGCGATTCATTGCGTTCTCGTTATAGTTTGCAAGAATGTCCCCACAATGCGTATTACATATTATGTATTATATTTTGTGGGTATATAGAAAGATGATAAATGAGAGATTATTATGTTTTCCTAGATTAAATTCTCGATTTATATGTTACTTATCTAAGTAATACAAGTTCTGTAACTTTGTAAGCAAGACAACGAAATTATAACAATCTACGTGGAAAATATTTTAGAATTTTTCAGCTGATTTGTTTTTCCAGTACTTGGAGTTCTTGAACTAGAATACGTATAATTATAATTGCGCAATGCTTTAAAAAGAATAAAAATACATTGGACCAAACTCTGCGTCTTGGTGATGCTGGAATTCGTAAACTAAATTTTCTCCGCATTTTTCTTAAAATTAAGCTAGGTTTCAATACTTCCTGCTTCGCTTGATCAATAATTGAATTTAATTTTACCCTGAATTGCATTCGGCTTTATTAAACTTTTGTTCGAACATTCACTAAAATAATAATAGAACATCAAACCGAAATCAAATATCTTTTGAATAACTTGGAGGGGTAATAAACGTAAGCGATTTACTTTTTTACGTAAGCGATTTAGCTTTTTACAGTATTCCCTTTGGAAAAAAAATCATGTGTTTTATTTCATTTGGATCGTTGGAAAATGATAACCCCTCTCATGCCGAACACATAAGCAGTGACGTGGTTAATTTACAGCCTTTCAAATCTAAAACTTAAAAAGGGACTATCCACAATGTATGTCATGCTTCTGGGGATCCGATCTAAATAAGAGATTTAATGCAAAAACGTGTGACGAGAGGGGGGGGGGGGCTTGGAAACCGCTATTTTTGCGTAAAGTACTTTATGAACCTTCCCAAACACTATTGAGATTATTTAGCCTACTGTTTAGAAATTTCATTTCAGTGTCATAGGATTAGACTGCATATAACTTTATTTTAATTTGTTTCACAATTTTACATGGGACTACTTTTTAATAACTTCAATCCAAAGATTTTATGATGTTCATTAAGCTAAAACGCTTGAAGGATCCTATACCGTTGTCTGAAAGGTTTCATTAAGAAGGTATTTCTGAATGTATTGCCGGAGGAATTCTTGAAGCAAATTCCAAAAGAATTCTTAGAGATTTCCGGATAAATTCCTACATTAGTTTTGGAAGAAGTTTCGGAGTTATTAACAGAAGAATTGCTGGAGATTTTTTTGGAAGAAGTCCACTAACAAATTCACGAACTAGCAACTTGAACAATTATCCCGAGAATATATAAATCAAATATTCTTTATTTTATATTCTTCTACAAAATACATTACTTTGAGATCTAACTTCATCATAAATCAGAGACGGTTCATGAATGTATTAATATCGTTATTGCAGTTAGTTGTAGCTGCGTTCGTCTTTGAAACGTATATCAAAGATTCTTGGTGATTCATATCATTATTAATTTTCAGAAATGATTTAGTGTAAATGAATATCGATTAAATTATTTCGTTTTGCATAAATAATTCTGAAAGAGTTTGACGATGATTGGTTAATAATAATAAATAATCAAGCAATAGGCTATTTTAGGAAACAAATTTTGTTAGCTGATCGAAATTGTATTATTAACTGATAGGACGCCTAAGTCTTTTGTTTTCACATTTCCGCAACTGTCTCTCATTTGACAAATAGAAAGTAATTTTGTTTAAAAAAGGATTATATTCCATCAATGATATTTCCATCAGCTGATCAAAATGCGAAACCATTTTTTTTCTTCGCTGCCCCTATCGAAGTTCGGTACAGCCATAATTCATACCATGCTTCGATTTTTTCCAACAGTGAATTATATTTGTGGTACCCAGCATTTTTTATAACTTTTTTATATATGATTTTCACATAATTTGCAAAATCTTAATTTTCAGAGCAGGAATTTTCAGTATAAATGCGTACTTCTCGCAGCGATATATGGTTCACTCTTGTGTATTTCTCTCTATTCTCTGTGGCCGAAACGAGAACATGGTGGTGTTTGACTGTTTCTTATTCAATAGCGGGAGAGTTTCCAATCAGAAACAAAACCTATGTGAGCTAACAGGAGAGCAATAAAAAAACAACACAATTCAATTCCAATAACCATACTCGCATCAGCCGAAATGTACCCGTTCTGAAGGTAGTTCTCTCTTCGTTTTTCTTCCTATTCTCTCAGGTAAGAACAAAATGTATGCCTGTCACCATGCTCTGTACACTTACAGCGCTGTACGCTTACAGCGCATTTACAACGGTATGTCTGCCCCTAGTATTACATTCTCCCCGACTTGCTGCCGTCCCATGACTAGCAGCAACACGATCAATTCCGCATTCATATGCATAATATGAGTATATAGTAAAAAAATATCACAAAATTTAAATTTTAATCATAGAAACACTGAAAACTACATGCATATTTGTCGACTAAGAATGAGGTTATATAATAAGCATTAATAGAATTAATTGTATAACATAAAGTTTTGAAAACAACCTTACGGTTTTGTACAGCGGCGCAGCCTAAATTTTCGATAATATAAAGTATGGTTTAAGTTTAAATTTGTTTCGAAATTCCGCGGAATTCCGTAAAATTTCGTTAGAAGCTAGTTTTTTCAAGCGAAATTTTTATAATTTTACAAAACGAAACGAAATCAAGAAATCAGATTTCGCCATGCTCAAATTCCGCGAAATTCCGCGGAATTTCGTTTCGAACCACCTGAAACGAAATTTTTCGAAATACCGCATATGCTTACTCTCAGTACTATAGCAATAGTAACCCATTGTGTACATACTAGTCCTTAGTAGGGCTTCCATTTTTCCCGGGAATCAACTTCCCGGGAAACGGGAAATGAAATAATTATTTCCCGGGATTTCCCGGGATCCCGGGAAATAAAAAAAAAAATCTCAAAACTGAATTCAAAATCGTAGTTTAAATTTTGTCGAAAAATATGATTTCGAAAATATACATTCTACATCAGTGATTCTTGCTATTTTGTCCTCAAATGATGAAAAAGTTGTTGAAAGCCTGAGAAAGTTTTTGTTCAGTTTGAAAAACGTTAACTCCTTCTACAAAACGTTCGCCATGTCATAGGTATCATCATCTGCTCTGGCTCAAAAGTAAGATCTGCAGTGTCCTCCGCTATGTGCTATTTTTCCATAATTTTTTAAAACTTTTTCGGGTTGTATCCGCATTTTTTTTTTTCAGTTTTTGGACAACGACGGCTTCGAGAGATTCTCTTCTATTATCGCCAAAATATTCCTAACATGAACTATTCTTATACTCGACGACTTTTTTTAGTGCATAGAATCTGGTCAACTTTGAACGATAAGCCATTTTTATTCATGTCGTCCACTTGAACACGTTTTCGACTTTGAATGTATGTAAAACAGATGAATGAAATATTTGAATTGAGAATTCTTCCTTTGCTTGAAATGCCGAACAGCAACCGAAACGCATCAAATTGCAAAAGTTTTGCGAGTATTTGTTGTAAGACAGTTGTAATGATCGCATACTAAGGACCTAAAATCTGTTTCTCCATCAAGATATTATAAAATATTCAAATGAAATATTTCAGAAATATCTCAAAATACAAACGAGTCTTCGGAATATGAGTCTGTTCGGGAATTGAATCAACAAGGATTGAAGATCTTAAAATACCATTGACAATTATGGGACAAACCTGCCAAAGCGGTCACTGCTATTGCCTGAATATCTGCGAACATTAGTAGCTCTGCTGTTTCACCACAGACACTACATTTTAAATTCGACTTCACAACGCTAATCGACGTTTGTACCTACTAAATTAACGAACGATAGATATAAACTGGTTCTTTGTCTCGCCTCTCTTCAACACGTGTTGGAATACACCGCATGATTCTGTAGCATTTTCAGTATGACTTAAATTCATAAACTTCAAAAGGAAAACAAATAGTGAGATGATGCTAGTAAAAAAATGTAATTGATACCCCAAAATCCGTTATCATCAAATTTAAAAAAATAAGACAATTATTACAAAATATTTTAGTATGTTCATTTCCCGGGAAATTCGGGAAACTGATACACAAATCCCGGGAATCGGGAATCCCGGGAAATATGATTTCCCGGGAAATCGTTTCCGGGAATGGAAGCCCTAGTCCTTAGAGGCCGTTCATATGATTAACGATTAATATATGTTCGAAAAAGATTTAATAAATTCTACAAATCGTTCTGGAAAACCATGCAAATAATGACGAACTCTTAAGTCAAGAGAGACCGTGCGTATGATTTACAATTTAGATAAGTCTACATAAGACGATCTTAGCTCCCCAAATCATTCTGAACTTTAATTGAAACAATTGATCTTTTAGTCCAACTACGCTCGATACAAAATTGATACATATTTTTTGAGGCCATAAGTATGGTTAACGATTTACTTCTCTTTCAATGGCTCTACATTTCAAACTGAACTGGTCCTGCTTTTCAACTTAGTGTTCATTTGTTTACTGGATGGTATTTCAACTGGAATTTGTAGATCTTATTGAATTTATTAACATCTAGTTTTTCTATTAGCATTTCCACAGTTATTAATTAAAAGCTTTCTATGCCCGCCAATGCATGAAGGTGTCACTCAATTTGTTATTGATTTTGTACCGAGTGTAGTAGAAACTTTAGGTCTTAACTCCAGAATGATTTGTAGAAATTTATATGGCTCTACACGGTCATTGCTGTCGTATGCTGCATTGGAATCGATAAAAAGATGGTGCGTTGTGATCTGATATTCACGGCGTTTTAGGATGAATAGACGTTCAGTAAAGATCTGTAGAGGGACTTTCCTTGACCGTGCGGTTAGATGCGTGGTTACAAAGCAAGACCATGCTACAGGTGACTGGGTTCGATTCCTTGTCCGGTCTAGAAAATTTTCGGATTGGAAATTTTTTCCACATCCTTGGGCATAAAAATACATATTCATATAAGTTCATATGACAATAACTATCTTCTTTACAATTATGCAGCATTCATTCTTATTTCCAAAAAAGTCTAAACGCAACAAAATTGAAAGCTGATAAAGGGCTTATTTCATTGAAAAGTTGCCTTTTCAGCTAAATCCACTTCAGGGGATCCACTAGATCAGCGGTACTCAACCATTTTCCTGAGAGGCACCCCTTCGAACGTTTGCATTCATTGAGGTACTCCCATTTTCCGCTGTATATGAAAATAAGCGTAACTCATAAGATGGATAAAAAATGGACCTGGAAACTAACGAGATAAATGGCTCTCCAAAAAGTTGTCTTAAATTTTCGTTTTTTCTTGGAACTAAGGAGGCTTCCAGGGTCTTGAAAGGAGGCTTCCGGGCCCCTTGAAAGGAGGCTTCCAGGCCTTTTGAAAGGAGGCTTCCGAGCATCTTGAAAAGAGGCTTCCGGGCCTTTTGAAAAAAGGCTACCGGGCCTCTTGAAAGGAGCTTTCCGGGCTTCTTGAATGGAGGCTTCCAAATCACTTGAAAAGAGGTTTCCGAACATCTTGAAATAAAAAAAAAAATATACATATATCAAAATGTTATCAATAAGTTTTGATTAAAATTGTAATATATCCGCCATTATTCATTTTTGTCCGAGGTACCCCCTGGGCAAAATCGATTTTGCTCCACAGCGCTCATCTGATTCTTTATCATGTTCTGAGTGTCCTCTGAAAATTTGAGCTCATTTGGATTAAAACTGATTTAGCACAATCCGTTTCAAGTTTGAATGCAAATTAGTATGGGGAAATTTAATTTTCCATTATACTGTGATTGACGCTTCCTCATTAAGCGCAGGTTAAAAGAAAACCTACATAGCTAAAAGAAATACTCACGAGCTTTCACTCAGCGAAAACCGGATCCTAATTAATCGTTCCAATAATTAGTAATCGAATTTCCAGAAGAACATAGACATATTTTAGTTTATAACCGTCAGTCTACTGACCTTCTCGGCTTACAAGTGAGATGGTTTAAGCACCACTTCCGAGGGAGACCATCCACCAATATTTGGGTTGCCCGAGCGTTGAGACCTTTCAGAGGAAGAAGGCTCAGTTTTTAAATTTGGTCCGAGAAGTAAGATGGCTGACTGAAATTGTCCACAAAGAGAAACGCTACTAATACGAATTACGAATATAATTATCGATGTTCATAATGTATAACTCATTACAAAATCAAAACAGAGAGAGCTCAACAAACAATTTTGTAACTATTCCGTACATGAGAGGACTAGTAGAAAAACTTTCGAGATATTTGAGACAACATGCCTATAAAGTAGCTTACAAACCGGTTGACAAAATTAAAGATGTGTTATTTACGAAAACCAAAGACGTAATACCAAAAAACAAAAATACAAATTTAGTGTATGACATACCGTGCGGTGCATGTGAAAAATCGTACATCGGTGAAACTAGCCAGTTCTTATATAAACGTCTGGACCAGCATAAATACAATGTAAAAACAAAAAACATTTCCGGTACAGGTTTATCACAGCACACTATACAAAGAGGGACACATTTTTGACTTTGAAAAAACCAGAATACCTGACAAAATAAGCAAAAACCACACAAGACTGACAGCAGAAACATTTTACATTAAGATTAAAGGAGACGAAAATGTAGTAATTAAGCATAAAGACTCAGCAAATTTTAAAAATGCGTATAACTCTATTATTAGCAAACTTAGAACTAATACCAATAGCAGTTAAAATGTGAAGATTGTACTATGTTTGTGTGTGTCAATAGTTAGTAGTAATGGCTGTCTGTTAGAAAATAAGTGACTGGAAGATTGTATGTTATTATTTTGTAAAATTCTATGTGTTTTTAAATAATATATGTGTTTTTTAGTGTCCGCAGAAGATGGTCGAAGGCCAGTAAATCGACCGAAACGTCCGGACAGTCTGGCAAAGTTTTGTTTTGTCATGTTTCGCCGAAAACAAATCGATGAGAATCCCTACCAGAAATATAATTATCTACACACTTAAAATAAATCGCCGAATTCGGTAAAATTTTACCGAAATCTCAACAGCAGAACTGTTTGGTAAATAATTTAACTGATTTTCGGTGATTTTGACAGTTGAGCAATGGAAAAAATTTCAAAAAATCTGTAAAATAAATTACCGAACAGTTCTGCTGTTGAGATTTCGGTAAAATTTACCGAATACGGTGAAATGAGTTAAGTGTGTAGAACAAGATTATAATTATCGGCAAGTGATAAATTATATAAAGGGGGTTTTATCATCACCGGCAAGCATCCCGAAATTCCTAATCGAACCGACCCGTACACAAACGGGACAAGTGTGACATGAAAAACACTCAACTCATTTAACTCAATCGGGACCAACATTTATTGTGAAAACCTATCTGCCCGCTTCATTATTTCTCATACGCTACAACACCTTAGTAAGATGTTGGGGTCAATATGACCCAAAACGAAACTTCAAAGTAGAA
Organism: Armigeres subalbatus; assembly: GCF_024139115.2. Taxonomy (NCBI): domain Eukaryota; kingdom Metazoa; phylum Arthropoda; class Insecta; order Diptera; family Culicidae; genus Armigeres; species Armigeres subalbatus. Next base: position 120,722,062 of record NC_085139.1, read on the forward strand.
TAATTTTTTCCTGATAATCCGATCGTTCTGAAATTTCTTGACTTTTAATATTTTGTGGAAATGAAGCATCTGACATGAAAAAAGTATTTTTTTTTTGGTGGTGGCTGGCCCAATTATTACTTCCGGTCTTTTACTATACTTAGTATAGTAATAGTCAAGCATTCGTTCTACATATTGCTAATATGGGGTGGTGAATTGTTATAGAATTTAAAAAGAAAACGAATGCTAAGACCAAGTGCCACTGGATGACTCCAAACGGGCCAGTATAATGTGGGGTAGTCAGGGTTTAACTAAATTAGCTAATAGTATAACTTATTTTGCCACGCACCAATTTCAGTATAATTTGTTTCTACGAATCAAATTCCTAGAAGTTAGGTTTTCAGCATTACTTAGCGCAAGAGAGGGTTTAAACTCTGCGTTAAACTGAATTTTATTCGCCGATTCGGGGCGTTATCATGAGTGATCAGCACTCATGGAACACATTGTTTAACGCGAATGTCAGCCGGGTTCGATCAAAAGTGTAAGATTTAGTGTAATTAGTTTAATTATTTTTATTTTTAGGCATCAAACGTTAGGAGCATGTTTTCAGCGTTGCACAGCCCAAGAGAGGGTGTAAGCTCACAACGGTATAGTGTAGGTCGTCCTCGATTGGGGTCCTGTGGGTCGCATGTAGTGGCTGTGCTCGGGGCAGTTATGTGTTGAAAGCGGTTTCGGGGCAGTTAGGATTGAGTTTTAATATAAACAGATGTAGGATTGAACAAAGTTATAACCTTTAAGGTTCATATTGTGGAGACTATTGACAGCCAAAGCGTTGAGGATAAGCTTTTAGTTAGCAACTGAATTAATTTATCCGATTTGGAATCCTAGATTGAATAGTAGGTATATATGGACAATAATAGAAACTATATACAGTTATCATTTTATTAAGTATTGAGGATATGTTTTTGGTCAAGTTGAGTATCAGATGGGCATGTGTGATATCCATTAATAAGACAGAATTATTAGAACTGTATTTTTGTCTTTGCAGTAAGATTAATTACTTACTAATGTTTTGCGGGCCGGCGAGTGAAAGCGGCCCAATTCTTTTATCTACCTCTTTCCAGGCGACCAGTGATGAAGAAAATCTTAATGTTCCGGTATCAGCAGTGGTATTCATATTCATAACAACCACCGTCAATACAGGAAGTCTGTGTTCACAACGTGATTACTTCAAGGACAATCCCAACATCTTCTGTGAATTGCAGATAAGTATTGCGTTTATATTTTAATTGCACTGAGCTCGTTCTAATCTGATCGATGAATGAATCTACATGTCACTAATCAATATCATTAGTAAATTTAAATATTCCCGTAGATTAGAAAAGCAAGTGCATATATTTCTATTTTATGGCAACATATCACAACGAAACGGACCCTTGGGAGCCTTAAGTAAGATCTCGGTCCGGTTGCATCTAAGGAGATCTTAGTGCAGTGCACACCGGACGTGTTGCCCAGTAGACGTATCGCTCAGCGGTATTTAAATACAACGCAGATAGGCTATGGTCAGAGGGTGCGTTGATATTACAAGATTACAAGATTACAAGATGAAGCATCTGACATGAAAAAAGTATTTTAAGGTGCAACAGGAACGACCTCACAAAAAAAGTTACGAATAAGATGTTAGGGTCATATTGACCCAGAAATGTAAATGCTTATAAAACAGTCAAATTATAACCGAATTACAAAGTTTATATACCGTTCTAAAGATAAACTCATCAATTTTGTGGCTATGGGGTGATATGCTGGTTCTGGAGACAATGGCCACCGGGAAACAACTTCCACGGGGACCTTGTCGGTCATATAAGGGGAACATAAAAATCGCTCCATATATGCCATTCGATCGCTAATTCTTCATAGATTCTCTTAAAACGGTAATGTATGGTCCATGAGAGGGCTTCCGACGAAAGTGGCCACTCCTGGTACATGCAAGGTGCCCCCGGGGAACCCGCAGGAGGGGACATTTCCGTTTTAGCACCAAAATATACCGTGCGGCGGCTCTGTCGTCATGATTTTCCACAAAATAGATGATAATGCGCTTGAAATCAATAAAAGACCACATTGCCTGTAAAACCAATAATTACACGTAATATAAAAGATAATACGACTCGATATAATCGGCAAAGACCTATGCGATGAATAAAGGATCACGATAGGAAGCTTGGAACATGGAACTGCAAGTCGTTAGCAAGGATGTTATCGATCATTTAATAATCTGCGTTCGATCAATTAGTAGTTTGTAAATAACACATTCCAGAGGTCAAATTTTAAAATGTGTTGAATTGTGAACTTCTAGTGCGAGGGTTTTTCTACAACTCTGTCTTACAGGTCGATGTTTGAATTCGAATATTAACTTAGTTGTGGCGCTAGTTGCAGTAACTCATACTAAATGATAACAAAATTTCAATCATTTAGTATAAGTTACTGCTATTAGCGTTATAGCTCCGTTATTGGTGAAATTCAAAGATCGAACTGTAAGACAGAATTGTAGAAAAACCTTCGCACAAGAAGTTCACAATTCAACACATTTTAAAATTTGGCCTCTGGAATGTGTTATTGACAATCTACTAAATGATAAAAAGCTGATTATTCAATGATAAAAAGCAGATTATTAAATGATAGATAACATTCTTGGTCGTTAGGTTTCGCAGTTTGCGACAGGATGATCTACGATGAATTACATCCCCACACCCTCGACTTCGTGGCGCTGCAGGAGATTTGCTGGACAGGACAGAAAGTGTAGAAAAGCGGGCATCGAGCGGCTACCTTCTACCAAAGCTTTGGCACCACCAACGAGCTGGGAACCGGTAACATAGTGCTGGGCAAGATACGCCAACGTGTGATTGGGTGGCAGCCAATCAACGCAAGGATCTGCAAGCTGAGGATAGAAGGCCGTTTCTTCAACTATAGCATCATCAACGTGCACTACCCACACGAAGAGAGACCTGACGACCAGGAAGAAGCGTTCTATGCACAGCTGGAGCAGACATACGACGGATGCCCACTGAGGGACGTCAAAATCATCATCGGTGACATGAACACTCAGGTAGTAAGGAAGGAAATGTATTGACCGGTCGTCGGACCGATTAATCTGCACACAGTATCGAATAATAACGGCCAACGATGTATAAACTTCGCAACCTCCCGCGGAATGGTAGTCCGAAGTACCTTCTTTTCCCGCAGAAATATCCACAAGGCCACATGGAGATCACATAGCCAAGCAGCGGAAAAAACAGATCGACCACGTTCTAACGTCACGAACGTCCGCACTTACCGCAGTGTAAATCCGACCACTACCTCTTTGCAGTATGCCTTCCGGAGGAGTTCCTGAAGGAACTTCCGGAGGAGTTCCCGGAGGAACTTCCTGGAGAAACTTCCAGAGAAGTTACTGGAGGAACTTCCCGATGAGTTCCTGAAGGAGCTTCCGGAGGAATCCTGGAGGAACTTCCGGAGGAATCCTGGAGGAACTTCCAGAGGAATTCCTGGAGAAACTACTGGAAGAACTTACGGACGAATTCCTGGAGGAACTTCAGGAGAAATTCGTGGAGGATCTTCTGAAGGATTTTTTGGAGGAATTTCCGAAGGAATTCTGGAGGAACTTCCGGAGAAACTTGTGTAGGAACTTCCGAAGGAGTTTTTGGAGGAACTTTCGAAGGAATCCTAAAAAAAGACAGACACACCGTCTTCGACCAGAGGTCGTACAGACTGATCATTTAACACCTACACAACGGACAAGACACATAACACCCAGTGGAGAATTTTTTAATCACAATGATTTTCTTCTTACCGGGGCGGGAATCGAACCCACGCTCCATAGCCCTTGCGTCTAAACGATTGACGTCGCTAACCGCACGGCAACGAAGCCCACAATTCCTAAAGGAACTTACGGAGGAATTTCTGGATGAACATCCGGAGGAACTATTGGAGGAACTTCCGGAGGAACTCCTGGAGCTGTTTTCAAAGCAATTCCTGTTGAAATTTACGGAGGAATTTGTGGAAGAGTTTCAGAAAATTTCTATTGCTTGAAATTAGTTCGCGCCGATCCACGCCGCCGCTGGGTAAAAATGGTCTATCACACTACCGCCGATAAAGTTTCAATCGGTTCACAGGTCTAATTAATTAAATGCTACGAAACAATTAAAAGACAGCCTAAGCTATCCAGTTAGAGTTATTTGCAATTGTTCTTTCCGGTACTATGTAATCAGGTGTCCGTTCCGTAAATCATTCTATCCGAATTATGAATCCCATGCAGCTGCTGTGCGAGGTTTGAATCAAACAGAGAACATGCATTGCATTGATGTCAAAATCTCTTCAAATTTCGCCGAAGATCTTCTTGTTTCTATTTGATGTTATATTCACGATATATGCGACTAGCTTCGTCAAATTTCTGCTTTTATAAATGGCATCTTTGTCGACAATATAGTTGCATGAACTTGAAGCGACGGTGGCGTAAATCTCGAAGATGTACATTTGACCAAGCAGGATTCCTTGGGGGTCATCAAAAGGGAACGGAGTCAATGGAGTAAATGGGGTACTATTGAAAATGTGAGTGCTGCTGGTATTGTACCTACGTGGTAGAACCTTTAGATCTGAACTCCAGAATGGTTTGGGGAACCTAGAACATCTGCAGGACTATTGACAACATCACATTCCCCATATTTGATATAATTTTTAGGACATTTTTGCATAAAAACAATAATAAAATCGATGTTGCGCGGTATTATTATGAAATTTTCGTCCATACAAAAGTGGCCAACTGTCGTTCCTTCCACTTCCGAAAATTTATAAGTTGGCGATCGAACAACTCAGTGTAACTTCTGAACCCCTTGGCCGATTTCAACCAAATTTAGAACACACATTCTTTATCTTAAGGAGCCGACTCTACCGTCGTAAGAGATGCTCTTTGGAAAAGGGGGAGGGTGTGGATGAGGGGTATTGCTAAGTTATCGTTAAACTCAGTGTTCCTTCTGAACCTCTTGGCCGATTTCAACCAAATTTGGAACACACATTCTTTATTTTAAGGAGACGATTGTACCGTCATAAGAGATGCTCTTTGGGAAAGGGGGAGGGTAAGGGGTAGGTGTATTGCTAAGTTAACGTTAAACTAAGTGTAACTTCTGAACCCCTTTTCCAACCAAACTTGGAACCAAATTTGGAACACACATTCTTTATCTCAAGGAGACGAAGATAGGAGGGTTAGGGATGCTCTTTGAAAAAAGGGAGGCAGATGTGGGGGGAGGGGGGTTGCTTAGTTATCGTTAAACTTAGTGTAACTTCTGAACCCCTTGGCCGATTTCAACCAAATTTGGAACACACATTCTTTATCTAAAGAAGACTACTTTATCGTCGTTATGGATGCTCTTTGAAAAAGGGGGAGAGTGTGGAGGAGGGGTATTGCTAAGTTATCGATCAACTCAGTGTACCTTCTGAACCCCTGGGCCGTTTTCACCCAAAGTTGGAACACACATTCTTTATCTCAAGGAGACGACGATAGGAGGGTTAGGGATGCTCTTTAAAAAAAGGGGGAGGGTGTGGGGGGAGGTGTATTGCTGAATTATTGATCAACTAAGTGTACTTTCTGAACCCCTTGGCCAACCAAATTTGGAACACACATTCTTTATCTTAAGGAGACGACTTTATCGTCGTTAGGGATGCTCTTTGGAAAAGGGGGAGGGGCATTTCTTAGTTATTGATCAACTCAGTGTACCTTCTGAACCCCTTGGCCGATTTCAACCAAATTTGGAACACACATTCTTTATCTTAAGGAGCCGACTCTACCGTCGTAAGAGATGCTCTTTGGAAAAGGGGGAGGGTGTGGATGAGGGGTATTGCTAAGTTATCGTTAAACTCAGTGTTCCTTCTGAACCTCTTGGCCGATTTCAACCAAATTTGGAACACACATTCTTTATCTTAAGGAGACGACTCTATCATCTTTAGGGATGCTCTTTGTAAAAGGGGAAGGGGCATTTCTTAGTTATTGATCAACTCAGTGTACCTTCTGAACCCCTTGGCCGATTTCAACCAAATTTGGAACACATATTCTTTATTTTAAGGAGGCGATTGTACCGTCATAAGAGATGCTCTTTGGGAAAGGGGGAGGGTGTGGGGGAGGGTTATTGCTAAGTTATCGTTAAACTAAGTGTAACTTCTGAACCCCTTTTCCAACGAAACTTGGAATCAAATTTGGAACACACATTCTTTATCTCAAGGAGACGAAGATAGGAGAGTTAGGGATGCTCTTTGAAAAAAGCGGGCAGATGTGGGGGGAGGGGCGTTGCTTAGTTATCGTTAAACTCAGTGTAACTTCTGAACCCCTTGGCCGATTTCAACCAAATTTGGAACACACATTCTTTATCTAAAGAAGACTACTAAGACTACGTTATGGATGCTCTTCGAAAAAGGGGGAGGGTGTGGGGGAGGGGTATTGCTAAGTTATCGATCAACTCAGTGTACCTTCTGAACCCCTGGGCCGATTTCACCCAAAGTTGGAACACACATTCTTTATCTTAAGGAGACGACGATAGGAGGGTTAGGGATGCTCTTTAAAAAAAGGGTGTGAGGGGAGGGTGTGGGGGGAGGTTTATTACTGAATTATTGATCAACTAAGTGTACTTTCTGAACCCCTTGGCCAAACAAATTTGGAACACACATTCTTTATCTTAAGGAGACGACTTTATCGTCGTTAAGGATGCTCTTTGGAAAAGGGGGAGGGGAATTTCTTAGCTATTGATCAACTCAGTGTACCTTCTGAACCCCTTGGCCGATTTCACCCAAATTTGGAACACACATTCTTTATCTTAAGGAGACGATTCTCTTTGGAAAAGAGGGAGATGTGGAGGGAGTCCGGAATAAGTCATCAGAGCACCTTCTGAACCCCTGGGCCGATTTCACCCAAATTTGGAACAAACATTGTTTATCTTAAGGAGACGAAGATGGGAGGGTTAGTGATGCTCTTTGAAAAAGGGGAGAGTGTGGGGGAGGTGTATTGCTAAGTTATCCATCATTATAGAGCGGCTGGGAGGAACTTTTTGAATGCGGGAGATTATTGGGGCTGGGTATTGTTTAGAAAACGACTTCTGAATCCTTTAGACATAATTTAAATTCCCTATTGTTTAGTTCATCCGAGGTTATTTGACATTATACAATGCTCCGAAAACCGAATTCTTCAAAAATAGCAAATCCTCGAGAAAAACATTTTCCCAGAAATAAAATTTCCCTACACACAAAAAAAATCGTTGGTAAAAGTAAAAGAAACGTTGGTAAAATTAAGAAAATTAGTTAGTGATTTTCAGTAGAAAGTATAGAATTGTTAAATCTACAATTTTCAAAATGTTGTTTCTTGGAGAACTTTAACAAGAGCTAACATTCTCAACATAACATTTTCCTCTCAAAAAGAAATGTATTTTTGTCATTCGAATCAACTAGTGATTCTTTCAAAATAACAAGATGTATGGGTTTTCAATTCCAGTTAAAATTGTCAAAATAAAATTTAAAATTGTCGAAATTGATTATTTTGCTTAGTTATTGTTTTATTTTTTTCAAAGTTTTATTCCTTACATATCAAATTAACGGATGTTTCTACGGTTATGTATTGATTTTGGCGTCTTATTCCAGAATCGTTTGAATTGCTGCTCTTTGGGTTGATGAAGGCAGCAAGTTGTTATGAATGTTCCGGAATCTGAGTAAAATGTCTGCTCCACGAAAAACTCTTCTGGATCTCGATTTTTATCATTTCGATTGACGCACCTGATAGAAAGGAAATGTACGTCATTCGAACAGTTCATCACAAACACAAAGTTTTGCTAACTTACCAGATTTTTTTTTATGTCGATGATATTTATCTCAATCGACCACAATCGGCACACACACTCAATGCTGATTACCGTCACCATCGGGACACGAAGTCGACTACGTCGGCTAGCCGGTAGCATTTGTAGATTCCTCACTGGGTTCCGTTCCGGGGTGTCATAATGTTGCGTTTAAACAGCAGGGCCAAATCTTTCATCATACCGCCGTCACCGCCTCGATTCGTGGAGGCCGAATTATGCACTTTTGATCCGTCTTGATACTGAAAAATAATTGTAATCCCTAGAGTTTCGTTATCACACTTATGTACTCCGAAACAGACAACAGAACAACAACAGAACCGCCATTTATTGAACTGTAGTTGGAAATCCCATTAACTAATCGTCTGGACGGCGGCGGAAGGAGGCTTTCGGAGGCTGCTTGAGTATCGATTCGTATGATTTGATGTTGTTAAGCGATGAATCCTAATGGCAGTTTCGGGTAGCATCGCATGGATCGCATGAAAATCCATGGTCCGGAGAAAACACAAAACACGAACTCGAACACAAAACGGCTCTGAAACAGGTGCTCCTGGTGATTTCCTTTTTGGATAGAGATGGCACACAAGCGCGGAACGAGCACTTCATCACCTCCCCCGGAAAAAAGGGTTGGTTGATTCCTCACAATTCACGGGAATCGCGAAACGCCACCGGAAAGGCGGTCATCGAATGACGATGAGAGTATTTTCGATTTTTTCCTTTTTTCTTTATTTACTGTTACTGACAGATAGTCGCGGAGGTCGCGGGCTTCCAGTTTCAATATTTATTTTTGTCAGTGTTGCCGAAAATGGTAAATTTTGAATTCCGTTTAATAATTTTACAATTTTTATTCTGAGAGTTCTCACTGTAAAAACGACAACTTTAATTTAAGAAAAAACTTTCATTTGAATCAATTTAATATTTGAATAAAAAGGTTTAGCACTCAAAAACACCAATTTTTCCTTCCTTTTGAAATGAAATTAGAAAATGTTGGAATTCCAACTTTTTTTTTCTCTGTGTACAAATGACTTTAACGAGAATGATATTTCCCAAAAATGATACTTCCCACACAGCAAAAAAAGTTGTTGAATATTACATCGAAATCGATGCAACCCGTCGGTTCCATCGCTTGGTGAATATTACACTGCGCGATGTACTCGACAGCATGCTGTGTAATAAACAGAAGCGATGTGATTATTTCCCGATGTAAAATTTTTTCGACGTAATGGAAGCGATGTGAAATAAAGCTACGTAAAATAGTGCGATCTACATGACATTTGTTTCATTGAGTTGTTTCTTGTTTTCTTGCTTCAATAAGTTTTTAGCCTAGTTTTTTAGATGATTTGTTTATTTAATACATCATGTCGGCAGAATAAATATAATCAATTTTTTGCTCACTATGCTGATCTGTCATGAAGGCGGGACTCATGCAATTGCGATACACCTTGAACCGGTCAACTTCTTCAGTTCTAAATCAGCCGAGTCCCACAAGCTGGTGTTGATAAGTTTCTCCACGTTTTAGTCATCGACGGCAGGTGCTGAGTCATCCTTGGCTCACGGCAGAACTTTCCGCAGATTTGGCGAGTCGATATTGGGCAATTTCCTTGCAGGGCTCGCTTCCGGATTACCTTCGCTGGAGTGATGTTAAACAGAGCGTTCCGGAAGGTTTCAGCATTCGGGGAACTTCGAAACCGCTGAAAAAATGGATGAACAATGTAGCAGGAATCAGTAACGGCGTTCACGTTGTTTTTATCTGGTTTTGGCAGAAATTCCAGATGCAAATAACGAAAAAAAAACTCCTGAGATTCCAAATCTAAACATCATGGGATTCCAAATTGGAAGGTTCCGCCGTATCTAACAGGAAACCTTCTAGAATGCTTGATGGAATCATTCTGGGATTTAAAATGGAGTTTTCCTTAAATTCTAAATCTAATCCTGCGATTTTAAATTGAAGGCCCCTGGGGATTCTTTTCGGGATTTCAAATGGCTCCTGAGACATTAAAGGGAATCCATCTTGAATTCCAAATAGAATCTTCTTAGAATCCTAAATCGAATCCTCCTGAGATTCCAAATAAAATCCTTTTCAAATTTCAAATGAAAGTCGGATTATTATGTGATATGAAAGATGGTTTCTGGGATTCTATGTAGAATCCTGGATTCTTTCACCTCAGATTTCAAATGGAAGGCTTTTGAGATTCCAAATGAAATCCTGCTGGAGCTTTAAATTTTTCTAGGATTTTAAATGTAAGGTTCCTGGGATTCTAAATGGAATCATACTAGAATTCCGGATGGTATCCTTCCTAGATTTAAAATAGAATCCTCATGGATTTCCAGATGGAAGGCTCCAGGGATTATAAACCAAAGATCCTCCAGGAATGCCTCCGGATGTTTCTTTAGGAATCCCTCCGGAAGTTTCTCCAGGAATTCCTCCGGAAGTTACTCCAGGAATTCCTCCAAAAGTTCCTCCAGGAATCCCTCCGGAAGTTCCTTCAGAGCTTTTTCCGAAAATTCCTACAAAGTTCAAAGTTCCTCCAGGAATTCCTCCTGGAGTTCATCCGGAAATTACTCCAGAAGTTCTTCCAGGAGAGGTTTTTCAGAGGTTTTTCTAGGAGTTTCTCTAAAAGTTTCTCTAGAAATTCCTGCAGAAGTTCTTCCAAGACTTCCTCCGAAAGTTCTTCCAGGAAGTTATCCTGGGATTCCTTAAATAGTTCCTTCAGGAATTCCTCTGGAAGTTCCTCTAGGAATTCCTCCGGAAGTTACTCCAAGAATTCCTTCGGAAGTTCCTCTAGGAATTCCTCCGGAAGTTCCTCTAGGAATTCCTCCGGAAGTTTCTTCAGGAATTCCCCCTGGAAGTTCCTCCAGAAATTCCTCCGGAAGTTCCTCCAGGAATTCCACCGGAAATTGCTACAGAAATTCGTCCGGAAGTTGCTGCATGAAATCCTCCGGAAGTTCCTCCAGGAATTCCTCCGGAAATTGCTCCAGAAATTCCTTCGGAAGTTGCTCCAAGAATTCATCCGGAAATTGCTCCAGGAATTTCTCGGGAAGTTTTTCTAGGAATTCCTTCAAAATTTTCGCTAGGAATTTCTTCAAAAGTTTATCTAGTAATGTCTACGAAAGTTTCTCTAGGATTTCCTTCGGATGTTCCTCTAGAATTTCTTCCGGAAGTTCCTCCAAGATTCCTTCGGAAGTTCCTACAGAAATTCCCCCGAAAGTTTCTCTAGGAATTCCTCCGAAAGTTCTCCAGAAATTCCTTCGGAAGTTGCTCCATGAATACCTCCGGAAGTTGTTCCAGGAATTCCTCCGAAATTTTCTCCAGGAATTCCTCGGGAAGTTCCTCCAGAAATTCTTCGGAAAGTTCCTCCAGGAATTCCTCGGGAAGTACCTCCAGGAATTCTTCGGGAAGTTTCTCTAGGAATTCCTCCGGAAGTTCCTCCAGGAATTCCTTCGGAAGTTGTTCTAGGAATTCCTCCAGAAGTTCTTCCAGGAGTTCCTTCGGAGGTTATTCTAGGAGTTTCTCTAAAAGTTCCTCTAGAAATTCCTGCAGAAGTTCTTCCAAGAATTCCTCCGATAGTTCCTCCAGGAATTTATCAAAGGATTCATTAAGTAGTTCCTTCAGAAATTCCTCTTTTACAGTTTCGCTAGGAATTTCTCCGGAAGTTTCTTCAGGAATTCCTCCGGATGTTCCTCTAGGATTTCTTCCGGAAGTTCCTCCAAAATTCCTTTAGGAGTTCCTTCAGAAATTCCTCCGAAAGATCCTCCACAAATTCCCCTAAAGTTTCTCCAGGAATTCCTCCGAAAGTTCTTTAGGAATTCCTCCGGGTGTTCCTCTAAGAATTCCTCTAGAAATTTTTCCAGGAAGTCCGCAAGAAGTTCCTTCAAAAATTCTTCTGGAAGATTTTCCAGGAATTCCTCTGGCAGTTCCTCCAGGAATTACTCTGGCAGTTCCTCCAGGAATTCCTCCGGAAGTTCCTCCAGAAATTCATCCAAAAGCTCCTCCAGGAATCCATCAAAAAGTTCCCCCAGGAGCTCCTCCGGAAGTTCCTCCTGGAGTTCCTTCGAAAATTCCTCCGGAAGTTCTTCAAGGAGTTCCTTCGGAGGTTCTTCCATGAGATCCTCTAAAAGTTCCTCTAGAGATTCCTCCGAAAGTTCTTAAGGAATTCCTTCAAAATTTCTTGCAAAAATTCTTCTGGAAGATCCTCGAGGAATTCCTCTGGGAGGTCCTCCAGAAATTCCTCCGAAAGTTCCTCTAAGAATTCCTTCCGGAATTCTTCTCCAGATGTTCTTCTAGGAATTCCTCCGGAAGTTCCTCTAGGAACTCTTCCGGTAGTTCCTCCAGGAATTCTTCGGGAAGTTTCTCTAGGAATTCCTCCGGAAGTTCCTCCAGGAATTCCTTCGGAAGTTGTTCTAGGAATTCCTCCAGAAGTTCTTCCAGGAGTTCCTTCGGAGGTTATTCTAGGAGTTTCTCTAAAAGTTCCTCTAGAAATTCCTGCAGAAGTTCTTCCAAGAATTCCTCCGATAGTTCCTCCAGGAATTTATCCAGGGATTCCTTAAGTAGTTCCTTCAGGAATTCCTCTGGAAGTTCCTCCAGAAGTTCCTCTAGGAATTCCTCCGGAAGTTACTCCAAGAATTTTACCCGAAGCTTCTCCAGGAATTCTTCCAGAAGTTCCTCCGGAAGTTCCTCCAGGAAATCCTCCGGAAGTTCCTCTAGGAAGTCCTCCGGAAGTTCGTCTAGGAATTCATCTGGAAGTTCATCTAGGAATTCCTCCGGAAATTCTTCTCGGAATTCCTCCGAAAGTTCCTTTACGAATTCCGGAAGTTCATCTAGGAAATCCTCCGAAAGTTCCTCTAGGAACTCCTCCGGAAGTGCCTCTAGGAATTTTTCCGAAAGTTCCTCTAGGAATTCCTCCGAAAGTTCTTCTAGGAATTCCTCCGGAAGGTACTCTAGGAAATTCTCCGGAAGGTCCTCTAAGAATTCCTCCGAATGTTCCTCCAGGATTTCTTCTGGAAGTTCCTTCGGAAGTTCGTCTAGGATTTCTTCCGAAATTTCCTTAAAGATTATTTTGAAAGTTCCTTCAGAAATTCCTCCGAAAGATCCTCCAGAAATTTCCCCGAAAGTTCCTCCAGGAATTCCTCTGAAAGTTCCTTCTGGAATTTCTTCGGAAATTTGTCTAGGGATTTCTTCGGAAGTTCCTCTAAAAATTCCTCCTCAAGGAGGAATTCCTGAAGAAATTTCCGGAGAAATTCCTAGCGAAACTTCCGAAGGGATTTCTAGCCTCCGAAAGTTTCGCTAGGAATTTCTCCGGAAGTTTCTTCAGGAATTCCTCCGGATGTTCCTCTAGGATTTCTTCCGAAAGTTCATCCAAAATGCGTTTAAGAGTTCCTTCAGAAATTCCTCCGAAAGATCCTCCACAAATTCCCCTAAAGTTTCTCCAGGAATTCCTCCGAAAGTTCTTTAGGAATTCCTCCGGATGTTCCTCTAAGAATTCCTCTAGAAATTTTTCCAGGAAGTCCGCAAGAAGTTCCTTCAAAAATTCCTCTGGCAGTTCCTCCAGGAATTACTCTGGCAGTTCCTCCAGGAATTCCTCGGGAAGTTCCTCCAGAAATTCATCCAAAAGCTCCTCCAGGAATCCCTCAAAAAGTTCCCCCAGAAGCTCCTCCGGAAGTTCCTCATGGAGTTCCTTCTAAAATTCCTCCGGAAGTTCTTCAAGGAGTTCCTTCGGAGGTTCTTCCATGAGATTCTCTAAAAGTTCCTCTAGAGATTCCTCCGAAAGTTCTTAAGGAATTCCTTCAAAATTTCTTGCAAAAATTCTTCTAGAAGATCCTCGAGGAATTCCTCTGTAAGGTCCTCCAGAAATTCCTCCGAAAGTTCCTCTAGGAATTCCTTCCAGAATTCTTCTCCAGATGTTCCTCCAGATGTTCTTCTAGAAATTCCTCCGGAAGTTCCTCTAGGAACTCTTCCGGAAGTTCCTCCAGGAATTACTCCGGAAGTTCCTTCAGGAATTACTCCGGAAGTTTCTCTAGCCATTCCACAAGAAGGTCCTGTAAAAAATTCTCCAGAAGATCCTCTAAGAATTCCTCCGGATGTTCCTTCAGGATTTCTTCCAGAAATTCCTCCGAAAGATCCTCCAGGAATTCCCCCGTAAGTTCCTTCAGGAATTTCTCCGAAAGTTCTCCAGGAATTCCTTCAGAAGTTCCTCCAAGAATTCCCTCGTATATTCTTCGTATATAAATTTATTAAGGAGCGACCGGAGGAATTCATGGAGGAACCTCCGGAGGAATTTCTGGAGGAACTTCTGAAGAACTTCTTTAAGTGATATCCGAACAAATTTCTTCAGGAACTTCCGGACAAATTCCTGAAATTCTTCACAGGAATCCCTAGAGAAACTTCTGCAAGAAGTCCTGAAGTTCTCCGGAGGAATTCCTGGAAGAACTTCCGGAGGAACTTCATGAGAGAATCGTTTTGGTATTCCTTGAGGAAAGTCTTCTGGGGTTCTGAGGGTAATGCTTTTGGAATTCATGAGGGAATCTTTCTGGGATTCCTGCCGGAATCCTTCTAGGATTCCCGAGGGATTTTTTTCAGGAGTAATTGAGGGAATCATTCTGGAATCCCTGACGGAATCCTTTTGGGATTTCTGAGCGAATCCTTCTGGAAGCACCGATGGAATCCTTTTTCTACAGAAGAATTCCTGAAAGAATTCTTTTCTAAGATTCCTGAGGCAATGCTTCGGAATCAGTAACCCTTCTGGGATTTCGGAAGAATTCCAGATCCCAGGATTAATGAGTAAATCCTTCTAGAATTCATGAGGAGTTTTATTTCTGGAATAACTGAGGGAATCCTTCTTGAATTACTGATGGAATCCTTTTGGGATTTATGTGCAAATCTTTCTAGGATTTCTGAGTATTTTTTTTCTGGAATAACTGAGATCCAAGTAACCACTAAGCAGTTAAAAATGGCATTAATTCGATTCTATAGTCGCATGAACGGTATGGTAACAGTGCTGATAAGATCTAAACTGCACTTGAGTGCTGCTCAAAAGCCGCTTTTGGCGAATTATTCGGCTGATATAGTGCATGCCCCTACTATTTTTTAAACGCCTATGCGAAAATGTTGTTGAGTTGAAATCGAGAAAAAAAATGAAACGAAAAATATTTATTTACATTCTGAAGCGTTCTATCCTTTTTATCCAGTTGGGTGCTCGATGATTTTTTGTTGATTTTATTAAACTATGGTCTTGAACTGTGTTCATTACGATGGATTTGCTTTTAGTTGGTCGCTGAGTTTGCCATCTCCGATCGGAGTAAATGTATTGCTGGAAGGGGTTAATGAACAGAAAGATTCTGTCTTCTTCCATGTCAATGGCGAGGGAAATTTACAAATAATATAAACCGTATATGAATCATTTATTATTAGTCATAATTATCCACACGACACTTTTAGAAAGCCTTTCAAATGTACCTTTCAGCGAGTCTTTCAAGTGACGGTTAATATCGTTATATATAGAATAAATTCACAGCTCATGAGGCATGAATCATGCATTTTATATACAATGTTCAACATTATCCATAATATTATTACTGCAGGTTTCAAAAATATCTGTTTCAAATACGAGTGAAAGAGATAGCTTACAAAATTATGAGCGTTATTGTTTATGATTTCACGCAAATGCCATAACTGATAGCTCTAAATTGACAATGAAGGTTTGCTTATTCGGCTTGTATCCACAGAGCTGATCAGCTTTACATCCAAGCGTTATATACCGATATACGGCTTCTTTTTCTGCTTGAGGTTTATACTGCCAATAAGCACTTGAAAAACATATATAGAACTTACAAGCACTGAAAAGCTGTTATATGCTTGGTTATATGGTATAAATAAGGTTTATTGCAGTGCTTAATGGTTTCCTGGGTAATCTTTGTGAGATTCTTAAATTTTCTTGAGAATTGGAATTCTTGAGAGTACTGATAAAATCCTTCGGGGATTACGGAAGAATTCCTGGGCGAATCCTTCTAGAATTGCTGTGGGAGTCCTTCTTAGTTTCTAAAGGAAACCTTCTGCGATTTCATAGGAAAGTCTTCTAGGACTCATGAGGGAATTCTTCCGGGATTCCTGAGGGAATCCTTCTGGGATTCCTGAGGAAATGTTTCTGGTTTTCCTGAAGGAAAGTGTCTGGGATTCCTGAGGGAGTCCTTCTAAGACTCCTGAAGAAATGCTTCTGGGATTACTGATGGAATTTGGGTTTCCTATTGAATTTATTTGGAATTCTCGAGCGAATCCTTCGGGACCTGAGAATATTCTTATGGGATTCCTGAGAAAATCCTTCTGGGATTCCTGAGGGAATTCTTCTTGAATTCTTGAACGAATCCTTCTGGGCGTGTTAGGCACAAAAATTCCTGAGGGAGTTCTTCTGGAGTTTCTGAAGGAAAGTCCTCTAGGATTCCTGAACAAATCCTTCTGATATTCGTAAAGAAATCTTTCTGGGATTCATGAGGGAATCGTTCTGGGCAAGTATGTTATCGATCATTTAGTAATTTGGGTTCGATCATGTCAATAACTCACTCCAGAGGCTAAATTTTAAAATATGGTATGGTGAACTTCTAGTGTGAAGGTTTTTCCACGACTGCTGCACTTAGCACGTTGCCCCCGGATCAGAGGAACGACTGGTATGACGGCAAATGTGAGCAGTTAGTGTAAAAGAAACGGGCGCGGAACAGACAAAACTCGATTTTTCGGAGGAAAAAGCGCCAGCCGGAAGATCGAGACTGTGAAGTGACTGAGAAACTGTACCGCGCTAATAACACACAAAAGTTCTATAAGAAGTTGAACCGTTCACGTAAGGGCCACGTGCCACAGCCTGACATGTGTAAGGACATAAACTGAAACCTTCTTACGAACGAGCGTGAGATGATCCAAATGTGGCGGCAGCACTACGAAGAACACCTGAATGGCGATGTGGCAGACGAAGATGGCGGTATGGTAATGAACCTGGGAGAACGCGAGCAGGACATAATTTAACCAGCTACGAATCTTTAGGAAATCCAGGAGGAGATTGGCCGGCTGAAGAACAACAAAGCACCTGGGGCTGACCAACTACCAGGAGAGCTAATTAAACACGGTGGTGAGGCACTGGCTTGAGCGCTGCACTGGGTAATTACCAAGGTTTGGGAGGATAAGGTTCTGCCACAGGAGTGGATGGAAGTTGTTGTGTGTCCCATCTACAAAAAGGGCGATAAACTAGATTGTAGCAACTACCGCGCAATCACATTGCTGAACGCTGCCTATAAGGTATTCTCCCAGATTTTATGGCGTCGACTAGCACCAATGGCAAGAGAGTTCGTGGGGCAGTACCACGTGGGTTTTATGGGCGAACGCTCCACCACGGATCACGCAGGTGTTCGCCATTAGCCAAGTACTGCAGAAATGCCGCCAATACAACGTGCCCACGCATCATCTATTCATCGACTTCAAAGCCGCATATGATACAATCGATCGGGACCAGCTATGGCAGCTAATGCACGAACACGGATTTCCGGATAAACTGACAAGGTTGATCAAAGCGACGATGGATCGGGTGATGTGCGTAGGTAGTTCGAGTTTCAGGGGCATTATCGAGTCCCTTCGAAACGCGCAGAGGGTTACGGCATCTTTCGTGTCTGCTATTCAACATTGCTTTAGAAGGGGCCAAGTAACCATGAAGCTATATATATATGCTTTTTTTTCCTGTTCGGGTGTGCCACTGCGACCAATTATTAGATCTATTGTTGCGTATGCTTATAAAAACACAGTCCTAAAAGTTTACTTAAAGTGGAAAAGGGCAATTTTAAGACCG
Source organism: Armigeres subalbatus (assembly GCF_024139115.2). Classification (NCBI taxonomy): domain Eukaryota; kingdom Metazoa; phylum Arthropoda; class Insecta; order Diptera; family Culicidae; genus Armigeres; species Armigeres subalbatus. The sequence goes on from NC_085139.1 coordinate 120,739,748, forward strand.
AATTAATGGTTCATTACTTTGACATGTTGAAATAAAGCATCAGTAATGCATCGCTGCATTCGTTATGCTAATTTAGAGCATCGTTTTCTGACAGTTGATGATAAATTCAACTTCACATCATTAAAACTTATCTAATGCTATGAGCATTAAGCATGCCGATTTGTGATTGATATATGTGCAATATTGTAACGCTTGGTGTTACTTGGGGGTAATACGAAGAGCAGGGATTAACACGAGTGGTACAATTTTCAATAAGTCCGTCCAGCTATTTGGCTTCGCCGACGACATAGATATTATGGCACGCAACTTTGAGAAGATGGAGGAAGCCTACATCAGACTGAAGAGGAAAGCTAAGCTGATCGGACTAGTCATCAACACGTCGAAGACGAAGTACATGATAGGAAGAGGTTCAAGAGAAGACAATGTGAGCCACCCACCGCGGGTTTGCATCGGTGGTGACAAAATCGAGGTGGTAGAACAATTGGTGTACTTGAGCTCACTGGTGACTGCCGAAAATGATACCAGCAGAGAAATTCGGAGACGCGCAGTGGCTGGAAATCGTATGTACTTTGGACTCCGCAAGACGCTCCGATCGAATAGAGTTCGGCGTCATACCAAACTGACAATCTACAAAACGCTCATTAGACCGGTAGTCCTCTACGGATACGAGACCTGGACGATGCTCGTGGAGAACCAACGCACACTTGGAGTTTTCGAAAGGAAAGTGCTTCGTACCATCTATTGTTCGGTGCAGCTGACGGACGGTACGTGGAGGAGGCGAATGAATTACGAGTTGCATGATCCATCGTTCACACCACGAAATTCGGACGACTGCGGTGGGCCGGGCACGTAGCCAGAATGTCGGACAGTAACCCGGTGAAAATGGTTCTCGACAACGATCCGACGGGCACAAGAAGGCGAGGTGCGCAGCGAGCAAGGTGGATCGATCAGGTGGAAGAAGACTTACGAACCCTCCGTAGACTGCGTGGTTGGCGACGTGTAGCCATGGACCGAGCCGAATGGAGCCTCTTATCTTATGTACTGCACTGGCCACTTTGGCCTTAGTCTGAATAATCTTCTCTATATACAAAAATGAGCTTGCATTTTCTTTGAGGCAATATAACTCCATGGACCATGGAATGGACCGATTTGCAAGATTTTCTCTGCTGTGTTTATATTTATATATATATATATATATATATATATATATATATATATATATATACTAAGGGTCCTTACGTAACGCTGAATAGGAAGGGAGGGGATCAAGCCGAGCGTTACGATCCATACAAAAAAAATTAAACCTTCCATACAAAAAGTGATACGAGGGAGAGGGTGGGCAAAATTACCAAATTTAGCGTTACGTAATTTTAGAAAAAACCCTAAGCGTTGGCCAATTTGACGAGGGAATTTATAAAATAGCTAAAATGCTACGTTTTCATGAGTTCTGGAAATTGTAATTGATCTAAAAGTGCGACGCTGCATTTAACTAAACAATTGACAGTTTGACCGAAAAAAAAATCCGAGCGAGATCGGGCAGGTTCTTCTAGTAATAAATAATAATCAAATCATTGAAAATATGAGAGCTCCCATGAAGGCTTCGACAGCATCCTGAATCTCGAAATCAAACATATGAGTGTTTCGTTGTTCTCCTCGCTGATTTTTAATCAGTGTCTCCGTCTCAGCTACTTCACTTCACTAGGAGTCTTTCCCATCTGGAAGGCTGGGAAGGATCCTTCCTCTCTGAAAAGTGATCGCACCATCAGCCTTCTCTCAGGGTTATCCAAGCTGTTTGGAAAGGCGACTCGTAGCCGGTTACTCGAGTCTGCCGAACACCACAACATTTTTCCCGAGAAACAGTTTAGTTTCCGACGCGGTCAATCAACCACCCGCCAACTTATCCGAGTTACCATCGTCCTAAGACGGAACCAGTTTGTCTCCAAAATATCCGCCATGGACTTACGATGTCGAGAAACCGTTTGTCCATGTATGGCATGATGGCCTGGTGTACAAACTTGCCGTCCCGTCAGTCGATGGGTCATGTATTGTCTATCCCGCTAGAAAGTAACATTTCTACCGAATATGGAATTTTCGAGATGCAGGCATGGCACCTAACTTTGAAAGTAGTGCGATGGATTTTCAAAAAGATGCGCTTAACAACGTATTATTTAGTTTGGCGGAAAAAAACTTCGGAAGCAGGTTCGGTGCGGAAGTCCCTACTTCCGAATTTTTATTTGATACCACACTGACAGTATTTATTTCTGGTATGGCTTCGTAAGTTTTCTAATATCAGTCTCTTGTTATATATCAGTTCATGTAAAAGATATTTTAGTTACTAGATAAAGATTGTCGCTTCGGTTCCCTTTGTTCTGCTGTCCGGAACATGTTGGGTATCAAGCTGTCAAATCGTATGGATTTTCCTTCTTTGACATTTAGCTCCCCTATCCTCGCCAGCAAAAGATGTTCCGGACTAAAATATCTTTTGTTCATGTCAATGATTTTGTGTGATGTAAGATCAGGTGAAATGATTTCACGTGGTCTTACTAGAAATACCAAGTCACGTTCCCTATGCGCCCACTCTATAGTTATGAACTTAACTCTATGCCTAAACAATCATTTTTCCGTCTTTCATTGTGGTTGACAATGACCATTTTCAATTCTCCTAACAGTTAGTCTAGATGTAGATAAAAGGACCATTGTCTCCAACATTTATATATTGCAACCCAATAAACTAGATTAAAAGTACTTTGTTGGTATCGGTACAAAATCATGCTTTGGTTTGAATGCACTCAAGCTATAAACGTTGTGAATGGAGATAAGAAGTGATGCGCGACAATCCTACGCAAACAATTAAAAAAAGGACGTAATCCTACGTCAAAAAACTATTCTGTTGAGCAATATATTCTCCCAAACACCCAATCTTCTTGCGAATTCATTGATTCATACTAATCAAATCAAGGTTTGAGTTCTTACCGTAATTAATTGCTTCTCGATGCAGAACCTTCGATATCTCCCAGACATAAAACATTCCCGAAGCATCATACCATCGGCAACAGTTGCAGTAATCTGGTAGCCATTACTCACATATCGCATATCGCCACTTGGAATCGCTAAGAACTTCCGACAGTTGACAGGACTGCTGAACAAACGGTGTAGCCTGAAACAGAGGAAAAAAACAGTAAATATCCGGAAATGACCATAAATAAATCTTACAACTAGCAACCATGTATGAATACAAATAGCAGAAGCTGCTCTATTATTGGCAAGAAATTTCTGAAAAGGATTTGGTCACAAGTCTGCTCAAATGTATAATGAATGAATAGGGTCATAATAAACTATACAAAAAGACCCTTTTCTATAATAGAACAACACTTGATAAAGCCTGTTTGTTTCATATAATTATTTTGGATTTTGATTAAGGAAACTTGTCTTTACATACTTCCTGGCCACATAAACGATGAATGGGTGAAGGTCTATCAATGGGCACGCACCGTCGAGGCCGGACACTTCCACCGATAATCGCTCTCTCCTCACGACTATTCCACGACTAAAAAAACCACGGCATATCGGAACAGACTGGGATTCTCCGGTAACCTTCCTTATATCCTACCGCGAACCAGTTGATTCGACTGTAGCTTGAGCAAGTTCTTTTTCCTATGCCGGTCCGTCACATGAAAATGCACAATCCTGAGGAAAGGAATAGAAATAGAACAAATTAATCATGCACTAATCCAAGAGAAATTAACTTACCTTTTATGCGGTTTCACAGGACCTCACATTCCATGTTTTAATCTCGGTTTTAATCGCAATTAATGCGCGAGCAAGGCTCGATCAGCAACAAAGCAAGAAAATATTTTTCCGAATTCAATGCAGAGGGTTTCAAAATGGCACCTCCACAGTCTGTCGGATACTGCTGCAGCCGCTGCAGCAAAGATTGAGAAGTGCAGCCAGATTTAATATTGCATTATCATTCAACGCAATATTGCATAAAATGTGTGTAATAATACACGTGCTATTTTGAATCAATTGGTTGCACATGTTTCTATGTAATAATACCATTTTTTTTATGTTTATATTACAGTAAGGTAATGTGATGTCATAATGGATCTTTTCTTCCTGTGTAATTTCTACGCGATGTAAACACACATAAAATAGATGTAATTTTGTATCTATTTTTTGCAGTTACATTAGCTTTTTTACTACATCGTGCCAATTACGTCGATGAGTTTTACAATAATTTTTGCTGTGCAATACACATATCCCAGAACATGACGTTTCCCTTAAAATGACATATCCCTGAATGAAGCAGGCCATTAGCATAACACTATTTGGCCTAAGGTCATTCGACGTGAAAGGGCTTTTGGGATAATTATAAACTGCATCAGAAAAAACTTTTAAAGAATGCATGCATTTGCTGGGTATAAAATAATCAATGATAATTGTTACCCTTCATCGGAATCATAGTTTGCCCAGTAAAAAGCAATGATTAATGAGCTTCCTTCTGGATGGTGGATTTGATTGCTTTTTTTAAAAGTAGGCATTTGCCCGGAATAAGGTAATGGTGGGTGTGATCCCTTCTTTTAAAATATGAGTTTGTCCGGAATAAGTCATCGGTGGATGTTTTTCCTTCTTTAGAAATAGACGTTTGCCCGGAATAAGGCGATTATGGGTTTGATCCCTTCTTCAACATCAGTCAATGTTTCCAAAGTATCAATAAGTGAACACAATTACGCTTTTGACCAATTGGTTTTATCATTTTCCGATTGTGAAAAAAAACTGCGAACCAAACTGGCAATTTCGAGCATATATAAACATGTAAATTTCGCTGAGAAATGCCGGAGATATTTTAAAGTTAAATCCGGGTCGATATAACCCGCGAACACCGTGGGTATGAGTTTGTTTAGCCCTTAAGGAACGTCATACAAAGTAGGCCAACGTTTACGAACATAGTTTTCCACAAATTGGAAAAGTCAAGAAGTTTTAAACCTCCACATTGTTGCGTTAAAAAGTTATTGCAATTTGAAAGTGCGATTCGGGTCATATTGACCCGAACACTGTAGGAAGGTTAAAAAAAAAAAATCTGTTGTTTTCGCATCTCACGATGAAAGAACCAACCCTCGGAGGAGCCATCAACTAAAATTTCTAAGAAGTAGTTAACAACACCAATATTTTTTTGAAGAAATGATAAAATTTATAAACGAACCGTCCATAAACGCTTATAGGCGATGGGGTTTGAGAAGTTTGATCATATACTTGATACTTGATACTTGATGGGCTACAGCTCTTCGATGAACCTACGCCGAATGGAGTATCCTTCTCCACTGGACTCGATCCTGGGCCAATCGCTTCCAGTCGCCCTGAACATTGAGCGCCCTCAGGTCCTCTTCAACTGCAAAAAGCCATCGTGTACGCGGCCTTCCACGAAGCCTGCGGCCTCTTCCGGGTTCTCTATTAAATATTATCTTCGCTTGTCGTTCTTCCGGCATACAAACAACGTGACCAGCCCACCGTAGTCTGCCGTGTTGTATAAGCTTAATAATATCCAGCCCTTTATACACCTGGTACAATTCGTGATTCATGCGGCGCCGCCAAATACCGTTCTCCTGTTTACCGCCGAGTATTGTCCGCAGCACCTTACGCTCAAACACTCCGAGAGCTCTCCGATCAGCCTCCTTTAACGTCCATGTCTCATGGCCGTATAAAGCCACCGGAAGAATCAAAGTAGTATACAGCGCGAGTTTTGTTTTCGTTTGCAGATTACGGGACTTAAGCTGGTTACGAAGTCCGTAATAAGCCCTATTTGCAGCTGCAATACGCCTTTTCACCTCGCGGTGAAAAGTAGTTAACATCACCCTGCTTTAATCCATCTAAGGTAACAAATGACGTCGATATTTCATCCGCAACCCTTACACTTGATTTCGATCCGTCCAACGTTATACGAATCAGCCGTATCAGTTTCGCCGGAAAACCATGTTCAAGCATAATTTGCCATAATTCATTCCGTTTCACTGAATCGTACGCCGCCTTGAAATCAATAAACAGATGATGTGTCTGCAAGTTGTACTCCCGGAATTTATCAAGGATTTGTCTCAGGGTAAACATTCGATCCGTCGTTGATCGGCCCTCACGAAAACCTGCTTGGTATTCGCCGACGAAGGACTCTTCAAGCGGTCTCAATCTGTTGAACAGAATACGGGACATAATTTGTACGCCGAATTAAGGAGGGTTATTCCTCGGTAATTGGCGCACTCCAGTCTGTGCCCTTTCTTAAAGAGAGGGCAAATGAGGCCGTCCAACCAGCTAGCAGGCATTTCCTCGTCTTCCCATATTTTCGACATAATATGGTGCAGAACTTCGTAAAGCTGCTCACTGCCATGTTTGAGAAGTTCAGCCGGGAGCTGGTCCTTCCCCGCAGCCTTATTGTTTTTCAGCTCTTTGACAGCTTTTTTAACCTCATCTAGTGTAGGTGATTCCACAGCTTGTCCATCGTCGCTAATATTTATTCTGTTCTCTGATGCACCGTCACTTCCTACATTCAACAAAGTCTCGAAGTGTTGCTTCCACCTGGCAGCCACTTCAGTTTTATCTGTCAGCAAATTCCCTTGTTGGTCGTTGCACATGACGCTGCACATGACGATGGCGCTGTCTTTCTCCGCACGCCATTGATAGACTCATAAAACCTCCGCATATCGTTCTGCTCCATTTTTTCCAGCGCCTCACTAATCACTTGTTCTTCGTACTCTTTTTTCTTCCTGCGGTGGGTTCGTTTTTCGGCTGCTCTTGCTTCCTTGTACCGATCTCTATTCGATCGGGTACCTGACACCAACATCCGGCTTCTGGCAACGTTCTTCTCGTCTGTCACTCTCTGGCACTCCACATCGAACCAACCCGTCCTGGGTCGCCTCTGTGCAGTGCCTACCACTTCTCGTGCTGCTGTGCTCACCGCTCCATGGATCGACTCCCATAGATCGTTGATGTTGTCGCTAACGTTGATTGCACTTATCCGTTCGTCGAGCTTCTGGCGGTACTCAGCCGATACTCCTTCCGCCGACAATCGCTGGATATTGTAACGCATCGTTCGCTGTGATCTTTCGTTCGATACAGTTGACAACCGTGATCGAATTTTACTGACAACGAGGTAGTGATCAGAGTCAATGTTCGGACCTCTGAATGTCCGCACATCGATAACATCCGAGAAATGGCGCCCATCCACCAGAACATGGTCTATCTGGTTGCAAGTTTCCCCATTTGGGTGTCTCCAGGTGTGCTTTCGGATGTTCTTTCGTGCAAAGTAGGTGCTACTGATGGCCATCCCTCTGGCAGCAGCAAAATTTACTATCCGTAGGCCGTTGTCATTGGTAGCGGAGTGAAGGCTCTCCCTACCGATTATGGGACGGAAAAAGTCCTCTCTACCGACCTGAGCGTTAGCGTCTCCGATAACAATTTTCACGTCATGCTTTGGGCACTCTCCATAGGCTTTATCAAGAAATTCATAAAACGTGTCCTTCACGTCGTCGGATTTATCGTTTGTCGGTGCGTGTTGATTAGGCTGTAATTAAAGAATTAGCCCGTATCCTCAACACACAGATTCGTTCGCTAATGGGTTTCCACCGCATCACTCGCTTCATCTGCTTGCCCATCACTACGAAACCAACTCCATGCTCTGCTTTTTCACCGCCGCTGTGATAGATGTTATACTTGAATGCAGTATTGGTCGTGGGGTCCACGGCTCGGAATTCACGTTCTCCGGATCTACGCCATCGGACTTCTTGAATAGCAGCCACGTTCACTCCAACATTCTGCAGTTCACGAGCCAGTAGGCTCACTCGTCCAGGTTCATTTAGGGTCCTGACATTCCAGGTACCGAGTTTCCAATCATAGTCCTTATTTCGTTGCCGGGTCGGTTGCCAAAAATAACGTTCTCTTTTTCTTCTATCTCCATTTTTCGTGGTATATGAGAGGCTTCAGTGAGCTACCTTACCGGGGTCGCGTTACCTACATCGCGATGATGGGGCTGCCACCTTAGGTATAGCTGACGCGATACAGCATTTCGTTAATCAGCCGCTGGGTACCATGCAGACGCTGTTTGAGTCGCACCTCCTGGTGAACAGACGCTCGAGGCGTACCTTCTCACTCTAGCTGATGTCAGAAGGACAACAGTGCCCAGGCTGCACTACCAGCTAAGTACACAACCCTTAGCTGGCGGTCTTTTGTCATCGGACGACCCGTGGAAGCGTGAGATAGGGACTTGTGGGGACCAGAGCTCTGTTGGGCGCTCCTTCCTTGATGTCAACCCACCATTTTGCAGCCCAGTTTGATCATATAGGGGGAAAGACGGCTTTGGCAGGTTTTGTTCTATTATTGGCAGGGGGGTTTTTGTCGACCAAATTTTATGAAATTTGGCCACAATATTCTTTGATATGCAAAGAATGCTTAGGCCAAATTTGAGCATAGTCAGTCATAAAAAACCCCCCTGCCAATAATAGAACAAAACCTGCCAAAACCGTCATTCCCCCTATGCAAAAAAAAAAAAAAATGCGTAGAGTTTGATCATATATGCAAAAAAAAATTCAGATGCATCATGCAAAAACATGACATAAAGGAAAAGGTGTCAATAATGGCATTATTTTTCGTTACGTAATTACTGAGTCTTACCTAAGGTGGTACTTTAACCAAAGAAGACTCCATCAAATCTGTCAAACATCCATCCAAAGATGCTCCATTTCTCCATTTCATTTCCATAAACATTGTCAGGTGACTCAGACGAGCACGAAACGAAACTATGGCGCCTTTCTTGAGTGATATCTTTAGAACAGTGGTTTCCAGCTTTTAATAGCCACGTGTCCGTTTTAATGAACTGCCTCGTCGAAAGCCACTTATTCGTCTTCCATTTTGTTCAGAAATCTGAATACATAAAAATGAATTTCTGTCTGTCTGACCTATATAGACTCGGAAACTACTGAACCGATCGGCGTGAAAATTTGTATGCAGAGGTTTTCGGTGCCGGGGAAGGTTCTTAAGATGGTTTGAGACCCCTTCCTTATTTGGAAAGGGGGGCTCCCATGCAGATGAAACATAAATTTCTCCATAACTCGAGAACTAATCAGATAATAAATCAATTTTAGGCGAAACGAAGTTCGTCGGGTCTGTTAGTTGATAATGAAACAACAATTGTGAGAATCATACTTTATGATAGAAGCAGTTTACAAAGAAAACGTTAATATTGGTATTACAACATTCCCAATGGAATTGGGTTTTCGAAACAACACAGAATTGATTTGAAATCACTGTGCCAAAGGATTCAACATTTCATCATCGTCATCAACATCAGCAACCCCTCATAAACGTCATCGTTTTGCTTCTTGAAAGGATTCCACTCATCTTGCTCTCGGATGGAGTATCCTCCTCCTCCTCCTTCCGGGCGGGCGGTGGTGCGCCATCGTCGTCGTTGTACCCCAAATGGATGTCCTTCAAGTTGTTATTTTCTCTGCATTCTGTTCTGCCGAAAACTACCCAACCGGTTGAATTGGATTCAAAAGTATGCACTCTCTATGTTTTGTGTAATTCCTTTGGGAAAAAATCCTTCCACTTGAATTTGAGATTTTGTTTGCGTTTTGCAGCTTCTCAGAAATAGAAAGATGTATGGTAATGGAATGCATGGGGATTTCGGGAAGGTTCTGCTTGTCGAGTCACTGCAAGTATGCAGTGATGAGACAGGGCCAGGAAAGTCTTTCACCTGCTGGAGAATGGTTAACTACACAGGTTGTTTTTTGTTCGATTTCGAAAGGATTATGGTTGTTACGACCGAAGCCCTGTGTGTTCTATCGCCTTTCTATAAGATTTTGTATCCGTCTGAATGCCCAACGATTACGGTGCAGATGAGTGGATTTTTATTTGATTTCATTCTTTTCAATGGTTTTCGACCGCAATTTTGTGTTATGCTCGAATGTTCTATTCTCAAGTGGCTGCCTTTATGCTTTATTTATGGATATGTGTACAACAAGGTCATTAGTTATCATTTGAATATTGGTTTTTTTTAAATAGAACATTTAGCATTAACGATAATCACGACGGAGTTTAAATAAAGGGCTGCCATTATGATTGTCCTTGTCCTGTAGCCCCTTTGTGGGTTTGTTGAGTGCTCAATAGGGGCCTTCCCTACCCGTGTGGTAAGATGCACGACTTCAAAGCAAGACCATGCTGAAGGTGGATGGGTTCGATTCCCGGTTCCGGTCTAGGAAATTTTCGGGTTGGAAATTTTATCGACTTCCCTGGGGATAAAAGCATCATCATTAAAGAAACCTTGCAGTTAATAACTGTGGAAGTGCTTGAAGAACAAAGCTGCGAGGTGGCAATGTCCGAGTGGGGGATGTAATGCCAATAAGAAGTAGAAGATGAGTGCTCAATATTTCAACTCTTACACTCATGATGTTTTACAATCCCAATCCATCATATGACCGCAGAAATATTACTCATATTTGAATTATGCTTCTCGATAATATGATTTGCTTCAGGAATTGAGGTAAATGACCTTTTTTTGCGGTTTCACCTTTTTAACTGCATTTTAACAAAAAAAATCACTTCCCAACTTTCCAGATGCATGTATGCAAAATCAACGGAACGACAATTTTCTCAAGTGGAAAACTCCTCCCTCTCGACTCGCCTTGTCACACAAAAGGCGACCGGCTTTGTTCTAGTTGCATGCAAGAGCTGGGGTACGTACAAGAAGAGAAATGAAATTTCCATCCCCATGTATTTGGTGATGAGTTTCGTTGAGAATTTTTAATCACGAAATAATTTCTGCTGAATTCAGTGAAAAAAATTGTCCGGGGAAGCGAACGACCCACGAAAAACCTGTTCGCTAGCAATTTTCGAGAGGCACTTGAAGGTACTTTCCAATCTAGCAGACATTGTAAGCCGTGAGCGACTCGAATGTGGGCGATGAACGGGCTCCTGCCTCGGTACCTACAAGTGTTCTTCCTCTGCTCGGCACTTCAGAGAGGACCAGTTCTTCGAAAAGCTACACAAAACCGTAAGTAAGGAGGGGAAACACGCTCGCCGAGTGGAAGCAACATATCCATCATTGACGTGTTTTTTGGCGGTGATTACGGGGCAGAGGATGAAATTACTTCTGGCTGGGAAAATCCGACGGCGTCGAAGTTTTAACTTTTATTTTTTGGCGCTGGTGCAGCCCTATTGAAAATCAGCCACCTGTGTGTTGTTTCTATTTTTTGGGAAAGGATTTTCAGTAGGGTGGTGAACATTTACTTGTCATGAACTTCAAGAACATGTAGGACCGCAGCGCATTTTTTAGCGATTTCCTAGGCATGGACTGCAGACGAGCTTGGTGGTCTAGTGGCTACCGCTTCTGCCTTATAAGCAGGAGGTCGTGGGTTCAATTCCAGGCTCGTCCCTTTCCTACTTTGTATTTCTATCTTAGTTCTTTCTGTGTTTCACGTTCTACCAAAACGATTCCTACTGTTATAACCTTCCACACAATCCCAAAATCTCCCGTGGCACCTATGAGAGGTCGTAGAGTTCTCTGCATCTTTCTTAAGTAGGTGTCTAACTAACCATCCTTCCCCTTCCTCAGCATTCGCAAGGACGTGGCCAGGACAGATCTCGACTATTGGAGAGTGCATTGCTTCCATCTAAGAGATAAGTGATTAGTCCCAAATCAATATCTGTGGTAACGGATGAAAGTGATGCTACTCTCATACAATAGTCTTGGCTTGTACCACCTATGAATTTGTGCGAATTACTCAATGCTAATGGCTAATGCTAATTTCCTAGGCATGGACTGCAAATACTCATCAACGAACGCCTAGTTGGTGTATTTTTTTCCTTTATTTAAGTGTTTTTTTTATTTTAAAATAAAGTTCATCACTAAACCCTAGTTGGTGTATACTGTTGACCCACATCTGAATCTTCAATCTTTAATTAGTGCTACTAAAACTACATAAACAGCTGAATTGATTGAAAAATATATAAATTTCTGTAGAGCTAACTCCGAAGGCATACACCCTAGTATGAAATCTCATCCGCAGTAGCCCCCGAGAGAACGCCGCCATCCCATTCCTTTAATTACTTTCTTCACGGTTTTTTTTTTCTCCAAGAGCAAGGAAAGCACCGAAAATACCCCCTTGAGCGGGATTTGACAAAGGAACCAAAATAAAATTCCACCGGATGAAATTGCACCGTGACGAAGCTTTCGCTGGGGCTTTGTTTCGATGTTTTTTTCTGTTCATTTTCTCGCCATCCAAAGTCGATTCAACCGACATGTTCGTTCATGTTACCCTTCGGGAGTACAAAAATAATGAGAACAAAAATAAAACAAATCAAAACCGGGTGATAATGACTGGGGCTCAATGCGCTGTGAATTCACTAAGGGGATCCAGGTGGTCAAAATTCGTAACGAGCTTTAAGGAAGAGTTCTTTTTTCGCGTAATGCTCTTATAAACTTTGAAACCACAGAGAAACAGACATCTCACTCAACGTCCATCATTCACCTTTTTAACGGTTGATTTTTTATTGTAGTTGGTCATTCGCCACCGATGGCGCCTGAACCTGACCTGGACCTGACTTTGATCGGACTTGGACTGACTGGACCTGGACTGACCTGGACCGACTGACTCTGGACTGGATCGGACTGACTTGGACTGACCTGGACCGACTGGACTGGACTGACTGGACTGGACTGGACTGCACTCTGGACTGACCTTGGACTGCACCTGACTGACTGGACCTGGACTTGGACCTGACCGACTGACCTGGACTGACCTGACTGACCTGGACTGACCTGACTGGACCTGGACTGACCTGGACTGACCTGACTGGACTGATCTGGACTGGACTCTGATTGGACTTGGATTGATTTGACTGGATTTGATTGATTTGGACTGGACTTGGACTTGGATTTGACTGGATTGGATTGACCTGGATTGAATTGATTTGGATTGATTTGACTGATTTGATGATTTGGATTGACTGGACTGGACCTGACTGGATTTGGACTGACCTGGGGCCGATCTGGACTGACCTGGACTGACCTGGACTGACCTGGACTGACCTGGACTGACCTGGACCGACCTGGACTGGATCTGGACTGACCTGGACTGGACCTGGACTGGATCTGGACTGGACCTGGACTGACCTGGACTGGACTGACCTGGACTGGACCTGACGACTGGACTGGACTGACTGGACTGACCAGACTGATCTGGACTGACTGGGATCGGACTGGTGACTGACCTGGACTGACCTGGACTGGACCAGGACTGACCTGGACTGACCTGACTGGATCTGGACCGACCTGACTGACCTGGACTGACCTGGACTGACCTGGACTGACCTGGACTGACCTGACCGGACCTGGACTGACCTGGACTGGATCTGACCGATCTGGACTGGACCTGGACCGACCTGACCGACCTGGACTGACCTGACTGGACTGACTGACCTGGACTGACTGACCGACTGGATCTGGACTGACCTGGACTGACTGGACCGACCTGGACTGACCTGGACTGATCCTGGACTGGACCTGATTGATCTGGACTGACCTGGACCTGACTGACTGACTGATCTGACTGACCTGGACTGACCTGGACTGACCTTGACTGACCTGGACTGGATCTGGACTGACCTGGACTGACCTGGACTGACCTGACTGACCTGGACTGACCTGGACTGGATCTGACTGACCTGACTGATCTGGACTGGACCTGGACTGACCTGGACTGACCTGACTGACTGACTGGACTGGACTTGGACCTGGATCTGGACTGACTGGACTGACTGACTGACTGGACTGGACTGACCTGGACTGGATCTGACCAGACTGACTGACCGATCTGGACTGGATCTGGACTGACCTGACTGGATCTGGACTGGATCTGGACTGACTGACTGGATCCGGATCTGGACTGACTGGACTGACCTGGACTGGATCGACTGGATCCGACTGACCTGGACTGGATCTGGACTGATCTGACTGACCTGACCGACCTGACTGACCTGGACTGACCTGGACTGGATCTGACTGGATCTGACTCGACCTGGACTGACCTGGACTGACCTGGACTGACCTGGACTGACCTGGACTGACTGACTGGACCTGACCGACCTGACCGACCTGACTGACTTGGACTGACTTGGACCGACCTGGACCGACCTGGACTGACCTGGACTGACCTGACCGATCTTGACCGACCTGGACTGGATCCTGACTGGACTGACTGACTGACCTGGACTGACCTGACTGGATCTGGACTGGACCTGGACTGACCTGGACTGACCTGACCGATCTGGACTGACCTGACTGACTGGACCGACTGACTGACCTGACCGACCTGGACTGGACCTGGACTGACTTGGACTGGATCTGGACTGACCTGACTGACCTGGACTGATCTGACTGACCTGGACTGGATCTGGACTGATCTGACTGACTGACTTGGACTGGACTGGACTGACCTGACTGGATCTGACTGGACCTGGACTGACCTGGACTGACCTGGACTGACCTGGACTGACCTGGACTGGATCTGGACTGACCTGACTGATCTGGACTGGATCTGACCTGGATCTGGACTGACCTGACTGGACTGACTGGACCTGACTGATCTGACCGGATCTGGACCTGACTGATCTGGACTGACTTGACTGACTGGACTGACCTGGACTGGATCTGGACTGACCTGGACTGACCTGACCGGACCTGGACTGACCTGACCGGACCTGGACCGACCTGGACTGGACCTGGACTGACCTGGACTGGACTGACCTGGACTGACTGACCGGACTGGATTGACCTGACCGACCTGGACTGACCTGACTGGACTGACCTGACTGACCTGGACTGGACCTGACTGACCTGGACTGGATCTGGACCGACCTGGACTGGACCTGGACTGACCTGACTGGATCTGGACTGACTGACCTGGACTGACCTGGACCGACTGGACTGGACCTGACCGACCTGGACTGACTGATCTGGACTGGACCTGGACTGACCTGGACTGGATCTGGACTGGACCTGGACTGACCTGACTGACCTGGACTGACCTGGACTGACCTGGACTGACTGGACTGGATCTTGACTGACCTGGATTGGATCTGGACTGGATCTGGACTGGACTGGATCTGACTGACTGGATCTGGACTGGATCTGGACCGACTCTGGACTGGACCTGACTCTGGACTGACTGACCTGGACTGACCTGGACTGACCTGACTGATCTGACTGGATCTGGACTGACCTTGGACTGACTGACTGACCTGACTGACTGACTTGACTGACCTGGACTGACCTGGACCTGGACTGACCTGGACCTGACTGGACTGACCTGGACTGACCTGGACTGACCTGGGACTGACCTGGACTGACCTGGACTGGACTGGATCTGGACTGGATCTGGACTGACCTGACCGACCTGGACTGACCTGGACTGACCTGGACTGACCTGACTGACCTGGACTGGATCTGACTGACCTGGACTGACCTGGACTGACCTGGACTGGACCTGACCGACCTGGACTGACCTGACCTGGACTGGACTGGACTGGACTGACCTGGACTGACCTGACCGACCTGACTGACCTGGACTGGACCTGGACTGACCTGGACTGACCTGGACTGGATCTGGACTGGACTGACTGACTGGACTGGATCTGACCGACTGACCTGGACTGGACCTGACTGACTGGACTGACCTGGACTGACTGACCTGGACTGATCTGGACTGGATCGGACTGACCTGGACTGGATCTGGACTGACTGACCTGGACTCGACCAACGACCTGACCGACCTGGACTGACCTGGACTGGATCTGACTGACCTGGACTGGATCTGGACTGACCTGACTGGATCTGGACTGACCTGGACTGACCAGGACTGGACCGACTGACTGGATCGGACTGATCTGACCGATCTGGACTGACTTGACTGACTGGATCGACTGGATCTGACTGACCTGACTGGATCTGACCTGGACTGACCTGACTGACCTGGACTGGATCTGGACTGACCTGGACTGATCTGGACTGACCTGGACTGGATCTGGACTGGACCTGACTGACCTGGACTGACTTGACCGACTGGACCTGACTGACCTTGACTGACCGACTGACCTGGACTGACCTGACCGACCTGGACTGGATCTGACCGACCTGACTGACCTGGACTGACCTGACTGACCTGACTGGATCTGGACCGACCTGGACTGACTGGATCTGACTGGATCTGGACTGACCTGACTGACCTGGACTGACCTGACTGGATCTGACGACCTGGACTGAGACTGACTGACTGGATCTGACTGACTGGACTGACCTGGACCGACCTGGACTGGATCTGGACTGGATCTGACCGGACCTGGACTGGACCTGGACCGACCTGGACTGACCTGGACTGACCTGACTGGACCTGGACTGGATCTGGACTGGACCTGACTGACTGGATCTGACTGGACTGACCTGGACTGGATCTGGACTGACCTGGACTGGATCTGACTGGACTGACTGACCTGACTGACCTGGACTGACCTGACTGGATCTGACTGGATCTGGACTGACCTGGACTGGATCTGACTGACCTGACTGACCTGGACTGGATCTGACTGACCTGACTGACCTGGACTGGACCTGGACTGACTGGATCTGGACTGGATCTGACTGGACTGATCTGGACTGACCTGACTGACCTGGACTGGATCTGACTGACTTGACTGACCTGACCTGACCGGGATCTGGACTGACCTGACCGACCTGGACTGACTGGACTCTGGACTGGATCTGGACTGACCTGGACTGGATCTGGACCGACCTGACTGGATCTGGACTGGACTCGGGACTGACCTGGACTGGACCGGACTGACTGACCTGGACTGACCTGACTGGACTGACCGACCTGGATCTGGACTGACCTGGACTGACCTGGACTGGACCTGACCGACCTCTGGACTGACTCTGACCTGGACTGGATCTGGACTGACCTGACTGGACTGACTGACTGACCTGGACTGACCTGACCGATCTGGACTGACTGGACCGACCTGACTGACCTGGACTGGACTGACCTGACCGATCTGGACTGGATCTGGACTGACCTGACTGGACCTGGACTGACCTGGACTGGATCTGGACTGGATCTGGACTGGACCTGGACTGACCTGGACTGACCTGGACTGACCTGACCGACTGACTGACCTGACTGGATCTGGACTGGATCTGACTGACCTGACTGACCTGGACTGACCTGACTGGATCTGGACTGACCTGGACTGACCTGGACTGACTGACCTGGACTGGATCGACCTGACCGATCTGGACTGACCTGACTGGATCTGGACTGACCTGGACTGACCTGACTGATCTGGACTGACCTGGACTGACCTGACTGACTGACTGACCTGGACTGGATCTGACCGATCTGGACTGGATCTGGACTGACCTGACTGGACTGACTGATCTGGACTGACCTGGACTGGACTGACTGGATCTGACTGGATCTGGACTGACCTGGACTGACCTGGACTGACCTGACTGGATCTGGACTGGACCTGGACTGACCTGGACTGGATCTGGACTGGATCTGACTGACCTGGACTGACCTGGACTGACCTGGACTGGATCTGGACTGGATCTGGACTGACCTGGACTGACTGACTGGACTGGATCTGACTGACCTGGACTGACCTGACCGACCTGACTGGATCTGGACTGACCTGACTGGATCTGGACTGGATCTGGACTGACCTGGACTGGACCTGACTGATCTGGACTGACCTGGACTGACCTGACTGACCTGGACCGACCTGACTGACTGGATCTGGACTGACCTGGACCGACCTGACCGACCTGGACTGACCTGGACTGGATCTGGACCGACCTGGACTGACCTGGACTGACCTGGACTGGATCTGACTGACCTGGACTGGATCTGGACTGACCTGGACTGACCTGGACTGACCTGGACTGACCTGGACCGGACCTGACTGACCTGACTGACCTGACTGGATCTGACTGGATCTGGACTGACCTGACTGACCTGGACTGACCTGACCGACCTGGACCGACTTGGACTGACCTGGACTGACTTGACTGGACCTGACTGGACCTGGACTGACTGGACCGACCTGGACCGATCTGACCTGGACTGGACTGACCTTGACTGACCTCTGGACTGACCTGGACTGGACCTGACTGACTGACCGACTGGATCTGGAATCTGACCGACTGACCTGGACTGACTGGACTGACCTGACCGACCTGGACCGGATCTGGACTGGATCTGGACTGGACCTGGACTGACCTGACTGACCTTGGACCGACCTGGACTGACCTGGACTGGATCTGACTGACCTGACTGGATCTGGACTGACCTTTGGACCGACCTGGACTGACCTGGACTGATCTGACTGGATCTTGACTGGATCTGGACTGACCTGGACTGACCTGGACTGGACCTGACTGGATCTGGACTGGACCTGACTCCGACCTGGACTGATCTGGACTGACCTGGACCTGGATCTGGACTGACCTGACCTGACCTGGACTGGACCTGGACTGACCTGACTGGACCTGGACTCGGACTGGACTGACCTGGACTGACCTGGACCGACCTGGACTGACCTGACTGGATCTGACCTGGATCTGGACTGACCTTGACCGGATCTTGGACTGACCTGACCGACCTGACTGACCTGACTGATCCTGACCTGGATCTGGACCGACTGGACTGACCTGGACTGGACCTGGACTGACCTGGACTGGATCTGGACTGACCTGGACTGGACCTGACTGGATCTGGACTGACCTGACCGACCTGGACTGACCTGGACTGACCTGACCGACCTGGACTGGATCTGGACTGACCTGGACTGACCTGGACTGACCTGACTGACCTGGACCGACTTGACTGACCTGGACTGGATCTGGACTGGACCTGGACTGACCTGACCGGATCTGGACTGACCTGGACTGGATCTGGACTGACCTGGACCTGACTGACCTGGACTGGATCTGACTGACCTGGACTGGATCTGGACTGGATCTGGACTGACCTGGACTGACCTGACTGGACTGGACTGACCTGGACTGATCTGGACCTGACTGACTGGACTGACCTGGACTGGACTTGACTGGACTTGGACTGGATCTGACTGGACCTGGACTGACCTGACTGACCTGGACTGACCTGACTGATCTTGACTGGATCTGACTGACTTGACTGACCTGGACTGATCTGACTGACCTGGACTGACCTGGACTGACCTGGACTGACGACCTGGACTGACCTGACTGACTGGACCTTGACCTGGATCCGAATCTGGACTGACCTGGACTGACCTGACTGACTGGACCGATCTGACTGACCTGGACTGGATCTGACCGACTGACTGGACTGGACTGGATGACTGACCGACTGGACTGGACTGACTGGACTGGACCTGACCTTGACTGGATCTGGACTGACCTGACTGACCTGGACTGGACTGGACTGACCTGGACTGACTGGACTGACCGGACTGACCGGACTGGACCTGGATCTGGACCGACTGACTGACCTGACTGGATCTGGACTGGACCTGACTGGACTGACTGACCTGGACTGACCTGGACTGACCTGACTGACCTGGACTGACCTGGACTGGATCTGGACTGACTGACTGACCTGGACTGGACCTGACTGACCTGGACTGACCTGACTGACCTGGACTGGACCTGGACTGGACTGGACCGGACTGGACTGACTGGACTGACTGACCTGGACCGACCTGGACTGGATCTGGACTGGACTGACTGGACTGGACCTGGACTGACCTGGACTGGATCTGACTGACCGACCTGGACTGGACCTGGACTGGACCTGACTGGATCTGGACTGACCTGGACTGGATCTGGACTGACCTGGACTGACCTGGACTGGATCTGGACTGACCTGGACTGACCTGACTGACCTGGACTGGATCTGGACTGGATCTGGACTGACTCTGGACCTGACCTGGAGGACTGGACCTGGACTGACCTGGACTGGATCTGGACTGGACCTGGACTGGATCTGGACTGATCTGACTGACCTGGACTGGATCTGGACTGGACCTGGACTGACCTGGACTGATCTGGACTGGACTGACCTGACCGACCTGGACTGACCTGGACTGGATCTGGACTGACCTGACTGACCTGGACCGACTGACTGGATCTGACCGACTTGGACTGACCTGGACTGGACCTGGACTGGATCTGGACTGACCTGGACTGGATCTGGACTGGATCTGGACTGACCTGGACTGGATCTGGACTGACCTGGACTGATCTGGACCGACCTGGACTGACTTGGACTGACCTGACTTCGACCTGACTGGATCTGGACTCGACCTGACCTGACCTGGACTGGATCTCGGGATTGGACTGGACTGACCTGGACTGGACTGGACTGACCTGACCTGACTGGACTGACCTGACTGATCCTGACTGATCTGGACTGGACCTGACTGACCTGGACCGACCTGGACTGATCTGGATCCAGACCTGACTGACTGGACTGACCTGACTGATCTGGACTGACCTGGACTGGACCTGGACTGGACCTGACCGATCTGACCGACTGACTGGACCGACCTGGACTGACCTGGACTGGACCTGGACTGACCTGACTGACCTGGACTGACCTGACTGACCTGGACTGGATCTGGACTGACCTGACTGACCTGGACTCGATCTGGACTGATCTGACTGGACCTGGACTGGACTTGACTGGACCTGGACTGATCTGGACTGACCTGGACCGGATCTGGACTGACCTGGACTGACCTGGACTGACCTGGACTGGATCTGGACTGGATCTGACTGACCTGGACTGGATCGACTGACTGACTGACCTGACTGACTGGACTGGATCTGACTGGACTGGACCGACTGGATCTGACTGACCTGGACTGACCTGACCGACCTGATCGACTGGACCGACTGGACTGACCTGACTGACCTGGACTGACCTGGACTGGATCTGACTGGATCTGGACTGATCTGGACTGGACCTGGACTGACCTGACTGACCTGGACTGACCTGGACTGACCTGGACTGACCTGACCGATCTGGACTGACCTGGACTGACTGACTGGACTGACCTGACTGATCTGGACTGATCTGACTGACCTGACCGATCTGACTCAGACTGGACCTGACTGGATCTGGACTGGATCTGGACTGACCTGACCGACCTGGACTGATCTGACTGGACCGACCTGACTGACCTGACTGGACTGACTGGATCTGACTGACCTGACCGACCTGACTGACTGGACCGACCTGGACTGACCTGGACTGACCTGGACTGACCTGACCTGGACTGACCTGACTGATCTGGACTGACCTGGACTGGATCTGGACTGACCTGACCGACTGACTGACTGACCTGACTGACTGGATCTGACTGACCTGGACTGGATCTGACCGGACTGGACTGGATCTGGACTGACCTGGACTGATCTGGACTGACGGACTGATCTGGACTGATCTGGACCGACCTGGATCTGGATCGACTGACTGGACTGGATCGACCTGACTGACTGACTTGGACCTGGACTGACCTGGACTGGATCTGGACTGACCTGACCGACCTGACTGGACCTGGACTGACCTGGACTGGATCTGGACTGGATCTGGACTGACCTGGACTGACCTGGACTGACCTGGACTGGACCTGGACTGGATCTGGACTGACCTGACTGGATCTGGACTGACCTGGACTGACCTGGACTGACCTGGACTGACCTGGACTGGATCTGGACCGACTTGACTGGACTGGACTGACCTGACTGGATCTGGACTGACCTGACTGACCTGGACTGACCTGGACTGGACTGACTGACTGGATCTGACTGGATCGGACTGACCTGGACTGACCTGGACTGGATCTGGACTGGATCTGGACCGACCTGACCGACCTGGACTGGATCTGGACTGATCTGGACTGACCTGGACTGGATCTGGACTGACCTGGACCGACCTGACTGACCTGACTGACCTGGACCGACCTGGACTGACTGGACTGACCTGGACTGACCTGGACTGACCTGGACTGACCTGACTGACTGATCTGGACTGGACTGACTGGACTGACTGACTGGACTGGACTGACCGATCTGGACTGGACTTGACTGACCTGGACTGGATCTGGACCGACCTGGACTGGACCTGGACTGACCTGACCGACTGGATCTGACCCGACCGGATCTTGGACCGACCTGGACTGACCTGACTGACCTGGACTGACCTGGATCTGGACTGATCTGGACTGGATCGACCTGGATCTGACTGACCTGGACTGACCTGGACTGGACCTGACCGACTCGACCGACCTGGACTGACCTGACTGGATCTGGACTGACCTGACTGGATCTGGACTGATCTGGACTGGACCTGACTGGACCTGACTGATCTGGACTGGACCTGGACTGGATCTGGACTGACCTGGACTGACCTGGACTGGACTGCTGACTGACTGATCTGACTGACCTGGACTGACCTGGACTGATCTGGACTGGATCTGGACTGACCTGGACTGGACCTGGACTGACTTGATCAGACTTGACCGACCTGGACTGACCTGGACTCTGGACTGACCGACCTTGGACTGACCTGACTGGACGACTGGACTGATCTGGACCTGACCTGGGACTGGACTGACTGGATCTGGACTGACCTGGACCGACCTGGACTGACCTGGACTGACCTGGACTGACTTGACTGACCTGGATCTGACCTGGACCTGGACTGACCGACCTGGACTGACCTGACTGGATCTGACTGGACTGACTGGACTGACCTGGACTGATCTGGACTGGATCTGACTGACCTGGACTGGATCTGGACTGGGATCTGGACTGACCTGGACTGACCTGGACTGATCGATCTGGACTGACCTGACTGACCTGGACTGGATCTGGACTGACCTGGACTGGATCTGGACTGACCTGGACTGGACCTGGACTGGACCTGGACTGGATCTGGACTGACCTGACTGACCTGGACTGGACCTGGACTGACCTGGACTGACCTGGACTGACCTGACTGGACCTGGACTGGATCTGACCTGACCTGGACTGACCTGGACTGACTGGATCTTGGACTGACCTGACCTGGATCTGGACTGACCTGGACTGACCTGACTGGATCTGGACTGACCTGGACTGACCTGGACTGGACCTGGACTGGATCTGGACTGATCTGGACTGACCTGGACTGGATCTGGACTGGACCTGGACTGACCTGGACTGGATCTGGACTGACCTGGACTGATCTGGACTGACCTGGACTGGATCTGGACCGACTGGACCGACTGGACTGGACCTGGACTGGATCTGGACTGACCTGGACTGGACCTGACTGACCTGGACTGACCTGGACTGGACCTGGACTGATCTGGACTGGACCTGACCGACCTGACTGACCTGACTGGACTGACTGACCTGGACTGACCTGGACTGACCTGGACTGGATCTGGACCGACCTGGACTGGATCTGGACTGGATCTGGACTGACTTGACCGGATCTGACTGACCTGGACTGACCTGACCGACCTGGACTGGATCTGGACTGGACCTGGACTGATCTGGACTGACCTGGACTGGACCTGGACTGACTCTGGACTGGATCTGGACGGACTGACCGGATCTGACTGGACTCAGACTGGATCTGACCTGACTGACCTGGACTGGATCTGGACTGACCTGGACTGGACCTGGACTGGATCTGGACCGATCTGGACTGGATCTGGACTGACCTGACCTGGACTGACCTGACTGACCTGGACTGACCTGGACCGGATCTGACTGACCTGGACTGACCTGGACTGACCTGACTGGATCTGGACTGACCTGACTGGACTGGATCTGGACTGACCTGACTGACCTGGACTGACTTGGACCGACCGACTGGACTGACCTGGACTGGATCTGACTGACCTTGGACCGGATCTGGACTGACTGACTGGATCTGGACTGACCTGACTGACCTGGACTGGATCTGACTGACCTGGACTGGATCTGGACTGACCTGGACTGATCTGGACTGACCTGGACTGACCTGGACTGACCTGGACTGGATCTGGACTGACCTGACTGACCTGACTGACCTGGACTGACCTGGACTGACCTGGACTGATCTGGACCGACTGGACTGACCTAATTGGACCGGACCTGGACTGACCTGGACTGACCTGGACCGGATCTGGACTGACCTGACTGGATCTGACTGGACTGACTGACCTGGACTGACCTGGACTGGATCTGGACTGACCTGGACTGATCTGGACTGGACCTGACTGGATCTGGACTGACCTGGACTGACCTGACTGGATCTGACTGGACCTGATCTGACTGACCTTGGACTGACCGATCGACTGGACTGACCTGGACTGACTTGACCGACTGGACCGACCTGACTGGATCTGGACTGGACTGACCGACCTGGACTGACCTGGACTGGATCTGGACTGACCTGGACTGACCTGGACTGATCTGGACTGGATCTGACTGACCTGGACTGGATCTGGACTGACCTGGACTGACCTGGACCGACCTGGACTGGATCTGACTGACTGACTGATCTGGACTGACCTGGACTGACCTGGACTGGATCTGGACCGACCTGGACTGACCTGGACTGGATCTGGACTGACTCTGGACTGGACCTGGACCGGATCTGGACCTGACCTGGATCTGGACTGACCTGGACTGGATCTGGACTGACCTGACTGACCTGGACTGACCTGGACTGGATCTGGACTGACCTGGACTGACCTGGACTGGACCTGGACTGACCTGACTGGACCTGACCGACCTGGACTGGACTCTGACCGACCTGACTGGACTGGACTGACCTGACTGACTGACCGACCTGGACTGACCTGACCGACCTGGACTGACCTGGACCGGATCTGACCGACCTGGACTGATCTGGACTGACCTGACTGGATCTGGACTGGATCTGGACTGACCTGGACTGGATCTGGACTGACCTGACTGGACTGACTGGACTGGACCGACCTGGACTGACCTGGACTGACTGGACTGACCTGGACTGACCTGGACTGGATCTGGACTGACCTGACTGACCGATCTGACTGACCTGGACTGGATCTGGACTGGACTGACCTGGACTGACCTGACCGACTGGATCTGGACTGACCTGGACCGACTGACCGACTGACTGACCTGACTGGATCTGGACTGGATCTGGACTGACCTGACCTGGACTGGACCCTGGACTTGACTGGATCTGGACTGACCTGGACTGACCTGGACTGGATCTGGACTGACCTGGACTGACCTGGACTGGATCTGGACTGACCTGGACTGGATCTGGACTGACCTGGACTGGACCTGGACTGACTGATCTGGACTGACCTGGACTGACCTGACTGACCTGGACTGACCTGGACTGGATCTGGACTGACCTGACTGGACCTGGACTGACCTGACTGATCTGACTGACCTGACTGGATCTGGACTGACCTGGACTGGATCTGGACTGGATCTGGACTGACCTGACTGACCTGGACTGACCTGGACTGACCTGACTGGATCTGGACCGACCTGGACTGACCTGGACTGACCTGGACTGGATCTGGACCGACCTGGACTGGACCTGGACTGATCGACCTGGACTGACTCTGGACTGACCTGACTGGACCTGGACTGACCTGGACTGGATCTGACCTGACTGACCTGGACTGACCTGACTGACCTGGACTGACCTGGACCGACCTGGACTGACCTGACCGACCTGGACTGGATCTGGACTGACTTGGACTGACTTGGACTGGACCTGGACTGACCTGACTGACCTGGACTGGATCTGGACTGACCTGACTGACCTGGACTGGATCTGGACTGACCTGGACTGACCTGGACTGACCTGGACTGGATCTGGACTGACCTGGACTGACCTGGACTGACCTGGACTGGACTGACCTGACCTGGACCGACTGGATCTGGACTGACCTGGACTGGACTGACCTGACCTGGACTGACTGGATCTGGACTGACCTGACTGGATCTGGACTGACCTGGACTGGACCTGGACTGATCTGGACTGGATCTGACTGGATCTGGACTGACCTGGACTGGATCTGACTGGATCTGGACTGACCTGGACTGGATCTGGACTGGATCTGACCGACTGACTGACCTGGACTGACCTGGACTGACCTGGACTGGATCTGGACTGACCTGGACTGGATCTGGACTGGACCTGGACTGACCTGACTGACTGACCGGACCTGACTGGACCTGGACCGACTGACTGATCTGGACCGACCTGACTGACTGACTGGATCTGGACCGACCTGGACCGACTGGACTCTGACCGATCTGGACTGACCTGGACCGATCTGGACCGACTGACCTGGACCGGACTGACTTGGACTGGATCTGGACTGACCTGACTGACTGACTGGACTGGACCGATCTGACCGACCTGGACCGACCTGACTGACCTGGACTGGACTCTGGACTGACCTGACTGACCTGGACTGACCTGACCGACCTGGACTGACCTGACTGACCTGGACTGGATCTGGACTGACCTGGACTGGATCTGGACTGACCTGGACTGACCTGGACTGGATCTGGACTGACCTGGACTGACTCTGACTGATCGACTGATCTGGACTGACCTGGACCTGATCTGGACTGACCTGGACTGACTCTGACCGACCTGGATCTGACCTGGACTGACCTGGACTGACCTGGACTGGATCTGACCTGGACTGACCTGACTGACTCCGACCTGGACTGACCTGGACCTGACTGACCTGGACTGGACTGGACTGGATCTGGACTGACCTGGACTGATCTGGACTGACCTGGACTGACCTGACTGGATCTGGACTGGACCTGACTGACCTGGACTGACCTGGACCGACCTGGACTGACCTGACTGACTGGACTGGATCTGACCGACCTGGACTGACCTGACCGATCTGGACTGACTGACTGACCGATCTGGACTGGATCTGGACTGATCGACCGACTGGACTGACCTGACCGACCTGGACTGACCTGACTGACCTGGACTGACCTGGACTGACCTGGACTGGATCTGGACTGACCTGACCGACCTGGACTGACCTGACTGGACCTGGACTGACCTGGACTGATCTGGACTGGATCTGGACTGACCTGGACTGACCTGGACTGACCTGGACTGGACCTGGACTGACCTGGACTGGATCTGACTGACCTGACTGACCTGACTGGATCTGGACTGGATCTGACCGACTGGACTGACCTGACTGATCTGGACTGACCTGGACTGACCTGGACTGGACCTGGACTGGATCTGGACTGACCTGGACTGGATCTGGACTGACCTGGACTGACCTGGACTGACCTGACTGACCTGGACTGGATCTGGACCGACCTGGACTGACCTGACTGACTCTGGATCTGACTGACTGGACCGACCTGACTGGACCTGACCGACCTGGACCGACCGACTGACCTGGACTGACCGACCTGGACTGACCTGGACTGACCTGGACTGGATCTGGACTGACCTGACTGGACCTGACTGACCTGGACTGACTCTGGACTGGATCTGACTGGATCTGGACTGACCTGGACTGACCTGGACTGGATCTGGACTGGACCTGGACTGGATCTGGACTGACCTGGACCGACCTGGACTGACCTGACCGACTGACTGGACTGACTGGACTGACCTGGACTGACTGGATCTGACTGATCTGACCTGGACTGACCTGGACTGACCTGGACCGACCTGGACTGGACGGATCTGGACCGATCTGGACTGACCTGGACTGACCTGACTGGATCTGACTGACCTGACTGACTTGGACTGGATCTTGACTGACCTGGACTCGACCTGGACTGACCTGGACTGACCTGGACCGACCTTGGACTGGATCTGGACTGACCTGGACTGACCTGACTGGATCTGGACTGACCTGGACTGACCTGGACTGACCTGACTGACCTGGACTGGACCTGGACTGGACTGACCTGACTGGATCTGGACTGACCTGACCGACCTGGACTGACCTGGACTGGATCTGGACCGACCTGGACTGACCTGACCGACCTGACCGACCTGGACTGACCTGGACTGACCTGGACTGACCTGACTGGACCTGGACTGACCTGGACCGACCTGGACTGGATCTGGACTGACCTGGACTGGACTGGACTGGATCTGGACTGACCTGGACTGACCTGGACTGACCTGGACTGACCTGGACTGACCTGGACTGGACCTGGACTGGATCTGGACTGACCTGGACTGGATCTGGACCGACCTGGACTGGATCTGGACCGACCTGGACTGACCTGACTGACCTGGACTGGATCTGACTGGACTGACTGGACTGACCTGGACTGGATCTGGACTGACCTGGACTGACCTGACCGATCTGGACTGGATCTGGACTGGACCTGACTGACCTGACTGACCTGGACTGGATCTGGACCGACCTTGGACTGACCTGGACTGGATCTGACCTGGACTGACCTGGACTGGATCTGACTGGATCTGGACTGACCTGGACTGACCTGGACTGACCTGACTGACCTGGATCTGGACTGACCTGGACTGATCTGACCGATCTGGACTGACCTGACTGACCTGGACTGACTGACCTGGACTGGACTGGATCTGACCTGGACTGACCTGACTGGACCTGGACCGACCTGGACTGACCTGGACTGGACCTGGACCGGATCTGGACTGACCTGGACTGGATCTGGACTGACCTGACTGGACCGACCTGACCGACCTGGACTGACTGGACCGACCTGACTGACTGACCTTGACCGACCTGATCGACCTGACTGACCTGGACTGGATCTGGACTGACCTGGACTGACCTGGACTGATCTGACTGACCTGGACTGGATCTGGACCGACCTGGACTGGATCTGGACTGACCTGGACTGACCTGGACTGACCGACTGGACCTGGACTGGATCTGGACTGGACCTGGACTGGATCTGGACTGACCTGACTGATCTGGACTGGACCTGGACTGACCTGGACTGGATCTGGACTGACCTGGACTGGATCTGGACTGACCTGGACTGACCTGACTGGATCTGACCTGACTGACCTGGACCGGATCTGACCGGACCTGACTGACCTGGACCGACTGGACTGACCTGGACTGGATCTGGACTGACCTGGACTGGATCTGGACTGGATCTGGACCGACCTGGACTGACCTGGACTGACCTGGACTGGATCTGGACCGGACCTGACCTGGACTGGATCTGGACTGACCTGGACTGACCTGGACTGACCTGGACTGGACCTGACTGACCTGACTGGATCTGGACTGACCTGACTGACCTGACCGGATCTGGACTGACCTGACTGACCTGACTGGATCTGGACTGACCTGGACTGGATCTGGACTGGATCTGGACTGACCTGGACTGGACCTGGACTGACCTGACTGGATCTGGACTGACCTGGACTGATCTGACCGACCTGGACTGGACTGACTGATCTGGACTGGATCTGGACTGGACCTGACTGACCTGGACCGATCTGGACTGGATCTGGACTGACCTTGGACTGGATCTGGACTGGATCTGGACTGACCTGGACTGATCTGGACTGGACCTGGACTGATCTGGACTGGATCTGACTGACCTGGACTGACCTGACTGGACTTGACTGATCTGACTGGATCTGGACTGACTGGACCGACTGGACCTGACCTGACTGACCTGGACTGACCTGGACTGACCTGGACTGGACCTGGACTGACCTGACCGACCTGGACTGGATCCGACTGACCTGACTGGATCTGACTGGATCTGGACTGATCTGGACTGACCTGGACTGGACCTGGACTGACCTGGACTGGATCTGGACTGACCTGGACTGATCTGGACTGACCTGGACTGGACCTGGACCGACTGACTGGACTGACCTGACCTGGACTGATCTGACCTGGACTGGATCTGGACTGGACCTGGACTGGATCTGGACCTGACTGACTGGACTGACCTGGACTGGACCTGGACTGGATCTGGACTGACCTGGACTGGATCTGACTGACCTGACTGGATCTGGACTGGATCTGGACTGGATCTGGACTGACCTGGACTGACCTGACCTGGACTGACCTGGACTGATCTGGACTGGATCTGGACTGGACCTGGACTGACCTGACCGGATCTGGACTGACCTGGACTGGACCTGGACTGGATCTGGACTGACCTTGGACTGATCGACCTGGACTGACTGGACTGGACTGGATCTGGACTGGACTGGACTGACCTGGACTGGATCTGGACTGATCTGACTGGACCTGACTGACCTGGACTGACTGGACTGACCTGGACTGATCTGGACTGGACCTGGACTGACCTGACTGATCTTGACTGGATCTGACTGACTGATCTGACTGGATCTGACTGACTGGACTGACTGACCTGGACTGGATCTTGACTGGATCTGGACTGACCTGGACTGATCTGACTGGACTGACTGATCTGACTGATCTGGACTGACCTGACCTGGACTGGACTGGACTGACCTGGACTGACTCGATCTGGACTGACTGGACTGGATCTGACCGATCTGGACTGACCTGACTGATCCTGGACTGACTGGACTGGATCTGGACTGGATCTGGACTGACCTGGACTGACCTGGACCGATCTGACTGACCTGGACTGACCTGACTGATCTGGACCGACCTGACTGACTGGACTGACCGATCTGGATCGATCTGACTGGATCTGGACTCGACCTGACTGGATGGACTGGACTTGGACCGACCTGGACCGATCTGGACTGACCTGGACTGACTGACCGACTGGACCGACTGGACTGACCTTGGACTGGACCTGGACTGGACCTGGACTCGACCTGACCGATCTTGGACTGACCTGACTGGACCTGACCGATCTGACTGACCTGGACTGGACCTGGACTGGATCTGGACTGGACTGGACCGATCTTGGACTGACCTGACTGGACCTGACTCGACCTGGACTGACTTGGACTGGATCTGGACTGACCTGACCGATCTGGACTGGACCTGGACTGACCTGACTGACCTGGACCGATCTGACTGACCTGGACTGGATCTGGACCGACCTTGGACTGACCTGGACTGGATCTGGACTGACCTGGACTGGACCTGGACTGACCTGGACTGACCTGGACTGGATCTGACTGACCTGGACTGACCTGGACTGGATCTGGACTGGATCTGGACTGACCTGACTGACCTGGACTGACTGGATCTGACTGGATCTGGACTGGATCTGGACTGACCTGACTGATCTGGACTGACCTGGACTGACCTCTGGACTGGATCTGGACTGACCTGGACTGACCTGGACTGGATCTGGACTGGATCTGGACTGACCTGACTGACCTGGACTGGACTCTGGACTGGATCTGACTGGATCTGACTCCTTGGACTGACCTGGACTGGACTGACTGACTGGATCTGACCGACCTGGACTGGATCTGGACTGACCTGGACTGACCTGGACTGGATCTGGACTGGATCTGGACTGATCTGACTGGATCGACTTGACCGATCTGGACTGGACTGACTGACCTGGACTGATCTTGGACCGATCTGGACTGGATCTGGACTGGATCGACCGACTGGACTGACTGGACTGACCTGGACTGGATCGACCGACTTGGACTGACCTGGACTGGATCTGGACCGACCTGGACTGACCTGGACCTGGATCTGGACTGACTGACCGACCTGGACCGACCTGGACTGACTTGGACTGGACTCTGACCTGGACCTGGAATTGACCTGACTGACCTGGACTGACCTGGACTGATCTGGACCGACCTGGACTGACCTGGACTGGATCGGATCTGGACTGATCTGGACTGGATCTGGACTGACCTGACTGGATCTGGACTGGATCTGGACTGGATCTGACTGACCTGGACTGGATCTGACTGACTGGACTGACCTGACTGACCTGGACTGGATCTGGACTGACCTGGACTGGATCTGGACTGACCTGGACTGGATCTGACTGGACCTGGACTGACCTGGACTGACCTGGACTGATCTGGACTGGATCTGACTGGATCTGGACTGACTGACTGGACTGGATCTGGACTGGATCTGGACTGACCTGGACTGACCTGGACTGACCTGACTGGACTGGACTGACCTGACTGGATCTGGACTGATCTGGACTGACCTGACTGGACTGACCTGATCTGGACTGGACCTGGACTTTGACTGGATCTGGACTGACCTGGACTGATCTGGACTGGATCGGACTGGAATCGACTGACTGACCTGGACTGGACCGATCTGACTGGACCGACCTGGACTGACCTGACTGGACTGGACTGACCTGGACTGGATCTGACTGATCTGGACCGACCTGGACCGACCTGACTGGACCTGGACTGGACCTGGACTGACCTGACCGGATCTGGACTGACCTGGACTGACCTGGACTGGATCTGGACTGACCTGACTGGACTGACTGACCTGGACTGACCTGACTGGATCTGACCGATCTGGACTGGACCTGACTGATCTGGACTGGATCTGGACTGACCTGACTGGACCTGGACTGGATCTGGACTGACCTGGACTGGATCTGGACTGACCTGACTGGATCTGACCGATCTGGACTGACCTGGACTGACCTGGACTGATCTGGACTGACTGGACTGACCTGACTGGATCTGACTGACCTGGACTGGATCTGGACTGACCTGGACTGACCTGGACTTGGATCTGACTGATCCTTTGGACTGACTTGACTGGATCTTGACTGGATCTGGACTGGACCTGACTGACCTGGACTGACCTGACTGGATCTGACCGGATCTGGACTGACTGGATCTGGACTGACTTGACTGACCTTGGACTGGATCCTGGACTGAACCTGACTGACCTGGACTGACCTGGACTGGATCTGGACTGACCTGGACTGGATCTGGACTGACCTGGACTGGATCTGACTGACTTGACTGATCTGGACTGGACCTGGACTGGATCTGGACTGACCTGACTGACCTGGACCGATCCTGGACTGATCTTGACTGGATCTGGACTGACCTGGACTGACCTGGACTGACCTGACCGATCTGGACTGACCTGGACTGGATCTGGACTGACCTGACTGGATCTGGACTGGATCTGGACCGATCTGGACTGGATCTGGACTGGATCTGGACTGACCTGGACTGGACCTGGACTGGATCTGGACTGATCTGGACTGACCTGGACTGGATCTGGACTGACCTGGACTGACTCTGGACTGACCTGACTGGATCTGGACTGACCTGGACTGGACCTGGACTGACCTGGACTGACCTGGACTGACTGGACTGACCTGACTGACTGACTGGACTGATCTGGATCTGGACTGACCTGACTGGATCTGGACTGACCTGGACTGGATCTGGACTGACCTGACCGACCTGGACTGGACCTGGACTGGATCTTGACTGACCTGGACTGACCTGGACTGACCTGGACTGACCTGACTGGATCTGACTGACCTGGACTGGACTGACTGGACTGACCGGATCTGGACTGACCTGGACTGACCTGGACTGGATTTGACTGACTTGACTTGACTGGACTGACTGGACTGACCTGGATCGATCTGGACTGGATCTGACTGACCTGACCGGATCTGGACTGGATCTGGACTGATCATTCTGACTGACCTGGACTGATCTGGACTGATCTGACTGGACCTGACTGGATCTGGACTGGATCTGGACTGACCTGGACTGGATCTGGACTGGAACTGACTGACTTGGACTGACCTGGACTGAACCTGGACTGACCTGGACTGAACCTGACTGGATCTGGACTGACCTGGACTGACCTGACTGGATCTGGACTGACTCTGACTGGATCTGGACTGACCTGGACTGACCTGGACTGGATCTGGACTGACCTGGACTGACCTGGACTGGATCTGACTGGATCTGGACTGGATCTGGACTGACCTGACTGGATCTGGACTGGATCTGGACTGATCTGGACTGACCTGGACTGGATCTGACTGGATCTGGACTGATCTGACTGACCTGGACTGGACCTGGACTGATCTGGACTGATCTGGACTGACCTGACTGACCTGGACTGACCTGGACTGACCTGGACTGGATCTGGACTGACTGGACTGGATCTGGACTGGATCTGGACTGACTTGGATTGATCTGGACTGACCTGGATTGATCTGGACTGGATTTGGATTGGATTTGGACTGTCTTTGGATTGATTTGATTGGATTTGGATTGATTTGGATTGATTTGGATTGATTTGGATTGGATTTGGATTGGATTTTGATTGGATTTGGATTAGTTTGTATTGTGTTGGATTTGGTTTGGATTGGATTTGTATTGGATTTGGATTGGATTTGATTTGATTTGGATTTCATTTGGATTGGATTTGGATTGGATTTGGATTGGATTTGGATTGGATTTGGATTGGATTTGGATTGGATTTGGATTGGATTTGGATTGGATTTGGATTGGATTTGGATTGGATTTCGATTGGACTTGGATTGGATTTTGATTGGATTTTGATTGGAATTGGATTGGATTTGAATTTGATTCGGATTGAATTTTGATTGGATTTGGATTGGATTTGGAATGGATTTAGATTGGATTTTGATTGGATTTGGATTGGAGGAGGTCAATGTATTTATTCAATCAGATCCTTTATTCTGCCGTACAAAAAAAATCGTCTGTACATCTCCAATCACCAAACATCAACTGTGCGGAAGAAAACATTCTGATATAGAATAAAGTTTTCGATAGAGCCCAACCTATTTTATACGATTTCTATTAACAAATAATGCCATTTCAGTTTTACTCTGGGAGCAGATGATTAAATTATCTCAGTCCTATTGAGCTGTTAAACGAGTTAAAATAAAACTAATCGTTTAACAAACATGGCATAAACATAATTTTGTCCATCTATACGTAATGGAATCCATAGTGAACGCTTCGCCTTTCGTCACCGAGGTTGAAGAACTTGTAAATTATGAAATGGGAATTCTAATTGCTACGAAGACGGCTGAGTCGACTGGTCCGCCGGTGGGTGTTTAATTTCGCAAATTACACTTGACGATATCATTCAAATTTTCGCGAACATTTCGGTGCACAAATGGATTATCCGAGCTGCCCACTTTCTTCGTCCATCTTTCCAAACACTCTCAGCGCAGAAAGACATCAAACAAGAACCACTTGCCCGGTAAACATCTCGCGGGTGCAAATTTGTGCTGGCCACTCTGGCAATTAACGTGAAGGGAAACGACTTTTCCGCCGGCGCCCACTCGAGAGCCAAACTTGAATCGCAGGGAAGCAGAGCCCCATTTTCCAACCGGTGCCGTTGTGCGGCAGCAGCCAGCCGTTGCCGTGCCATAGAGAGGGGTTAATTATGAGGTTTTAGTATTTTGCAAGACATTTTCGAGAAGAGAAGAAAAACCGGACCGGGAATTACGTTCCATCATGGGACAAGGATTTCTGCAAATTTAACGACCACTAGGCAGAGAGAATTGAGCTTGTTTTCTCGCTTGAAGTCACACGGTCCGGCTGGTATTCAAGCGACCGTTTAATGACCCTTTTTAGGGCCGGACTTTACGTGATACGCTGGATTGCGGTTTAGAGAGGGCTGTTTTTTTGTTAATAAATGGGTAAGGGTAAGAGTAGGTGCAGGGTACTTTGGAAAGAAATTTGAAGATAGGTCAACTCACTATCGGAAGAAAAAGAAATTGAACACAAATTGAATTCGAGAAAAAAAAAATTCAACCCAATTAAAGTTATTAGTAAAGGAAAGTAAAGTAAATTATTCTGAGTTAGGAAATGATGGAGAAGCATTAATTGAAATACATTGCCAAACGAACATTTCACAGAGGAAAACAAAAGCTCATTCAAAAGGGATTTTTTCAAAGAATTCAGTTCTAAACAGACATTTGAAAAGGACGTGACAGCCAAAATTTGTTCCTTCTGAATTTTCGTCTAAATGTATAGCTCTGTATGTGGACGAAGAATCAGAAGGATCAAATTTTGGCTGGTACGCACTTTTCAAATGTTGGTCTAGTTAGTTGTCTCATGGTCGTGAGACACTTCTGTATGTAGTCGTTGGGCTTGTTTTGCCCCAATGTCCCATATAACACGATTTTTCATATTTTCGTTATTTTATCTTTACAATATTGTACTAGTGACGAGGTCTGCCTGCAAGTTGTACTCCCTGAATTTACCAAGGACCAACAGGCTATACATCTTATTTGTTGGTGATCGGTCCTCACGAAAACCTAGTACCTGGTATTCATCGACGAAGTCTTAGTCTATTAAAGAGAATACGAGTACGCCAAGTTCAGAAGGATGATCCCTTTGTACACTATCTAGTTTGTGCCCTTTCTTATAGATTGGGCATATGAGGCCATCCAACCAGCTGATAGGCAGTTCTTCATCGTCCAACATCGTGATGTAGGCTTACGTCCTTCGGGAAAATGGGGGGAGGTCATTCTGCATATTCAAGAGCGAGACCACCACGAAAAGTATTTTGGTATCAATCGATGGATTTTGATAAGCATTGACTTTTTGTTTCGCTACGGTACAGGCACTGAATGAAATAACACAAATTGTAATATAGTTATATATAGTTATATCTATGTAACATCTTTTTAAGTATTTGTTTCGATACATGTAAAATACAATATCTTCAAAACGGAAACGTTCTATTGCATTCATTCATCACTCTCGGTAGTCTCATCTCCATTATTTCCGAATGCGGCTTCTGTATTTCCCTCGCTGCTTAGGATTTGATCAACCTTTTCGAATCATCGTCCGAAACAAAGGTCTACTTCCGTGTTTTCCAATCAAGCTATAAACTGAATTCAAATAGCAGAAAAAATCGGGAAAAATCAGGGTCAGCTATATTTTGTTTAAACGCTTTGAAAGACTGATCAAAATTGATAATTGGCATGTTGTAGTATTCAGAAACAGCTTCCCTGGGAAGCTTACCAGACTGATCAAAGCAACGGTGGATGGTGTGCAAAACTGTGTGAAGATTTCTGGCGAACACACCAGTTCGTTCGAATCGCGCCGGGGACTAAGACAAGGTGATGGACTTTCGTGCCTGTTGTTCAACATTGCGCTAGAAGGTGTCATGCGGAGAGTCGGGTGTAACAGCCGGGGTACGATTTTCAACAGATCCAGTCAATTTATTTGCTTCGCGGATGACATGGACATTGTCGGCCGAACATTTGCAAAGGTGGCAGAACTGTACACCCGCCTGAAACGTGAAGCAACAAAAGTTGGACTGGTGGTGAATGCGTATAAGACAAAGTACATGCTTGTGGGCGGAACCGAGCGCGACAGGGCCCGCCTGGGAAGCAGTGTTACGATAGACGGGGATACCTTCGAGGTGGTCGAGGAATTCGTCTACCTCGGATCTTTGCTAACGGCTGACAACAACGTTAGTCGTGAAATACGAAGGCGCATCATCTGTGGAAGTCGGGCCTACTACGGGCTCCAGAAGAAACTGCGGTCGAAAAAGATTCGCCACCGCACCAAATGTGTATGTACAAGACGCTTATAAGACCGGTTGTCCTCTACGGACATGAAACATGGACAATGCTCGAGGAGGACTTGCAAGCACTCGGAGTATTCGAGAGACGGGTGCTTAGAACCATCTTTGACGGTGTGTGGCGGCGAAGAATGAACCATGAGCTCGCCCAACTCTACGGCGAACCCAGTATCCAGAAGGTAGCTAAAGCCCGAAGGGTACGATGGGCAGGACATGTTGCAAGAATGCCGGACAGCAACCCTGCAAAGATGGTGTTCGCTTCCGATCCGGCAGGTACGAGACGGCGTGGAGCGCAGCGAGCGAGATGGGCAGACCAGGTGCAAAACGACTTGGCGAGCGTGGGGCGTATCCGAGGATGGAGAGATGCGGCCTCGTACCGTGCATTGTGGCGTCAAATTGTTGATTCAGTGTTATCTGTTTAGATGTTAACTAAATAAATGAAATGAAATGAAATGAGTATTCAGAAAAATCATCTTCTGCTCGAACTATAGCAGATGTAGCATAATTTGACTTCCGCATTGTCAAAAAAAACATTATCATGGCATTTTGGTCAAAATTGAGTTGACTACACAGCAAAAAATGCTTTGGCTCTCGAGCTTTGCGGCAATTTGTTGATATAGTTTGTACGATGTTTATAAAAAATGTGAAGATTCACTGATGATTATTATTGCAGATCCAGTTAGAAACCGAATTGAACTCTCGCGACAATCGCATTTTTTCCCATTTTGGAATGTCGCAACTGCATCGCGAGTGGTGCGCGTGATGGCACACGGCTATGGCATATGTAGATGCGCACTACTCGCGATGCAGTCGCAACATCCGGAAATGGGAGAAAATGCGATTGTCGCGAGAGCTCAATTCGGTTTTCAATTGTATGACAGCAAACTTCTTCCACCGGATTCTTAGCAGCACTGGTAATGTTGGTGTAGTGCAGCTTTAAACTGCAATGATTAATATTTATTAACAATCATTTTAGGTTAAGAACAAACGTACTCACACTATCGGTATTCGATCGAACGTGCATAGAATACCTCCACTCAAGGTTTCATTTGCACACGTGCTAATTTTTAAGAACTACAAATATGATAAGATTTCTATTCAATTTTAGCATGTAAATAACTAACGTATTGTTACAAACTAGATTAAGAAGCAACAAATTCAATAGATTCAAGAACAAAATTAGTTTAGTTTTAGGTTAAGAAATCGAAATGCGCGTTATAATGCTCGATGACTCGGCTTTCTTACGTTGTCATTCTTCGATGCATCAGTCATCCGTTGACGGCTGTCTCTGGAGATCAGCTCGGGATGACCCACCTGAATCAGTGCGCCCAGCAGCAACAAACTGAATCTACAATATTTTTTTGAACTTCCATACAATTTGTATGAAGCGGAAAAATATGGAAAAATTTGCACCCAGTTTTCTCAAAACTAACTTTTTTGTCACCTACACATGTTTGACCGCCTCACTTGCAAATTAACAGACGAGGGTGAATTCAGAACAGATTGTGAAATCCTACACAGAAAAAATAATGAAAACTAAGAAGCGCGTAAAAAATAAAGACGTGGAAAATTAAACTATTTTAGGCGTACATGGATATTAGACTGGCCCAAAATGCATGAAATCCTGAATTTCAAACCTTGCACCCTTAAATGACAGTTTGGGGGTCCCAGAAGCTCCCCTGAAAATTTCAGCTCATTCGGTCCCGTGGTTGGCGTGCGCAAATGGCTCAAAGTTTGTATGAGAAAAGTGATCCAAATGTATGGGGAAATGCAACCGTTTCAGTTTTTGCTTCTAGGTGGCGCTGTAGTCGACGGATTCCTGTTGTGGACAAAATGTAGAACCTTTTTTATATAAGGAAGCGACTGGTGAAGACCGGATGTAAATCCCTTTGAAATTGGCCAAGTTATAAGCATCCAAAGTCGAGGGTTTCGAGCGTGTCCCCCAGGGGTGTTTAAAATGAGAGCAACGTACCACCGACCATTGCGGCGGCGATGCAGGCGTATTCGGTTCCATGCGAAATTAAATACATGATTTTCACGCAATCTCGTGAATTTTTATCCGATTGGTAAATACTTTCCGTACTCTGTACAGTAGTATAGTGTAAGAGGGAGGGGGTGAATAAGGGAGGGAATCCTTTTTTTAGTAGAAAAACACATCCGGGATATTGAGAAATATAGAATTCCTCTAATGCAACACTACAATGCTGTTGATAAGCTTCTAAAATTATTTAACAAAATGCGAGCAATTATCAAAAAACCTTCTCACGCGGGAGATAAACAGAAAGAGCAAGAGTCTAGTTTTATTAATAATTTGGATCGATTGTTTGACATTGCTCGACGAAATGCATTAAATTTGATTAAAAACGATAAGGATAAACAGTTCCTTATTCTGCAAAGGGAAGTGGGAAGGCCTGGATCTGCCTTTGCGAGAGTTAAAAAAGGAAAAATCGAAGAAGAACCAACAACGGAACCAGATCCTTCCTTGGAATCTCAATCAGCTACCAGCATTTTAACTATTGATGGAGGAGGTAAGAATATAATCAAATAAGATGGTAACTTCTACTATATGTCAATATTTTTATGTCTTGCTTCCAGATGAGAAACCCTCCACTAGTAGAGCGTTTTCCGAGCGAAGTAAATCAAAAATAATAACTCCTATACTAGCTGCTACCCTACACCGTATTGGACTAAGCGACCGAAATGCAATGTATGTTATTTCTGCGGTTTTAACAAGTGCTGGACTAAACTTATATTGATAGTATCTTGTAACTAAAACAAAATCTTTATCAACTTTATATATTTTTCAGACGATTTTACCGTTAGCAGACAAACAATCTCAAGGGCCCGTGCAGAATATCGCGAAGAGATTGCTCAAAATATCCCAAGCAATTTTGATCTAAATGGACTTGTTGTACATTGGGATGAAAAGCTGCTTCAAGATCTCACAGGTAATATATTCGAGTGTTTTTTATTGTTATTTGAAATTTCTTTCCTACAATTATAGATTACATTTGGTAATATTTGTTTTTTTTTTAAGAAGCTATTTGTAACATATTTTTAACTTTTTTTTTAAAGAATCTATCTGATTTTTTTTCTTTTCAGGTACTGACAAAGTATGAAGACTGCCAGTTTTGGTATCTTCTGGAGCAAATGTTCAGCTGCTTGGAGTCCCAAAATTGTCTTCTGGAACTGGTGAAAGACAGGCAAACGAAGTTTGCAAATTGATGAATGCATGGGCACTAAGCGATCGCATCTGTGCAATGGGATTTGATACAACAGCAGCAAAAACAGGAACCAAAAAAGGCGCTTGAACCCTAATCGAGAAGCGGATTTGCAGAGATCTTTTATGGCTGGCGTGTAGGCATCATATTGCCGAAGTTTTGATGACAGCAGCTTGGGAAAAACTATTTCCTTGAAAAGGCCCTTCTTCAAGATTTTTGTTTATAAAATTTAAATCGGCGTGGCCTACTATGGATCAATCCTTTGATGAAAATATGGTAGACGAAAACATTATTGAGATCCTTGGTGTTGAAACACAACATTTGATTGAATTTTTGAAAAACCAACTCAATATTCAACAGCAACGACAAGACTATAAAGAGTTGCTAAATTTATCTTTAGCATTTCTTGGTGTGAAAAGAATTAAATTTTCGCCACCAGATGGATGGCGAAAGCAATATATTGTATTAAAATATGGCTGTTTTGATAACTTTGTAGTTTTATACAGTTAATAAATTATGCTATAAACATTAAAACTGTTGTTTGAAAAATATATAACTTATATAATATCCCAGGTCTCTCTGTCTTTCTGTCCTTCTGTCCCACTATCTGTAACGATTATATCATATCGTTCTAAAATTGATGCAACGGGCATCACGATGTCCGAAAACAACTCGTTACAAATATTTCATGAATTTTGTCTCCCATTAAAAACTTCAGCTCGTTGGTTACAGTGGTAAGTCACCCCCTCCCTCTCTAGCTACACTACTGTACAGAGCACGGAAAGTATTTACCAATCGGATAAAAATTAGCGAGATTGCGTGAAAATCATGCATTTAATTTCGCATGGAACCGAATACGCCTGCATCTCCGCCGCAATGGTCGGTGGTACGTTGCTCTCATTTTAAACACCCCTGGGGGACACGCTCGACTTTGGATGCTTATAACTTGGCCAATTTCAAAGGGATTTACATCCGGTCTTCACCAGTCGCTTCCTTATATAAAAAATGTTCTACATTTTGTCCACAACAGGAATCCGTTGACTACAGCGCCACCTAAAAGCAAAAAACTGAAACGGTTGCGTTTCCCCATACATTTGGATCACTTTTCTCATACAAACTTTGAGCCATTTGCGCACGCCAACCACTGGACCGAATGAGCTGAAATTTTCAGGGGAGCTTCTGGGACCCCCAAACTGTCATTTAAGGGTGCAATTCCAGACTTTTCACTTTTTCCATATAAGCTTGGGCCACTCTAGTTGTCATTCTTCGATGCATCAGTCATCCGTTGACGGCTGTCTCTGGAGTTCAGCTCGGGATGACCCACCTGAATCAGTGCGCCCAGCAGCAACAAACTGAATCTACAATATTTTTTTGAGCTTCCATACAATTTGTATGAAGCGGAAAAATATGGAAAAATTTGCACCCATTTTTCTCAAAACTAACTTTTTTGTCACCTACACATGTTTGACCCCCTCACTTGCAAATTAACAGACGAGGGTGAATTCAGAACAGGTTGTGAAATCCTACACAGAAAAAATAATGAAAACTAAGAAGCGCGTAAAAAATAAAGACGTGGAAAATTAAACTATTTTAGGCGTACATGGATATTTTCCAACAAGTATACCCTAAATGTATACAATTTCCATAGCATTATGTCAGTTTCTATAGCAGACATCATATAAAAAGTGACATAATGCAATGGAAATTGCATACATTCAGGCGATAAAATCGTTTAAATTAACGTTTTTTTTTTGGCATTTCCTTTATGTGCATTACTTTCGTGTAATTTTCAACAACTTTTTCTATCTGTGTAATGTATGCTGTAATATTCAAGCCCAAACTCTGCTTCTTGTGGACTGATTTACAGGTAGAAGTAGATGGATCTCCTGAGTTCCAACTCGCTTGTTTGTTTTTCGTAGAGGGCAATGAACCAGTACCAGCTGGTTGAACCTAGGAATGTGAACTGTAGTATGATTTATGAATTCCCAAAATAATAGAAACTTACCAACTTGTAACTCTTGGATTCGAATTGGTTGTTTTTTCGCTGGCTTAGATCTTGTATCATGACTCATCTGAGAAGCATCCTCGGAGTCCGTTACCTTCTCAAAATGTTTAT
This sequence comes from Armigeres subalbatus, assembly GCF_024139115.2. Classification (NCBI taxonomy): domain Eukaryota; kingdom Metazoa; phylum Arthropoda; class Insecta; order Diptera; family Culicidae; genus Armigeres; species Armigeres subalbatus. Next base: position 120,782,684 of record NC_085139.1, read on the forward strand.
CATATCTTCCGCTTGTTGGAAACTTTAGAAACGTCCAAGAGGTTTGCATTTTTGTCTTTTACACGTCGGGCATGGATGTATCATTCTTTGATAAACTAACATCATTGATTTGTGGTCAATAAACAAAATTTTCCTTCAACCAGTTTGCTGGAACCACCGTCATGGATGGAAGGAAATCTCTCGTTTATATAAGGAAATATCTCTCGTTTATATAAGAAGGAAATCTCTCGATATTATAAAATAAGAACACGAACTTTTGTTACGAATACATCAAAACCGTGAGCTCAAAACTACAACCAAAACAAATGAAGTACTGCTGTCAAAAATGTTTCGTTACACTGTCACAAAATAACAATCATAGAAGTTAAGGCTTTCCCAGACCTAAAGCATTCAGTACACTGTTTATCTTATCGACAAATATTTGTCATTGTCTGTTTTAACAAAATTTGACGTTTGATAATTATTTGACATGTGCCAGTACGCGATGAGCAAATATTTGAAAATAATCTATTTGTCAAATATTGTGTTCGAAAATTTGTTTGATTATTTGTTATTCAAAAGGCAGTACACTGTTTGTCGTCAAACTCGCATTAGACATTGTTGTTTTGCTGTGGCTAGTAATGGAACACGTGGGCATCTGACGGATAGAAATCAAACATGCTCGTATGTTTTTGCATAGTTCCAAATCTAAGGAATCTTAATTATCATGATCGTTTTGCTTGCGTACCAACCCAGTGCACACTGAACTGTGTTCAGAGTTCAAAACTAAGAACACGAAGGCACGCTCTTGGCTCATGTTCTGTTCAGGATGCATCTCTGGAAATAATATAAAAAAATAAACTACTAATTAAATTCAAATTTGACAGTGTTAGTATATACTACGTAGAAAGTTAAGGAAGATTTTACTAAATAACCAATTTATCATTTGTTGTGAAATTTTAGTAAAACGTTATGCGTCACAGATTGGGGTGCGTGGGTATAAAGGAAATGTTACAAACAAGTCACAGAGGGGTGGGTGGGGATTCAAATCTGTGTGTTTTGCGTTATGACATTTATGAATGAGCCCTATCTATTATAACTACAAAGGTACCCATAGTATTGTGTTCATGGGTGTAGCACTGTAGCAGATGCACACTATCGTCTAATCTATGCCGATGTTGGCTCCAAAGGTTTCTACCTGTCAGACGGGGGAGTGTATAAAAAGTGCTGGTTCAATTGCGCAGAGCTGGAATAAACGAAAAAATACTTGAATGTTTTCTCACAATTTGGTTTGATATACAGACAGTGCCTACTCTAGAAGCTTTATTACTTAAGTTGAGATAGTTGAGAATTTACCTCCGCTTCATTCCTTTCTCCATGGTGTTCAGAACCAGGTTCAGAATGCAGCAAATTTTCTTCTTTCTCATAAATCGAGCCAATTTGCGTTGCACTTTATTCGCAGAAGAACTAGGTAGTTGTTCGGCTGCAATAGGAAGTTCGGCTGCAATATGATTCCCAAATATTTGGAACCTGACTGTGTTGTCCATGGCTTTCAAAGCTCGCTGCAAACCATCAAATGCGACTGCTTTGATTTCATTGATATTTTGTTGAATGTTGTGACGATTGGGGGCTCCCCATTCTGTAGTCGTAGCAGTAGAGTCGTCTGTAGAGTGCTGAACGGTATCTGGATAGATTGTACGACAATTCCCCGAAAACTAATTTCCAATGTCATACCGCGACAGTTACATACCGCCTAATGATATATTGAGAAAATGAATTTGACAAAAAGTTTTTCGGTGAAATATTATACATTCAATACATATTGCTTAAGGTCACTCCTTATGGAATCCAAGTTTCAAAGTTCTTGCGTTTTCGGGGGCACACCACTCGATACGGAGGCGGCGCAAAACCGTCAATGCGTCGCAGCATGCGTGAAATAATAAAAATGACAGTTGTGCGTTGCTTACGTATCAAGTGGTGTGCCCCCGAAAACGTGAGCACTTTGAAACTTGGATTCCGTAAGGAGTGGTCTTAAGATGGGATCTTATATATTTTTTCCTATCCCTTCCAAGCACATTAGTCCTTATTCTCATTCTCAATTCATTCATTTTTGCATCATTTTGACCTAACGCCTATTTTAAAGAATGAATCACAACACCCCATCTAAACCTCACCCCCCCCATTGGTCTGCTTTAAATGAAATATTTAGTTAGAAAATAGCTGTACCGATTATGATCCTATGATTCGAAGTCCGTCCACGGTGGACGGATTTCGAATCAGAATGTATTAAATATATTCATCATTTTATCATATTTTTCGTTGTTTTCAATGCAACACATCGGAGCACATAAAAAATAGAGGTCCTCGGGCACATTTATCAATAACGAACGTTCTATTTGAATTCGATTCGTATTATCTAGAGCTTTTCTAATAAAATTAAGTGCTTAGGTGTACGGATTTCGATGCACCACGGTACATGTTTCCAGCTGACCATATATCAATATTTGGTCCTAGCGATTCATGAATCAAATTGGACATACCTTCAACATATGTTTCATTCCAGGTAATCCAAGAATTCCCTGAAGTATAGGCCTTAACGCTTTTTATACGCAAATAAACCATTTTAACGCCTCTAACTATTTTTAAAAACTAGAAAAAGAAAGAAAGGTTGTTTTTCAGATTTGGTCGAATATTTGACCCACATCAGTCCAATTCTTCAGGCCGGTTCATACGTGCAGCACTTTTTTATGGTTTGTTTTCGATTTTCAAAATAGGTAAAGGGTTCAGAAAATTTGAGTTCTTTGGAAAAGTTGACCTTAAATAAGTCAAAGAATCGACTGAAGAAATAAAAACGACACACGAAGAAAGGTCAATTGAATGCCTTTTCCATTCCAAGTCACTACATAATTGAAGTATAGGTATTAGGGTGGCTCAGAAAACACTTTTTCAAATTTTTTGATGGGCCGCCCTCTTATTCGGTTCTATTTGATGCCCTGATGCTCTGGACAAAATTTCGCAATTTTCGCAAAATGGTTTTCTTAATGGTTTGTAGAAATTTCATATTGATTTATTGCTCATACCCTGATTTATTTTTTTCCTATTTTGTCTGGAAAACTTCTAATTTTTTAGGGGGAGTTTTTAACACGGTTATACTTATAGGCATAGGGAAGTACCAAAGTACCCCCAGGATAAGGAAGCCATAGTTCAAATTTTTTGCTAACGTTCTAACTAACAATCACACACTCTCCTGGACGAACTATTGAAGAATTCATGAAGGAAATTCAGGAATAATTTCTGGAGAAATCACTGGAGGAGACCGTAAAGAAACTGCTGAAGAAAGTTTACAAGATTTTTTAAGGAACGTTTGGTGATTCTTCTCATGGTATTCTACTTTACAGCATATGTACAATATAAATTATACAAGCAAATATTTAACGAAGCTATTTTTCACACACCGACGAAATGTTTGAACGATAATTTTGAACAACCGCGGAGTGACGCCGGCTAAGCCGCCGCCGCCGTAAGAATATTGCGTTACGCCGCTGCCAACTCAAAGTAGATCGGCGCACAGGAATCCCTGAATGCAATTTTCCCGAATAACTTTTCTCCGAATATAACATTTCCCCGAATGCTTCTCTCTTTTCTAGAGTGCGGCACAAAGCGATGGGTATCCAGTTAACCATGTGAGCAAAGGCGTAGGATTGCCGGTCCGGAGGTTACGAGTTTGATTCTCGGTTCGGTCTAGGATGCTTCCAGGTTGGAAGCATTTTCGGCTCCTTGGGCAAAGTGCAGGACCGGATTTAGCCGGAAGGGTGCCCGGGACCGACAGCTTGTGGGGGCCCCAAAATGTACAGAAAAGATTGGTTTTGGTACATGAGATTTGTGTGATATTGATTTCGAAGAAAGAAAAAATATCTTCCAAAACGCTTCCAATCGGAATTGCCGTTTGCGATTCTACTTTTTTTAAAACACAGCCTTTGTTCGACTTGTTTGGGCTGCGAAATGGTGAGTTGACATCCGAAAAGGGGCCTAACATAGCTCTGGTCCTCACAAGTTCCAATACTCACGCTTCCACGGGTCTTTCGATGACAATTGACCGCCAGCTAAGGGTTGCGTACTTAGCTGGTATGCACTACCACGCTGCACGCCTGGGCACTGTTGTCCTTCTGACATCAGCTAGAGTGAGAGGGTGCGTCCTGTGGGGTCTGCCTAGGATGTGGTGGGGTTCGACAGTGGGCTCTGTTGAACTTCTATAAAAAGCTGCATGTGTCCCCAAGCATGCCCTATCAAAGCGACCGTATGCCTCTCAAAGCGCACTAGCCTAGTCCTGTTATTGGGTGGGACTTTAAACAAATTTGACCCGACTGATCGAGCGTCTGTCCACCAAGGAGGTGCGGCTCCAATAGCGTCTGTTCTGGCATCCAGCGGCTGAGTATGAAATGCTATTCCCCGGAAGCTATACCTAAGATGGCAGCCCCATCCCGGTGGATAGGGAACCTTGGGCCAACAACCTACTGTTCCCGAAACATCAATTTGTTCGAGAATCCGATAATGAAAGAATACGGACTGATTTTACGGCGACGACTCTTAGCGCGAAACAACGGACACGAATAGGAACATGGAACGTTTTAACCCTAGCCCAGCAGGGTAAATTGGCACAACTTGCCAATGAGGCACGCCGCATGAAGCTTGAGATCCTTGGAACTGAGTGAAGTCCGTTGGCCAAACTTTGGAGAACACAGAACGCCGTCGGGGCAAGTTCTGCTAAACTCTGGTTTACGAGGTGAACACGCTCCCTTCCTGGCTTCCTACTAAACGCTCAGGCACACTCTGCGCTTATGAAGTGAGAACCTGAAGAGCTGTTCGCAGAATTTTGTGGTAATAACGAAATGGTGATCGGGGGATCGCTCTTCCTTCATCGACCGGTTCACAAGGTCACGTGGGTCTCCCGTGACGGCTTTACAGAAAATCAAATCGACCACATCTGCATCAGCCGAAAATGGAAACGGAGCCTTCTTGATGTACGGAATAAACGTAGTGCCGATATCGCGTCTGATCATCACCTCCTCATCGGCGAAATACGCCTGCGCATTGCGCGGATTCGTCGACAGGAGGAAAGAGTTGGACGACGATTCAACACACGCCGACTGGAAGATGCCACGGTGAAACGGTCCTTCGTTGAAGAACTGGAGACGCGTGCTGCAGATATTCCGGAAGGTGGCAGCGTGGAAGACTAATGGACCACCATCAAGAATGCCTTCATCGCCACCAGCGAGAACAATCTGGGCGAACTACGCACCCAGATAAAACAATGGATCACCGATGAGACCTGGAGGAAGATAGAGGAGCGAAGAGAAGCCAAAGCCGCGATAGAACGATCGAAAACCAGAGGAGCCAAAGTCTGATCCGTGGGCAGACTCTCTGGCCGACGAAGGAGAGAGAGCCGCCGCAACCGGGGACATTCGCCTCCTCTACGATATCTCAAGACGCTTAAGCGGGGCGAAGATGAATGCAACGATGCCTGTGTAAGACGCGAATGATCAGTTATTGACCGACCCAACTGACCAGCTGAAACGCTGGTTCGAGCACTTCGAACAACTTTTTCAAGTGCCAGCCAGGCCATCACCACCTCGGCATGATCTGCCTAGGATCCGACGTATAACACGCGTCAATACCGAAGCTCCATCATTGCTAGAGATTCAAACAGCCATCCAAAACATGAAATCAAATAAAGCCCCAGGGTTCGACCGCATATCAGCCGAGATGCTCAAAGCTGACCCCATGACATCCGCTCAACTACTGCATCGTTTATTTCGTAATATCTTATACAATATCTTTCCCGGTCGACTGGATGCAAGGTATCTTAGTGAAGGTGCCCAAAAAGGGTGACCTGACTGTATGCGATAACTGGCGAGGCATTATGTTACTGTGTACCGTTCTCAAAGTTCTGTGCAAAATTATCCTAGCCCGGATTCAGGAGAAGATCGATGCGACTCTCCGGCGGCAGCAAACCGGATTCCGTGCCGGAAGATTCTGTGTGGACCATATTGTCACGCTCCGCATCATTCTGGAGCAGGTCAACGAATTCCAAGAGTCCCTTTACTTGGTATTCATTGACTACAAAAAAGCTTTCGACCGTCTCAATCACGAGAATATGTGGGGCCCCCTGAGACGCAAGGGGGTTCCTGAGAAAATCATCGGCCTCTTCGAAGCACAGTACGAGGCCTTTTCGTGTAGAGTGCTGCACAATGGGGTCCTGTCCGACCCTATCCGTAGCTGGTGTGAGGCAAGGATGTATTCTATCACCGTTACTGTTCCTCATCGTAATCGATGAGATTCTGGTAGGTGCGATTGACCGTGAACCAAACCGCGGGCTGTTATGGCAGCCTATAACCATGGAACACCTAAACGACTTCGAATTGGCTGATGACGTTGCACTCCTCGCGCAACGGCGCTCTGATATGCAGAGTAAGCTCAACGACCTTACCGAGCGCTCCTCTTCGGCAGGTTTAGTCATCAACGTAAACAAAACCAAATCGAAAAATGAAAACCAAATCGTTGGATGTAAACACGGTGACTCCTTCCAGTTTCACAGTAGCCGGGCAACCAATGGAGAATGTTGAAAGCTTCCAATATCTTGGTAGCCAAATGGCGTCAGACGACGGTACCAAGATCGACATAGGCGCACGGATCAAGAAAGCAAGGGCTGCCTTTGCGAGTTTAAGAAATATCTGGAGAAACAGGCAGATAAGTGAACGCACCAAAATACGAATTTTCAACTCTAACGTGAAATCTGTGCTGTTATACGCTAGCGAAACATGGTGTGTATCAGTGGAGAACACTCAACGGCTGCAGGTGTTCATTAACAGATGCCTGCGGTATATAATTCGGGCCTGGTGGCCTCACAACTGGATCTCAAACAACGAGCTCCATCGTCGTTGTCACCAGAGGCCGATAGCAACAGAAATTCGGGAGCGGAAGTGGGGCTGGGTCGGTGTACAGGTCGGTACAGGTGTACAGGATCCGTAAGTAAGTAAGTTTGTTCGACTATTTTAGAACATAAACTACCTTGGAAATCACTGTACATCACAGCACATCTTGGAGGATCAAGAACATCTAATACTACCAAAGGATATTGAGCTAATAATGTACAATAAGACACTCTTAAGGGGCCATCCAGAAACCACGTGGTCATATTTTTGAAGATTTTTTACCCCCCCTCCCCCCATGTGGCTTATCGTGGTCATTTGGCAGACCCCCCCTCCCCCCCCTTTGACCACGTGTTTTTTTTTCAAGTAATTTAAAAAAAAAACCTTATATAACTAAAACATATGGTTAATCCGATCAATTTTGAAGATGGACAATTTTAACTGATTCAAAATCAAACTAAACCCAGCATGGAAATTATAAATTTTCATGAATTCGAACATTTTGATTATGTTATCAAGTTGTAATGTGTATCAGGTATTAGTATATCTAGAACTCGCACACCTTCGATGCATCGGGAGGATACAAAAAAATGTGGACTCGCGAATATGTTATGAAAATTTCGAGAAAAATTTGTAATGACTTAGAAATATTCCAAAATATCTCTATATTTTTTATATTTTTTTATTTCTTTATTGGTGATTTTTTTAAATAATTATGAAGTTCATCACTGAATATCCCTATAGATTCCTAAGAGTATTTGGGATATTCCGTAGCTCTGGAGGTACTGGAAATTCTTAAGATATATTAACCTCAGCGAAGCATCTGAACTGAACTGAAGGTTTTTCTAAGGGCATACAAGTTTTATTCAGAATCTCAAAACTCTCTTCATTATGCCAAGATTCTATGATTCTGATCAGAACCGTAACACAATGTCCTTAATATTCCTTTGCCTGAATTATACAGTTTTGGCTTAAAATGCAATAAGAAAATTATTTTGAGCTTTTTAGTGGAATGTCTTCACTTGTCATAAGACGAGTTAATACAATCCCATTGAATTCCACCACTTTATTGTATCTTGACAGATACGTATTTCGACCTCAAAAGTAAGGCCGTCTTCAGTGTCTCGTACTTGACTCGACTTTTTTCTTCAAGTTACAAGAGGAAGTCGAGTCAAGTACGAGACACTGAAGACGGCCTTACTTTTGAGGTCGAAATACGTATCTGTCAAGATACAATTAAGTGGTGGAATTCAATGGGATTGTATTAACTCGTCTTATGACAAGTTAAAATGCAAGTTTTCATTTTAAATCTACAGTCTTTAATATCTTTGGGTTCCTTTTGGTATTCTAGAATTTATTGTTATATTTTGGTATTTAACCCTCTCAGGACGATTTTTTTTACATGGATTTAACGTACATATTTAGGGGTTTCCACTCGATCTTGCCAAAACTAGTATAGAAAGAATTAAAAAGTCGTACTTTTTCCGGGTGTCATAGGCCAGACTGCTCTGAAGTACATATCCTCGAAAGTATCAAAATCATGTCAAGAAACAAAATGTCCTAAGACATGATATTACGGAGTTTTGAAACGACCCGATCAACCAAGTCCTGAACGATGTATCCGTGCATTCCTAAGCATCCAAGCAGGTCCATTGAGCCAATGCGATTTCATTTATTACTTTCAAGACCTTCCATGAGTCGATGTTCTAAGATACGATATCGACTGAAATGAAAACTCAGCCTAAAAATTTAAAAAAAATTCCATAACAATTAGGAAATTTCCAATAAAGAAATCATGGAATTAGCAATAAAAAAATATCAAATTTTCTACAAATAATGCAAAATTTCCATAAACAATTAAGAATTTTCCACAAAACAAAAAAAAACACTTTTAAAACCAAAAATTACAAACATAAAAGAAGAATTTTCCATAAAGAAATCAAAATGTTCCACGGAAAAAATACAAACATTCCATAAATAAATCAATATTAGAAAAAAAATATTACAAAATTTTCAACGAAATAAATATTTATTTTATAATTGCAGTTTTTGCTTTCAAAAGTGCTAATTTATTATTGTTGAAATTTTTTTCGTAATTTACGATGGAGTTGTTTTGTTTTTTTTTCATTAACAATTTGTAGCAAAATTTCCAAGCAAAATTTTTCACAGAGAATTGTTTAAAAATCATTCGAAATACCAGCACTTTATCAGGATTGTATGAAGTAAAGTCAAAGTTTTTACAGGCAATTTCTTTACTGGATTTTTCCTGAATATCCACAAGAAATTCTTTTGAAGTTTTTTTCTTGGATTATTGTAAAAACATGAACATTTTTCAAAATTGTAGCTGTAGACCGCTAATGCAAAAGTGCCAGCGGCGTGATGCCAAAAACCATCTGCGGCGGTGGCGCGACGGATTTTTTCTTTATATTTTCCCATTTTTCCTTTCCAATTTTTGTTTGTGGAAATTGAGACTGAATCGCAACCTGTTTTTTCGTTTATTTTTTTATGGAAATGGGCTAAGGCTAAGATGGTCAAATAACGCAGATACGCATCGACGTTCCGACCGACGCTGCGTTACCGGTTATTTTCGATGCACACCTACGTCTTTTCAACGCTGAGTTGAAAAGACGCTACGTGGGCATCGGTTCTAAGATGCGCTTTGCGTTTAATGATTTGTATTTTTTACACCTCTATTGTTATTCACCAAAAACTTTTCGTATAAAAAAAGACCACGTGGTTCGAGAGCAACACCCCCCATGTGGCTTATCGTGGTCATTTTGCAAACCCCCCCCCCCCCTCCCCCCATATATGACCACGTGGTTTCTGGACGGCCCCTTAAATGTATCTTTGAACGCTGCTCTTTTCAGACGAATACAGTCGATTGCGAAGATGTGTTTGTAAGAGGTACTTTATTTTCGGGGAAATGCTCCATTCGAGAGAATGTTACATTCGGGGAATTGTTACATTCGGGAAATTACATTCGGGGAATGCGTTGCCATTTCAACCCACCCATCACATTTATCGAACTAACTTCCATCTAACCATTACGTAATTTGTGTATACCGTCGTGCGGGGCTTCTTTGGACATTTTAAAGCAAGAATTATAACGTAAATAGCTAATAAATTTCCATTATCACCATTCGGGTGTCTTGTTGGAAGTTGGATGGTAACTTTCTGTTTCAAATTTGGTATTTTTTTTAGAAAATCTAAAATCCAAAGTAGTCCACGGAGTCAAAAGAAGCCCCGCACGACAGTATTCAGGAAATAACTTTTTTTTCGCTGCGAACATACTTACGAAGTTTGAAAGTGATTCAGAAGCACGTTGGAGGTTATCACCAGAGATAAATTGCAAACTGGAATAACACTTTATTCTCGTCTGCTCCTTGACCAGATTTCTTCGATTTGGCCTTCGTTTCACAAGGTTCGTCCATTTGGCAATGACATCACCAAAAGAGTATAGGCCATCCAGCTGTTCCTCAGCTATTGTTTTCTATATCGTATCCCGTAGGGATCTATTCCGATATTGTTTCACTGACGGATTCCACAACGCTTCATGAGGATCAACGGCAGAAATTAACTTGTAAATCACCTCTTCCGCCACTTACTCGACACTTTTTTCCGACCTCGCTTTAGTTGCGACGTCCCAGGTTGTGACAAATTACATGCTGGGCTAGGTTCCAGCGAATTTCCGGAATCCATTTTACTGAGTAATTCACTTATTTAATAGAACAGAAAACGAGTGGACGAGAATAAAATATCAACACGACGGTCAAGACGACGGTACTCGTAAACAAATAGAGCAATGTAATTTTTTCAGATTTATTTTGACAGCTGCATCCGAGGCTTCGTCTTCGTATTGACAAGTCAGTACACACAAATTTGTTGAAATTTGGCAAATAGTTGTCAATTAGATAAACAGAGTGTACTGAATACTTAAACGATTACATCGCCGTGACAGCGACAACTAGTCACCGCGATTCTATTGTTCGGTCGCTCGCAATGTTCCATGTACGCTTCCATACTAACCTTTGGGGGACCCTTTAACTGGAAACTCAATTTGTTAGCTGAGGTTATAAAAATAAATATAATAGTTTTAGTGAAAGTTACCGTGACTTGACAATAAATTACAATTTATTTGATGAGCTATATTCACTACCGATAAGAAGTATTTGTACATAGATCGATAAAAAATAATCGATATTACATATGGTTTTGCACAACACATAGTGTATGACCATCCTAGGTATCATACGCAATACAAATATGATGAATATAGAAATGTATTATTTGCAAAAAAGACTTTGGCGTTTCGATACACTTATTCAAATCATTATTTTCAACATTCAATTTTTATTTCTTACTTCTCGTGAAAACTGATAGCCTATTCAGGTTACGAGCTATATGGATGGGTAACAAGTCAAACTCAACTGTTACATATTTGCATGCACTTCTGACTTTAGTTTTCTAGATACGAGCTCTATTACATTCTTTGTTTGAAATACAACTTCCTTGCTTTTTTTGACATCGACCAATATGATTGGTCGATTAAACCGGATGAGGCAATTGACAATTGATTATACCAAAAAGCTTATGGAAAACTGTTGGAAAAATTATTGGCCTCTGGAGACCACGTTTGCTAGTTATTTTATTAGGTTGGCTACTCTTGGCTTCGTTCACCAGAATTTTTACTTACTTATGGATCCTGTACACCTCCGGTGGTGCAAAGGGCCGACTTGAAAGATCTCCATCCTGAGCGTTGCCCGGCTATCGCTTTAACCTGTTGCCAGGTTAGATTTCGGTCGACTTCTTTTATTTCTTTATTGAGGCTTCGCCGCCATGAGCCTCTGGGTCTGCCTCTGCTGCGATGTCCCGCTGGGTTCCAGTCTAATGCTTGCTTACAGATTTCGTTTCCGCCCCTACGTAGAGTGTGGCCGACCCAGCCCCACTTCCGATCCCGAATTTCTGTTGTTATCGGCCTCTGGTGACAACGACGATGGAGCTCGTTGTTTGAGATCCAGTTGTGAGGCCACCAGGCCCGAATTATATACCGCAGGCATCTGTTAACGAACACCTGCAGCCGTTGAGTGTTCTCCACTGATACACACCATGTTTCGCTAGCGTATAACAGCACAGATTTCACGTTAGAGTTGAAAATTCGTATTTTGGTGCGTTCACTTATCTGCCTGTTTTTCCAGATATTTCTTAAACTCGCAAAGGCAGCCCTTGCTTTCTTGATCCGTGCGCCTATGTCGATCTTGGTACCGCCGTCTGACGCCATTTGGCTACCAAGATATTGGAAGCTTTCAACATTCTCCACTGGTTGCCCGGCTACTGTGAAACTGGAAGGAGTCACCGTGTTTACATCCAACGATTTGGTTTTGTTGACGTTGATGACTAAACCTGCCGAGGAGGAGCGATCGGCAAGGTCGTTGAGCTTACTCTGCATATCAGAGCGCCATTGCGCGAGTAGTGCAACGTCATCCGCCAATTCGAAGTCGTTTAGGTGCTCCATGGTTATAGGCTGCCATAACAGCCCGCGGTTTGGTTCACGGTCAATCGCATCTACCAGAATCTCATCGATAACGATGAGGAACAGTAACGGTGATAGAATACATCCTTGCCTCACACCAGCTACGACCCGGATAGGGTCGGACAGGACCCCATTGTGCAGCACTCTACACGAAAAGGCCTCGTACTGTGCTTCGATGAGGCCGATGATTTTCTCAGGAACCCCCTTGCGTCTCAGGGCGCCCCACATATTCTCGTGATTGAGACGGTCGAAAGCTTTTCGTAGTCAATGAATACCAAGTAAAGGGACTCTTGGAATTCGTTGACCTGCTCCAAAATGATGCGGAGCGTGACAATATGGTCCACACAGGATCTTCCGGCACGGAATCCGGCTTGCTGCCGCCGGAGAGTCGCATCGATCTTCTCCTGAATCCGGGCTAGGATAATTTTGCACAGAACTTTGAGAACGGTACACAGCAACATAATGCCTCGCCAGTTATCGCATACAGTCAGGGCACCTTCACTAAGATACCTTGCATCCAGTCGACCGGGAAAGTTGCGGTGTCCCAGATATTACGAAATAAACGATGCAGTAGTTGAGCGGATGTCATGGGGTCAGCTTTGAGCATCTCGGCTGATATGCGGTCGACCCCTGGGGCTTTATTCGATTTCATGCTTTGGATGGCTGTTTGAATCTCTAGCAGTGATGGAGCTTCGGTATTGACACGTGTTATACGTCGGATCCTAGGCAGATCATGCCGAGGTGGTGATGGCCTGGTTGGCACTTGAAAAAGTTGTTCGAAGTGCTCGAACCAGCGTTTCAGCTGGTCAGTTGGGTCGGTCAATAACTGATCATTCGCGTCTTTCACAGGCATCGTTGCATTCATCTTCACCCCGCTTAAGCGTCGTGAGATATCGTAGAGGAGGCGAATGTCCCCGGTTGCGGCGGCTCTCTCTCCTTCGTCGGTCAGAGAGTCTGCGAGCGTGGCTTGTCCCGTCGACATGAGCGTTTTACTTCCTTCTCAAGAGCCGTGTATCGTTGACGGGCTAAGACTTTGGCTCCTCTGGTTTTCGATCGCTCTATCGCGGCTTTGGCTTCTCTTCGCTCCTCTATCTTCCTCCAGGTCTCATCCATTGTTTTCTCTGGGTGCGTAGTAGTACGTAGTACGCACCCTCTCACTCTAGCTGATGTCAGAAGGACAACAGTGCCCAGGCTGCACTACCAGCTAAGTACGCAACCCTTAGCTGGCGGTCAATTGTCATCGGAAGACCCGTGGAAGCGTGAGTATTGGAACTTGTGAGGACCAGAGCTATGTTAGGCGCCCCTTCCCGGATGTCAACTCACCATTTCGCAGCCCGTTCACCGTTCACCAGAATACATACATAAATTAGCCCGAATTGGTTGCAACAGCTCAAATACGTTGGCATTTATTTATTCTCATTTATTCTTTATGAACATGTTGCGATTGTGTGGATTGAACTCTTGATGGCAGAAATGACACATCAAATTTCGTACGAACGCCTAGAAAGCTTTTAAAACGTTTAAGTTGCATTAAAAACTAAAAAAGGATATTATTATTTCTGCTGATTCCCAAGTAACATTTTGAGTTTTATCATAGTCTATTAGCGGATTTGGAGAACAAATTTTCAAGGCCAGCAATAAAACTAATATCTACATATTAACCTCTTGATGACCGCTATAAGATTATGTTATGACCAAGTGGACCACTCTTGAGAACGTCTTCAAAGCAAGTTCAAGAATGTTCATAAAACTGCCATAAAACCGCTGTCAAAAAAGGGAATTTCTTTTCCGTGGATCTTTTTGTTATTGTTTTGGAGAAAAAGGAAAATAGTAGAAATGGATAAAAAAAAACATTCATGGACATTGATCATGGATGAAAAATATTATAAAATAATCGGAAATTGGATGCCCCAGATTTCGTTCGCGTGCTTACAATTCTTATGCGCGTTCGAATTTCTGGTGAAAGCAGGTAAGAAAATCAGTTAATTAAAGCGCGCCGTCGTAATATTGAAGTTTACGGCTTATTATTAGTGAAAAAGTGCAAATGATAAATCGACATGCTGTCTATTTTTCTAGTGGCATTCCGATTCGCAACAAAACATTTCTTATGCCTGAATATTTGAAAATCGTCGAGAAATGCAGCCGTTATTAATCATAGTAATAGATTTCGCAAAATATTTTCGTCAATATTAAATAAATTCTATACCAACAGCATGGCTTATTAGTGGTCTAATGATTATCCTGAGGACTTCAATAAAACCAATTTTAAAAACTGTCATAAAGACAAATATATTGGTCATAGACTTGTCTTACGCATAACCTGAATAAAACTTAGTAGTTTTCAAAAGGTTTATAATGGCATTGTACAAGAGCATAATGTTTATGTTAAATTTCATGAACTATGGTCATTCGAATGGCTAAAAAGATATGTTTCTGTTACATGTTCCTCAAATAATTTAAACAAAGAAACCATTAAACACAATATTATTAATTGATCATTCGCATAGGGTATCTGTTCCATTATTAATAACATATCCCTATATCAATAACATTCGCAAAACAGTAAATTGCCTGTAAATTGCACAATTAGTGTCGTGTTTTGTTGTTATCCGACGTGCACACTGCTGAAAAAAAAATCACACAAATGAGAAATAAATCTATTTGCGCACCAATTCTTTGTTTTCTGATGGTATTGATTTGGGTACATGGCATGAATTCAGGAAGCAGTTCCCTTATTTAAAATATTGTTGTTTATTAACAATAAAATCCATTGGTCAAATTCCACTCCTGAGAATGGAACAGATAATAATAATAGAATAAACTGAAGGAACGTGTCACTTTACTACCGGTCAATTAAAATGGTATAAATACCATAAATACGAATACGCCACGAATGACCACGATTTGAGATGTCCTTCTGCTGCTACTGGAAGCATAAGTTCTATTCAATTGCCCATGGACTGGGTAGTTTGACCGCTTTCAATGTGAAGACTTTTTAATTTGAACCCCGTTGACTCGAACATCGTTCAAATTGAAAATGGTTTAAACGTCATTCAGCAAGTGGGATGGCGAAAACAAACAAAACATCGGTAAACGGAACGCATATTCAAAACAAAATAGCAGAGAGTAAATGCCGAGTGCCGCAACTTTCAGCAAAAAACATTTTATTTTTAAAAGTTATGCAAATTTGATTTTGACCGTTAAACTGTCCACAGTGTAGTAGCCATGCTGTTGGTATAGAATTGATTTAATATTGACGGAAATATTTTGCGAAATCTATTACTATGATTAATAACGGCTGCATTTCTCGACGATTTTCAAATATTCAGGCATAAGAAATGTTTTGTTGCGAATCAGAATGCCACTAGAAAAATAGACAGCATGTCGATTTATCATTTGCACTTTTTCACTAATAATAAGCCGTAAACTTCAATATTACGACGGCGCGCTTTAATTAACTGATTTTCTTACCTGCTTTCACCAGAAATTTGAACGCGCATAAGAATTGTAAGCACGCGAACGAAATCTGGGGCATCCAATTTCCGATTATTTTATAATATTTTTCATCCATGATCAATGTCCATGAATGTTTTTTTTTATCCATTTCTACTATTTTCCTTTTTCTCCAAAACAATAACAAAAAGATCCACGGAAAAGAAATTCCCTTTTTTGACAGCGGTTTTATGGCAGTTTTATGAACATTCTTGAACTTGCTTTGAAGACGTTCTCAAGAGTGGTCCACTTGGTCATAACATAATCTTATAGCGGTCATCAAGAGGTTAATATGTAGATATTAGTTTTATTGCTGGCCTTGAAAATTTGTTCTCCAAATCCGCTAATAGACTATGATAAAACTCAAAATGTTACTTGGGATTTGACGTTTGTGGATTTATTGAGCGTTTTATTACGGTTTTGAAGATAGCTATAAATCTTCGAATTAGGCCAATCTCGCAGCATTGAACAAAGCAGCGATAAAACCGTTAAAAAACTTAAGTAAATCCATGTAGCCTTGAAATTGTTACTTGGGTTGTCTGCATTTTGAAACGGGCGCATTGGTTAGAATGTAAAGCATGGTTATTTTTAAAGCAATGGTTCAAATGTCACGCCAGTGTCATTCAGGAAAATCGTGCAATCCTCTTATATAAGTAGCCGTGGTGTTGCTTCACCCCCTTCGGAAAGTTGTCAGTTATATTAAAAACAGAAACTTGAGTAACTTTCTTTTCACGATTACAATCAACATAGCAAAGAATGCTGAGATGGGATTCATAGTTTCCCTTCTTTCAATTCCCCAGTTGCTTCTTTCAAAGATGCACGAGAATGGAAAGATTTTCCTCCCTTGCTCGTGTTTTCCATCTTATTCTTCATCCTTCCCGTCTCATCCAGACTTCGAAGGAAACTATGCCATCTGAATGGAACGCGAAACGACTGAAAGTATTATGAAAATATTTATTTAATATTAATGCTTGTTGATATTGTCGAAATCACTTTTTCCTTCTGCCCCGGTGAACGACGGAGTGAGGGGTTTGGAAAACTTAGATGCTTATGGATTTTTACTTTCTTCAATGGATTTTGTTCACAATGGGAAACAGTGCACTATTAACTCTCATTGTTGGGGGAGGTCGAATACAGAAGGCACGTGTTGTTGGTGGAATGGCGACAGCAACTCACAATCAACCATTTTCATCTTATGAAGAATTTGATGGGACGGTAAAATTATCTTCAATGTGCAAAAGTTTTGCAGTTTGTATCTCATCGTCCATGCCCAATAACACAAAATCGAGCAACATAAACCAGTACACATCACCGGGCACGGACAACTTCCAGACACTAAGCCAAATTCATTGACCAAACTTCGTCGGGCAAATCCCCGGGAGCGAGAAAACCGAAGAAAGTTCACGACAATCAACTAAACGACCGACACATTCATACACCAGCGCGCAATGCTTATAAGAAGTCCCGGACCAAAGTGAAAGAGTCACTTGAACAAAATCAATAAACTGATTGTTTATGGCACAATTTGCTGTCGCAGTTGGTTGGCTCTTTGTCAGTCGCAAGAAGAAATCAGTTGAGAAAACGACACCCGCTAAAACAAAGAGACCAACTCCTGGGACCGGTAGTCAGTTCCGATGACTATGACAGAAGTTCCAACGCGGGGAGAAGTCAGCCAAGAAGGGTGCGTTGGCAGGTCGATTCAAGTACTTGGCCAGCGATTTGGTTCTCTCTTGATGGTCATCGTAATGTCTAGGATATGAACCCTTCATGACACATCAGATTCCCGCAAAGTTTTAGCCACGGTTGAAGCAATCGGAGGCACTCTCGGTGGCTATCACGATAGTCAATAAAGAATGGACATTGCATCGTGGGGGTTTCAAATGTAGAAACAAAATGAAAGTGACCATCAGTGCAAATAGTGTTGATGGTGTGGCATAATGGCCAAGTCGTTTGATTTGGTCACATACGAGAAGCTGATGCAGGGGGGAGCGAGCGCTAGATCTTAATGGTTACTGTTATTTTCTCAATTGCTTGATACTGGTCACTAAGAAGTGGTTCATGAATCAACAAAAAAAGGGTTAATGTTTTTCAAGCACTTACTGCAAATAACAAATCTGACTCTTACCTTCATCATGGTTTGCTTCCAACTTTTCATGTTTCAAAAAACCTTTTAATTCAATTATCAAAGGCCAATAATATATGAATAATTTTACTTTCAAACAAAGATACAATATTAAAATGGTTATATGGTTCGATGTTTACTTTAGGCAGCGAAATAAAATTTCCATTAAAAATTAGAAATTTTCCATAAACAATTAGGGAATTGCCATTAAAGAAATCAGGGTATGAGCAATAAATAAATATAAAATTTTCACGAATGAAACAAAATTTCCATAAACAATTAGGAATTTTCCACAAAACAAAAATAAAGAAGCACTTTTAAAAGCAAAAATAGCAATTATAAAAGAAGAATTCTCCATAAAGAAATCAATGTTAGCAATAAACAATTACAAAATTTCTACAAATTCAATGTTTTTTTCCATAAAAAATTTAAAATTTTCCACAAAATAATCAATAAAGAGCAACAAAAAATAAGAAAATTTTCATAAAAAAAATACAATATACAGCTTTGACACTTTCATGACCAACATTTTTAGATTGAATCAGCGCCAACTGGGTTATTTCCGATATTTTGTAAAATTTACTGTCGTTCGATCAGCACAACGTAGAACCACTTCTCTGCCATCTACGTACTATCATATCTCGCTTAACTTTTCAAAAGGTCCTAAGTAATATTTTTTCATGAATTAATTTGAATAGCGCAATCAACAGAACAACATGAAAGCTATTGTTTGCTGTATTCAAATTAATTCATGAAAAAATAGTACTTAGGCCTTTTGAAAAGTTAAGCGAGATATTCTCTCAGTACATGTTGGAAGTAAGAAGAATCCGGATTTTTCGTCAGTAGATACATCTGAAATGGCGAAAGAAATCGTTGCGTTTATATCATGAGAAGTAGTATAGAACAATGAAACTCGCAGAGGTTATTTCTCACACTTTCCCCTAAAATGTGTAGAATTTCGGATTTTGGAGAGACTGGATTAATTCAAAAGATATTTTAGTTACTAGATAAAGATTGTCGCTGTCGTCGCTGTCCGGAACATCTTTTGCTGGTGAGGATAGGGGAGCTAAATGTCAAAGAAGGAAAATCCATACGATTTGACAGGTATGTACCACACATGTTTCGGACAGCAGAACAAAGGGAACCGAAGCGACAATCTTTATCTAGTAACTAAAATATCTTTTATTAATTCACACTTGGACTTGGGAGCCGGGAGAAGTATGATCGATAAAGAAAGGCCTATCTATAGGCGCTTACAACGTTTATTTACATAAGATTTGGGACACAACTTGAATGTATGCTGCATCACAAACAGCGAATTGTATTTTTCATGCACTCTTTACACTTGCGGGATTGTGTGATGAAGAGCGAGTATAAGCAGGAACACCGTCTTCGATCATAGATCATGCAGACTGAATACATAGTAAGAAATGAAAAGTGAGACGTCTATCTTCTTACTTATCACTCCTCATTACTGATTTATCACATCTTACTGTGTTTGTAGGTGCTTCTCATTTCATACCTTCCGTTTCTCATTCTGCAACCAGTAAGGTCGAATGGCGAAATTCTCACTTCTCAATCCTCATTTCTCGCTTCTCACTGTGAATAGTGAGAAAAGCGAAATGAGGAGGGAGACGTCTCACTTCTCATCCATCACTTATTGAATGACGTATTCAGTCAAATGATCGATTCGGCCAAATGACCTATTCGGTCGTATTATTGTATGACCCATTCGGACAAATGCCTTTCGGCCTAGTGGCATCTAGCCAAATGGCTTTCAGCTGAATGAGTTTCAGCCAAAAGGCCCTTCCCAGCAATAAACTTTCATCAAAGCAGGACAATCTAAACATCCATTTAACGTATTTTACGGCCCTTTTGGCCCACCGCTTCATTTAATCGGTGCGTAAAAAGACCCGTTTTTCGGGCGTCCATTTTCGTTCACGAAGACTGAACGATGGCGTCCGACAACGGTCCCATCCGGGAGGTATCAGTGGCGGTCATCGATGGTGGAGCGGCGAATCGTCAGCCGTCAGGCATTGGTACTCATGTGATTTTTTTCACATTTGTGACGTGTGAGGAAGAAAACAGCTTCTAAGGAAGATTTGCTTTTCAAGACTCAAACTATTGAATGGTTGCTGATAGTGATAGGAGATTATTGTAAATAAATCGGTTCTTTTCAGGACCACTATAATATTCGGAAAAAAGTCAATTTTTTTTTTTCAAAATGCGTTTTGTTGAGAAGAATAACAACTTGTTGAACTTTCTTCCAATCATAATCGCTTGGTGTCAGAAGCGGAATCATAGCGTCAGTATCGGCCCGTGTGGTGTCTTCATCGATTTGTTTGTTGTTGGAGTTAAAGCGAAATTTTCTCGTTAGATTTTTACTTGTTTTTGCTAATGTTAGTGATTGAATAGAATGTTGACCCAAGATGAATTTTCTTCAAAGTGCAAAATAAAATCGAATAAATCATTTCAACGGCAAGAGATTGTAGAATTAGAAGCGCGGGTCAGAGCAAGATATTGCAATACATTTTTTGAATGAATGGCATATATATATCGTTCCAGCAGTTCCAGTTCCCAGGCAGCAGAGACTATGTCCAAAGGTCTAACGATTGTAGGGATTGCCTAGGATGTGGTGGAGTTTGACAGTAGGTTCTGTGAAATTCATATAAAAAGCTGCATGCATTCGCAAGTAGGCCACACCAAAGTGACCGTGTGCCGCTCAAAGCGCACAAGCCCAAGTCCTAGTGTCAGGCGGGACACAAAACAGACCTGACACGACGGCCCTCCGACGAAACAGGAGGTTTGCGAAGGACCAATAAGCCGCCTAGAAAACCAATAATTACGAGCAATATAAGAGATAATGCGACTCGATATAATCGGCAAAGACCTAGGCGACGAAAAACGATTGGAAGCTTCGTTAAGGAATGAAACTATAAAGTAAGACATACGTGGCGCATCACGCCACATTTATGCAGTGTAAGCACATTTTATTAATAAATAGCATTCCTTTTGAGGTACCGACCTCTTTCTTTCGTCGACGTGTGCTCGTTCAAGTTGCTTAGTTAGTAATTTTTTAAAAAGAACAATCCGTATTAGAATAAGTTAAGTGGCGCAGCCGGTAGGATACGCGAAAGTGGTGTGAAAAAGTGTCAAGGACAACAGTGATTTGAAACAACATCAGCAGCGACGACGTCCAAATAATCCACGTTAGGCAGAAGTCTAGAAGATCAACTAGCAGCAGCGACGATTCCTAGGACCACGTTACGCAGAAGCCTGGTGGTGATTCAGCCGACCGATCCGAGATACGCCACAGCGTACCTACCCTATATCATTATTGATTTATTGGCATTTATCGGTGAGTACAACATCTAAAGCTCAAAGTAAGAGGGAGCGCAACAATGAAGAACAGTATGGATAGGTGTCACAAGCGAGCGACGAGTATGAAGCGAACAGAAATTGAAATTTTAGTAGAGGGCCATTTGTGAGAACAGCATTGTTGAAATCGCTGTTATTCTGCCTAACGTCCACCCAGGAACGGCTTGGGTAGTAGCATGGTGACTACTCTTACCAAGACAGGCAAAATAACAGCGATTTCAACCTACTATTATGCTGTTCGGCGCATGAGAACAGTTCTAGCGATCGGTGGCTTGTTCGGAGATTCATACGAAAGTCGCGCTACTTTGCTTCACGCCTCATCCCGCAGCTCTTACTTTGCCCAAGATGATCTTATTCGAACCGCATTTCAATTTTGCCATTCCTTTTTGCCAATTCGTATTCTAATTGGGAAAGTTTTTTGATCACCGTACATGACTCAATCATTATTGATTTATTGGCATTTATCGGTGAGTACAACATCTAAAGCTCAAAGTAAGAGGGAGCGCAACAATGAAGAACAGTATGGATAGGTGTCACAAGCGAGCGACGAGTATGAAGCGAACAGAAATTGAAATTTTAGTAGAGGGCCATTTGTGAGAACAGCATTGTTGAAATCGCTGTTATTCTGCCTAACGTCCACCCAGGAACCTGTCTTGGTAAGAGTAGTCACCATGCTACTACCCAAGCCGTTCCTGGGTGGACGTTCAATAAATTTTAAAATAGTCATGTACGGTGATCAAAAACTTTCCCAATTAGAATACGAATTGGCAAAAAGGAATGGCAAAATTGAAATGCGGTTCGAATAAGATCATCTTGGGCAAAGTAAGAGCTGCGGGATGAGGCGTGAAGCAAAGTAGCGCGACTTTCGTATGAATCTCCGAACAAGCCACCGATCGCTAGAACTGTTCTCATGCGCCGAACAGCATAATAGTAGGTTGAAATCGCTGTTATTTTGCCTGTCTTGGTAAGAGTAGTCACCATGCTACTACCCAAGCCGTTCCTGGGTGGACGTTAGGCAGAATAACAGCGATTTCAACAATGCTGTTCTCACAAATGGCCCTCTACTAAAATTTCAATTTCTGTTCGCTTCATACTCGTCGCTCGCTTGTGACACCTATCCATACTGTTCTTCATTGTTGCGCTCCCTCTTACTTTGAGCTTTAGATGTTGTACTCACCGATAAATGCCAATAAATCAATAATGATTGAGTCATGTACGGTGATCAAAAAACTTTCCCAATTAGTACCTACCCTATGTTCATCATTATTTTCGGGTGAGTAAACTATCATTGCAAAAATCACAAATTTAGTGTTTGTATATCAATTTTTAGTGTTTTGAATTAAAGTGAAGTGAAATTACGTTAACTAGTTCATTCTCTCAATCAATTCAGTTTACTCCCCTCTTCATAATCATGCCCGAGACACGTCAGAGTGAGATCGAGCAGCTGAAAGCTCAGCTTGATGAGCTAAAGTTGCAATTGCAGCGACAGACACAGGGTAACCAGGTTAATCCGTTTGTGATACCTGACCCGATCAACAACATGTCAGAATTCTCAGGAAACCGGAGAGAACTGTCCGCGTGGCTTGAAGAATTAGACGAAATTTATGATGACTACGTCATCAAAGGGCACAACGGTGCACCCGATACTTTCGATGGCCACTATATTAGGGCTATCAAGAACAAAATAAGAGGGGAAGCCCGCACTATACTATGTGCAAACGGGAATCCTAAAACAATCGCAGGTATCAAAGCGATACTGCTAGAAAATTATGGAGATCAGAAGGATCTTACAACCAACTTGTCTCTTTTATTTCATCTCAAAAAAGGTGACAAAACGAATATAAGATTTTTCAATGAAATTAAGGAAATAAATACAAAACTTAAATCCAACTTGCAGACGAAACCCCTTTCAGTAAATGAGCTACTAGATATAATTACTATCTCCAAGTATCTGGATAATATAGCCGAACCCTTGGCCTCAATTATCCGCCAATCAAACCCCTCAACCCTGGAAACTGCATATCAGGCAGTATGTGTTAACCAAAACGCTGAAACAAGGAACAAACCCGTTAGGTATGACAAAAATCAGCGCTCGTTTTCAAATTTTACCAAGCCTGGCAACTCTAACAACGGTAGCAGTAGCCATCCACAGAAACCATACTACAGACCGCCCATAGAACGAACAACCGACAAGAAAACGCCAACGCATCGAAAATTGAAAGTAGAGGCAAACGTTAATGAACTTGACGAAACCGCGAGTGAACATAGTGAAGAAGAAATTGAAGAAGTAGTGTCGAGTGATGAGTGTGACGAATTAAATTTTCAGCGAGTACGCGTGATCGGAAAGAAGACTTGAATTTCTTACCGTACCTCCGTCTTCCCACTACTAAAGGCTACCTTAATATCTTGGTGGATACGGGAGCGAACAAATCATATTTGAACCCAGAGCATGTTAATAAAGCAAAGTCCGTGAAACAACCTGCTGTTGTGAGGAACAAGAACGGTAATTTTAAAATTGATAAAATGGTACACGTTAATCTTTTCCCAGAAGCTGGCGATGAAAAATTGCCATTCCATGTATTTCGATTCCATAAGTTTTTCGATGGACTTCTAGGTTATGAAAATCTAGCTATTCTAGGAGCCAAAATTAATACCAAGAATCATGCATTGATCATCGAAAGCCACCTATTTGCATTCTCTAGATACCATGTGAACCAGATACATTTTAATGAACAAAGGGATAATTTATTTGAAATAACTACTACTGCGAACGGATCTTTCCTTATTGAAGAAAATATGAAGCTTTCTAAAAACGTTACTCTTACTCCTGGTGTGTATCTATCAAAAAACAATAAAGCAGTGGTACATCTGGAAACGAATAAAAGTAATATACGTTGCACGCTTCCGCCGTTCGCGTGCGAGCATTTTTCAATGACTCAGGAGAATAAAGAGGTAAAGCTTAATTTCACCACCACTCATCTGAATGCCGAAGAGAAACGTCTACTGGGCAAAACTCTTAAAGATTACAAAGACGTATTTTTCAATGATAACGATAAGTTAACTTTCACTCATGAGGTGAAGCATAACATCAAAACTTCTGATGAAAACCCGATTCATCAGAAGACATATAGGTATCCTTATCATCTTCGTGATGAAGTTTCAACCCAAATTCAAAAAATGTTGGGGAACGGAATTATTAGGGAGTCCTCTTCTCAATGGACATCTCCAATCTGGGTAGTACCTAAAAAAATGGACAACTCAGGGAAACGCAAATATCGGATCGTTGTTGATTATCGTAAATTAAATGAAAAGACACCGGCCGATCGCTACCCCATCCCCGAAATCAGTGAAATACTGGACAGACTTGGAAAAGCACAGTATTTTACCGTTTTGGACTTGGCAAGTGGTTTTCACCAAATTGAGGTGAACCCTAAGGATATACCAAAAACAGCATTTAACGTTGACAATGGCAAATACGAGTACGTACGTATGCCATTTGGGCTGAAAAATGCCCCAGCGACATTTCAGAGGCTTATGGACTCTGTATTGAGAAAGCATATTGGTATCCGCTGTTTCGTTTACATGGATGATATTATCATCTATAGCATAGATCTTCAAACACATTTGGGCGATATCAAGAAAATCCTTCAAACATTGAGAGAAGCCAATTTGAAGATACAGTGCGATAAATCTGAGTTCCTCAGAAAAGAAGTCGAATTTTTGGGTCATCTCGTCACAACAGACGGTGTCAGACCAAATCCCCAGAAAATCGAAGCAATAAAATCCTGGCCATTACCAACGAATCGAAAAGCATTGCAATCATTTTTGGGAACCAACAGTTATTACAGGCGGTTCATACCTAATTTCTCCCACATAGCAAAACCAATGACCTCTCAGTTGAGGAATGGAAATAAAAATATAGATGTCAATGCCAAATACGAGGAAACATTTGAAAAATTAAAGGCCATTATGACAAGCGATCTTCTTCTCACTTATCCAAATTACGATAAACCTTTTATCCTCACAACAGACGCTTCAAATGTTGCCATTGGAGCAGTTCTTGCACAGCTCGATAATGGAATTGAACGGCCCATAGCTTATTTATCTAGAACTTTGTCCAGAGCAGAAGAAAATTACTCAGCAACTGCAAAAGAACTTTTGGCTATATACTTTGCAGCTAAAACATTCAGATCATATCTATACGGCAAACAATTCACGATATACACAGACCACGAACCACTTACGAAGGAACTGAAACTCACTGACGCAACTGGAAGGGTGACACGCCAGCGTTTGTACTTAGAACAGTTTGACTTTAAGATTATTTACAAAAAAGGTAAGCAGAACGTCGTCGCGGATGGCCTTTCCAGGATTCCAAAGACAGAAGTTAACAACCACGAGATGGAGAACGAGGTATACGAAAACGACAAGATATATGGAAACCACCCCATAAACAGGTTCAAACATCAAATTTTCTTTAGGGTTACAGATAATCAGAGGAAAAGTCCATATTTACTAATTCAAATATTTCCAGGATACACAAGGCATATTTACCACCGAGCGAATTATGGTGAGGAACGATTAATTGGATTTCTTAAGGAACATATAAATCCAAACGCATCAAACGGCATATTTGCTCCATTGGAGGTAGCAAAGACGTGCGCAAGGATTGCCAACAAGCACTTTCGAAAGAAAATAAAAATGGAATATTGTAATCTCAAACTGCCAGACATAATAGATCCCAAAGAACAAGAAGAATTCATCAAGAAAAGTCATAACTTCAACCACAGAAATTACAAAATAGTTTATGAAGAAGCTAGTAAATCAGTATTTTTTCCCGAACTTCATAGAAAATTGCGTGATTTTTCAAAAAATTGTGAAGATTGCAGACTGGCAAAATATGAAAGACATCCATTTAAAATTCCTATAACACGACGAATGTATAATAGGCCCTTTGATAATGTCTACATGGATGTTTTTGTTAAAGAAACGGAAAAATTTCTTACAATAGTAGATGCTTTTTCTAAATTTGCTCAGCTATACAAAATAGAAAACGAACAGACGGAAACCATAATAGATAACCACTAGGAAACCACTAGATATTTTTCAACTTTCGGTGTTCCAAAACAAATAACATGTGACCAAGCGACAAGCTTTCGGAATCCCACAATGACCAAATTCCTAACGGATCTGAATATATTCTTACACTTTGCTAGTACTAGCAACAGCAATGGAATTATAGAAAGATTCCATAACACATTAATAGAAATGTTTCAGGCCAATCAAGATAAAACTAGGAACCTTAATTTGTATGAAGGTCTAAAACTCATCGTAGCATTGTATAATGAAACGAAACATTCTTCAACCAAAATAGCACCCAGAGAAATTATATATGGTACGTCAAACTCATTAAACAGGTTAAAAATTGTAAACAATCAGACTAGAACCATACAGACTGCTTTGGATAACATTGAATTACATGTTAATAATAAGAACTCCAAAATTCTTTGCTTAGACGAGGAAGAGTACAGGAATTTACAAAATAAAAACATATATACAAAATGTAAAGGAAAAGCATCTCTTTCAAACCATAGATGCAGAAAAGCAAACATAGTTGACCAAACCTTAAAAACCATTACAGATCAAAATCAAATCAAGACACACAAAAAACACTTAAAAAGTATTTTGTAATCTCACTTTTCAGGTTACTTCTAGCGATAGGAGGACACGCAGAAATATGCATTCATGACATCAAGCAAAATCCCATTGTCATACTTCCCATGGGGAAAGCTAAAATTTGTTACAGCTACCTAAGAATTATTCATCCAATCGAAATGAATCCGATAGAAAACGTTATTAACGTCCTCTACTTAAAAGCCCAAGAAAAGATAGCTAACGATAGACTTCTTAACCCTATTATAAAAACAAAAATCGAAAAACTATCTCAATCCTTTAAAAAAAATCAATAGAGTAGAGTGGGGCAAGAGTGCGCGTGGGGTAAGAGTACGTTTTCGATTTTTTGAAGTAATAAAAAAAGATAAACTAGCAGCGCTGCATCAGTTTGACAGGTATTCTGGCCAACTATTATCATGTGTAATTGTAAACGATTTGAATAAACAACAAGGGAGATATGGAGTTTTATAACTTTTTGGTCATTTTGCTAAAAATAATTGGATTTCCGCAACTAGTATTTCATTACCATATATACGTTCAATCAGGTGAACATTATACCATTTCGATAACCTATTGTATAGAGTACTTTATGGTACAGAACACCAATCTGGTTGGTTTTCCAAGAAGTCAAAACCTTTACTTGAATAATTTTTGGGACTGTGGGGTAAAAGTACGCAGGAACCGGTGGGGCGAGAGTACACATATGAATCTTCAAGTTATGATGTCAAAACCGTTTCTCCGGCCGAAATAAGACTTCTTCCAAAGCGTAAAGATACACAACTAAGAAAAAAGGGACAGAATTTGAAATTATCACAAGTTTTCAGGATAAGTTGAAGTAATTCAGTGTTAGAAAACTTAGCGAACATTTTTAGGACCCTCTCCCCCTTTAAGAGTTACGTAATATTTAAACATTCCCTAATATATGCTCATTAAACATCAATTTAATGTTATTAACTGTTATTTGTGTTAATATATACTTAAAGCACATGATTGGATAAATGCGTACTCTTACCCCACCCGATGCGCACTTTTACCCCACCGGTGGGGTAAGAGTGCGTTTTACACTTGTCTTGCTATAAGGGTTCTACTAAAACGAATCTCAATAATTTCAATATTTTTTTCACTGGGTAACATAAAGAAAGAGTATATGAATCATCGACCCTGATTTGATATGCAGAAGCTTGCTTCATAAGGGCCACATGATCGATTGAAAACTAAGTGCGTACTCTTGCCCCACTCTACTCTATATCAGATAAAAGAGTAAAACGATGGGACAGCTTAGGCAGAGGTTGGAAGTACATCTCGGGCAGCCCGGATGCCGATGATTTAAGGCTTATCAATGCTACCATTAACTCGTAGCCGCCTGATTAGCCTTGCAGAATTAACTGTTGCTCAACGCTTTTTGAAAGACCAAGGATTAGACGTAGCCACAGCAGAGAGTGTATTAGAAATCGCTAAAGCATATGTCATAACCACTAAAGATTCAATCAAGTACATCCTGAGAATACCTAAAGTAACAAACGAAGCCTACACTCTCTACCAAATTGAACCAGTGATATCTAACGGAACGAGAGTTCATCTAAAGGCCAGTTTCTATCTCAATGGAACCACACCGTTTTGTTCAAAATCAGTTTGCGATCAGCACGCAGAGCAATTTATCTGTCAATCTTCTGAACTTGAAACACCATCGAAATGTATGCAAAAACTCATTAGCGGTTCGTCAGCACATTGTCCAATTGAGAAAATCTATGGACGCAACATCGTTAAACGAATTAACGAGGCCACAATAATTATCTAGGATGCGAACATTACAATACAATCCAACTGCAGCATGCATAATAATAGACTGGAAGGTTCATATCTAATTCAATTTTCGAAATGCGCAATAACGTTGAACGGCGAGCAATTCACCAACATCAACGTAAATACTCCCAGCAGGACTTTTATCCCGACCACAGGATTGAAGGTAAATACCACTAACATAGTAGACCGCATTCCTCTGGAACAATTACAGATACTCCATATGGCACATCGAGACCATATCCGTCATTTGAACCTGACTAGTGACAGCATTCATACAAAGATACATCTACTTCATTGGCTATCCTTCGGGTCTATATCGATAACATCTCTTACCCTGATCGGTATCACGCTAGGCTGCATTATCAAGATGCTGCTGACTAGAAAGGCAACAGTGATTATTCAACAAGGTCAACAGGAGACGGTAGCCGAGGCTAAGGATAACCCATCCACAGAATCGACGCAAGGAATCAGCGTAATCTACCCCACGAGGCAACCCAGGCTCATCCCACAATAGTCGAGACCAATGGAAGTCGAGGACGACTTCTTTCCTTGGAAAGGGAATCGTTAAGGAATGAAACTATAAAGTAAGACATACGTGGCGCATCACGCCACATTTATGCAGTGTAAGCACATTTTATTAATAAATAGCATTCGCACACGAGGTACCGACCTCTTTTTTTCGTCGACGTGTGCTCGTTCAAGTTGGTTAGTTAGTAATTTTTTAAAAAGAACAATCCGTATTAGAATAAGTTAAGTCTTGGAACAAAGAATTGCAAGTCGCTAGGTTTCATAGGTTGCCGCAGGATGATCTACGATGAATCACGCCCCCGCAACTTCGACGTCGTGGCGCTGCAGGAGATTTGCTGGACAGGACAGAAAGTGTGGAAAAGCGGGCATCAAGCGGCTACCTTCTACCAAAGCTGTGGCACCACCAACGAGCTGGGAACCGGCTTCATAGTGCTGGGTCAGATGCGCCAACGTGTGATTGAGTGGCAGCCAATCAACGCAAGGATGTGCAAGCTGAGGATAAAAGGCCGTTTCTTCAACTATAGCATCATCAACGTGCACTGCCCACACGTAGGGAGACCCGACGACGAGAAAGAAGCGTTCTACGCACATCTTGAGCAGACATACGATGGATGCCCACTGCGGGCGTCAAAATCGTCATCGGCGATATGAACGCTCAGGTAGGAAAGAAGGAAATGTACAGACCGGTCATCGGACCGGATAGTCTGCACGCCTTATCGCATGATAACGGCCAACGATGCATAAACTTCGCAACCTCCCGCGGAATGGTAGTCAGAAGCACCTTCTTTCCCCGAAAAAATATCCACAAGGCCACATGGAGATCACCTAACCAAGAAATGAAAAACCAAATCGACCACGTTCTAATCGACGGTAAATTCTTCTCCGAAAACACGAACGTCCGCACTTACCGCAGTGCGAATTTTGAATCCGACCACTACCTCGTTGCAGTATGCCTGCGCTCAAAACTCTCGATGGTGTACAACACACGTCGAAGTCGAACGCCACGGTTTAATATTGGGCGGCTACAAGACAGTAGACTAGCCCAAGAATACGCGCGGCAGCTGGAATTGGCACTCCCAACGGAAGGGCAGCTAGGCGCAGCGTTTCTTGAAGATGGTTGGAGAGATATTCGATCCCCCATTGGTAGCACCGCAACCGCTGCACTAGGCACGGTGCCCCAAATCAGAGAAAAGACTGGTATGACGGCGAATGTGAGCAGTTAGTGGAAGAGAAGAATGCAGCATGGGCGAGATTGCTGCAACCCCGCACGAGGGCGAACGAGGCATGATACAAACGATGCGCGGAAAAGACAAAACTCGATTTTCCGGAGGAAAAAGCGCCAGCAGGAAGATCGAGATCGTGAAAAGACGGAGCAACTGTACCGCGCTAATAACACACGAAAGTTCTATGAGAAGTTGAACCGTTCACGTAAGGGCCACGTGCCACAGCCTGATATTTGTAAGGACATAAACGG
The DNA here is from genome assembly GCF_024139115.2 of Armigeres subalbatus. Classification (NCBI taxonomy): domain Eukaryota; kingdom Metazoa; phylum Arthropoda; class Insecta; order Diptera; family Culicidae; genus Armigeres; species Armigeres subalbatus. Next base: position 120,813,592 of record NC_085139.1, read on the forward strand.
GAACCTTCTGAAGAACGAGCGTAAGGTGATCTAAAGGTGGCGGCAGCACTACGAAGAACACCTGAATGGCGATGTGGCAGACGAAAATGGCGGTATTGTGACGGACCTGGGAGAACGCACGCAGGACATAATTTTACCGGCTCCGGATCTCCAGGAAATCTAGGAAAATATTGGCCGGCTGAAGAACAACAAAGCCCCTGGGGTTGACCAACTACCAGGAGAGCTGTTTAAACACGGTGGTGAGGCCCTAACTAGGGCGCTGCACAGGACCATTACTGAGATTTGGGAGCAGGAAGTTGTGCCGTAGGAGTGGATTGATGGTGTCGTGTGTTCCATCTGCGAAAAGGGTGATAAGCTGGATTGTAGCAACTACCGCGCAATCACATTGTTGAACGCCGCCTTTAAGGTACTCTCCCAAATTTTATGCCGTTGACTGGCACCAGTTACAAGGGAGTTCGTGGGGCAGTACCAGGCGAGATTTATGGGTGAACGCTGTACCACAGAACAGTTGTTCGCCTTACGTCAGGTATTGCAGAAATGCCGCGAATACAAAGTTCCCACACATCATCTATTCATCGACTTCAAAGCCGCATATGATACAATCGATCGGGACCAGCTATGGCAGCTAATGCACGAAAACGGATTTCCGGATAAACTTATACGGTTGATCAAGGTGACGATGGATCGAGTGATGTGCGTAGTTCAAGTTTTAGGGGCATTCTCGAGTCCCTTTGAAATACGCAGAGGGTAACGACAAGATGATGGTCTTTCGTGTCTGCTATTCAACATCGCTTTGGAGGGAGTAATACATCAGACTGAAAAGCGAAGCTAAACGGATTGGACTAGTCATCAACACGTCGAAAACGAAGTACATGATAGGAAGAGGCTCAAGAGAGGACAATGTAAGCCACCCACCACGAGTTTCTATCGGTAGTGACGAAATCGAGGTGGTTGAAGAATTCGTATACTTGGGCTCACTGGTGACCGCCGATAACAGAGAAATTCAGAGACGCATCATGGCAGGAAATCGTACGTACTTTGGACTCCACAAAATGCTCCGATCGAATAGAGTTTGCCGCCGTATTAAACTGATTATCTACAAAACCCTTATTAGTCCTCTGTACCTGGACGATGCTCGTGGAGGACCAACGCACACTGGAAGCTTTCGAAAGAAAAGTGCTGCGTACCATCTATTGTGGAGTGCAGATGGCGAATCAACCACGAGTTGCATCAGCTGTTGGGAGAACCATTAATCGTTCACACCGCGAAAATCGGAAGACTGCAGTGGGCCGGGCACGTAGCCAGAATTTCGGACAGTAATCCAGTGAAAATGGTTCTCGACAACGAGCAGACGGGAACAAGAAGGCCAGGGGCACAGCGGGAAAGGTGGATCGATCAGGTGGAGGACCATATGCGGACCCTCCGAAGACTGCGTGGTTGGCGACGTGCAGCATGGACCGAGCTGAATGGAGAAGACTTTTATGTATAGCACAGGCCACTCCGGCCTTAGTCTGGTAATAAATAAATAAATAAACCTATGCCTCTCGAACCTAATCCAAAAATTCCAATAAATTCCGTATGTGGCAAGTGCAGAGGTATATTCGCATTGCAGTGGGCGAGTGATTGCATCATCATTTCCTCTCCCTTGCCTACATTGACTTGCATTCTGACGTGGCAGGCGCCAGTATGACCTAACAAATGAGATCACCAGTACTTGTACATTGAAGATGTATGCTAGTCCCACGCAAACATCTGTTGGTTCTCTGTGCAAGAATAGGGGGGCAGTCAATCAAGCTCAAGCTCAAGCTTTATGCGAGCCATGTAGTGTATAGGACTTATATGTTTCGGGATCTCTGTGCTAATTTCCGACCTGTAAATTTTCCGTTTGTGAATTTTCTTTGAATTGTATAATGTCATTGGCGTATTATTTATATATAGCAATATAAAATACATTATGAACAGAACCCCTACTATCTTTTGAAATTTCTATCATTTTGAATTTTTGGTCATCAAACAGTTTTTCACCCTCCCCCACTAAAATTGTGTCTTTGAACTTTTTGGAATCAACATATATATTTTAATGATATGGAAATGCTAATATCATCTTCCAAGCTTGGACGTACATGTTCATGATAGCATTAGAGGCGAAAGTATAGAATTGATAGTTCCGTTAGGGTACGGCAGGCATGAAGAATGTTTTTTTTTTATAGAAGTCGATTTGAAAGCGAGCGGAGGGCAATATTTGTGATGGCACATATCGCACGACCTTCCTTCTGCCAAGCTCCCGTATGAAGGGGGAGGGAAGAATATCAGTGTGGAAGCTGATATATCTCCACTGGCAAAAGGAAGGTGGTTTGACTTGCTCATGTGCCATCACAAATATTGCCCTCCGCTCGCTTTCAAATCGACTTCTATAAAAAAAAACATTCTTCATGCCTGCCGTATCCTAACGGAACTATCAATTCTATACTTTCGCCTCTAATGCTATCATGAACATGTACGTCCAAGTTTGGAAGATGATATTAGCATTTCCATATCATTGTAAATCGTTTAACTTCACGTAGAAGTAACACACACGAAATCATTAATTTAATATATATTTTATTCACTACATATATGCAAATCTCATCGTCTCTAACAAAACAAAATGCATGCATATGTAACGGGTATAAAATAATTAAGGGTCTACATTTTAGACTCATGTTGGGGAATATGTATTAACGTTCTGAAAAAATAAAAACAAACTATTTTACCTCGTTTAGAACATAAATGCAATGATGATTTAAATAATCATTACATTGGAGGCTTCCAGTTATCTTACCGGTCAAATGCACATAATATTCAGTTGTTATAAACATTAAGAATAATATCTGAAGATTTTATGCAAAATGTTGAATAAAAAAATTGTTGTGATATTAAGATATCGGACCAAGCACAAACTGTGGGTAGGTGGTTAAGTACTGCTACTGCTACTGTTCATGTGGCATTTAAATTAAATCCAAGGACAAGGATTCAAACACTAGTGCCCTGACTGAACGCCAAACGAGTTACCACTAGGCCATCACCTCTACTGCAGAAGAGAAACCATTTGACCAACATGAACAGATGAACAGCGTACTGTGTGTAAACTGATATTTAAACTAGGGGAACGGTTCGCCACTTCATCTCATAGCTCCTATTTCAATCCCATCAAAAACAAAGCAATGGAAAGGAATTTGGTTTGTTGATTATTTTTGTGATTTTTTTCAGCAGTGAGCACGCATGTTGACAAAAAGAAGCGACGAATTTGGTGCCGTATTTCTTTGTTTAGCGATGAGATGGATATATGTACAGTGAGATGGAGATCGGAACATTTCCCCTACCATGTTCAAACCCGTGGGTTTGAACTTGGGCGCACACTCGTGTTCAAACTGGGTGCGATTTTGGTTCGGTTTATGATGAACTATGAATTTGAGAACGAACTTGCAAACGTGAAAACTGCACTTATTTAAACGCGGTTCATGTTTTCGTGAAAACTTTGATTGAACTGAATCTGAGTTGCGTGCTCTTGCCTCTTGCCAAATGCGTCGTGTATTTGAGTGTTTTATGTACGTATCGTGAAGAGGGATGCAGAACTTGTTATTAGATATCAAGCAGAATTGATATGTTGAAAATTTCTACTCCGTATGACAGAAAGAGCTAAATTCCGTTACTAGGGGGTCCACTCACTATTGGGCATTTTACCCTAGTCCCATTCTCCCGCAAAAGAGCATACTTATCCCGAAAAGAGCATACTTTCAGTTTTGCATGTAGGTGAGTCCAAAATCGGTAGGTTTACCGAAAAATTGGCAGATCTGTTACTATGTCTGAAACTTGATTATGCATATGTACAACATGTGATAGATTTAGTTCGGAAAAGGTATTGGAGGGTAACCGCCCCTTCGGTGGGGTTTGATCCCACGACCCCAGTTCGCATGACAGGTGCTTTCCCTACTAAGCTACGAAGGACCTCCGTCGTCCACCGCAGCTTAGCGGGTACTGATGAAACCAAATTCCCAGCACCAGGTACCAGCCGATCTCTCGCAATACATTTTCAGAACTAACTCTCTCAAATGTATTTTTGTACACATCATGTCAACCAAGTAGGATGAGTATTTAGTATTGTCCGGCTCCTACATACTTGCTTCATCAGCAACGGCGCTCAATGAAGTAGGGTTGTGTGAGGTTGTGCCAGTTTGGTCGTCAGATCCCAACACGACCACACAAGCGAAGAGAGATCGCCACTCGAGATCAGTACATTCAAAGTTAATTGCCTATATGCCGGGTATTAAGCCACCCGGAGTGGAAATTAATTACTATGTCTGAAACTTGATTATGCATATGTACAACATGTGATAGATTTAGTTCGGAAAAGGTATTGGAGGGTAACCGCCCCTTCGGTGGGGTTTGATCCCACGACCCCAGTTCGCATGACAGGTGCTTTCCCTACTAAGCTACGAAGGACCTCCGTCGTCCACCGCAGCTTAGCGGGTACTGATGAAACCAAATTCCCAGCACCAGGTACCAGCCGATCTCTCGCAATACATTTTCAGAACTAACTCTCTCAAATGTATTTTTGTACACATCATGTCAACCAAGTAGGATGAGTATTTAGTATTGTCCGGCTCCTACATACTTGCTTCATCAGCAACGGCGCTCAATGAAGTAGGGTTGTGTGAGGTTGTGCCAGTTTGGTCGTCAGATCCCAACACGACCACACAAGCGAAGAGAGATCGCCACTCGAGATCAGTACATTCAAAGTTAATTGCCTATATGCCGGGTATTAAGCCACCCGGAGTGGAAATTAATTACTATGTCTGAAACTTGATTATGCATATGTACAACATGTGATAGATTTAGTTCGGAAAAGGTATTGGAGGATCTGACGACCAAACTGGCACAACCTCACACAACCCTACTTCATTGAGCGCCGTTGCTGATGAAGCAAGTATGTAGGAGCCGGACAATACTAAATACTCATCCTACTTGGTTGACATGATGTGTACAAAAATACATTTGAGAGAGTTAGTTCTGAAAATGTATTGCGAGAGATCGGCTGGTACCTGGTGCTGGGAATTTGGTTTCATCAGTACCCGCTAAGCTGCGGTGGACGACGGAGGTCCTTCGTAGCTTAGTAGGGAAAGCACCTGTCATGCGAACTGGGGTCGTGGGATCAAACCCCACCGAAGGGGCGGTTACCCTCCAATACCTTTTCCGAACTAAATCTATCACATGTTGTACATATGTATGCATAATCAAGTTTCAGACATAGTAATTAATTTCCACTCCGGGTGGCTTAATACCCGGCATATAGGCAATTAACTTTGAATGTACTGGCAGATCTGGTTACCCTGGTGGCTAATGTTTTGCCTTTCTCGTACAACAAAGTTGTACCAGAAGGCTATAATTTCACTCCAAAAGCCAAATTTTGATAGAAGGCTCGGAGACCCATAGTGTTATATACCAATCAACTCAGCTCGAAAAACTGAGCACATGTCTGACTGTGTGTGTGTGTGTGTGTGTGTGTGTGTGTGTGTGTGTGTGTGTGTGTGTGTGTAGCCCCGGGAATTATTTATTGTTTAACACGTTTCATATAGAAGGACTTGACCGATTCGAGTGCAACTAGTTTCATTCGACGGAGAAACTTTCCTAGTTGGACACTATTGTTTTTGTTTGCTAATAACTCATTCGATTTGAATAATATTTCTATTTTTCTTTTAACAAATACGCTGTTTACATGCACACTTTAAGTCATTAATCTAATCTCATCAATTAATCTAATTAAGTCATAATAATTTAGCCATGACGCAATCCATTACTCTCATAATAATTGCTTAAAAATTACTCAATTATTGAGTAATTTATAAGCAGCGTGATAGAGTTGCATCAAATACTCGATCGACTTATTTTAACTCTCAGATTTTAACTACCTAGTCGTGAAGTTATTTATTCTTGTGCTTGGTTGTAAAATGTGTGAAAAATACCAGTATGATAAATATTTGTTCTATACACGAGCTAATTTCCGTAAAGCATAACTCGAAAATTCAGTCGCATTAATAGTAAGTATCCTTATTTTAAAAAAAATCACGAAAAGTAGTTGCTCATCAATTTTGATTTGACTAAATTTGTCCGTTTTTACAGGCCCGCGACAAAGTTCGGTACAAACTTTTTCAGGGGTTCCACAATATTTGTCGACCAGAATAGGGATGTGATGGTCTTTTTGATGTATACTACCTGCGGATACGAATCGGATACTTTCTGTTGGTGTGCCATACTGTGAGTTTCTTTTCATTATATATTGAGATTACTAGTGAAACGTTGATCATACCAATGTTGCCGGAGGAATTTTCAATCAGGGCATGTCATCAGAGGTTTCCCACAAATATCGACAATGAAGATTGAAAATGAATGTGAAAAAAAATTTAATTTATTGTAAAAAATTGTAAACTGGGCTTAGAAATCTCGCAGTTCATAACTGTGGAGGTGTGTAATGAACACCTGTTTGCGAGGTGACAATGTTTCCTTGATGATGTTGCCAATAAGAAGAAGTCTCTTAACTTAGTGTTCTAAGATGCACTCCCACAGTTATAAATTGATAAGTTTTCGACCCTAACATATGCATGAATCTGTATGTATCTTGTATCTGTCACTTAAACTTAGTAACGCCGTACCTTTACGGCCCATAAATTCATAACAGTACCATGTTTGCTTGATTTGCTATCTTCAGTTGAACAGTTTACGGATTAGGTAATTTGAAGATCGTCAAGTAGTATAATGATAAATTCACTTGAGCTTACACAATTTTTATATAAACAATAATAGTTTTATGTGAGTTGAATAGAGATGTCCAAACGTCTTGATCGCTGTCAAGGCAGGTGTATAACTTAGACGTTGAAGTAGCTTGCTCATTCTTGAACATGAATTGAATGCCAGGACACTCTATTTAAATCACTTCTACTGAAATAAACACACCATAATTTCTCACCTTGCTTTCCTTTCTGAAAAGCACAATAATGGCATCGCTGTAATCACCCAATATTTCTCCGGATGTTTTTCGGCCTTGATTAATGTGAAATTTTGCCACAGTATCCACAACGAACTTCCGACCAGCGTTCGACAGAGATAATGTTTCCGATGCTTTCAGAATCTGTTTTCCAAACAGTGATTCTGAAAGAATGGCTTTTAGCGTATCTGGACAGAAAAAGTGCAACTTTCTCTGTGAAAAAAATATAAAACGTCACGATTGATAATTTTAATGTTTTATGTTTCTTAACTTTACCGATACAGTGATGGCGATTGGCTCACTGACGATTTCGGCATTCGCTTGTTCCTTGCAAGGTATTTTCGACTATGAGGAAATACAAGTTTCTTAATTAGTGTGCAAAAATAAACACATAGAACATTCATACCTTGGATGATGATGCTTCCGGTGTTATTTGGATATGCGGAGCGCTGCTGCTTCCTTCACCGGTGTAATTAATCGTTTCCTGAAATTTTTAAGGCAAAAATCTCGGCAAAAATAGTAAATCAGGTTGATGTTTTTTTTCAAAGTGACGAACTTGCATACATTCCTGAGCATCAGGAGCAGACATGCTTCGAATGCCTTCACTGGTGTCATCGGTAGCCTCTGCATACAGGTTTACAGTTTCAGGTTCAGTTCAATCAAAGGTAATTGCCTATTTCCGGGGATTAAACCACCCGACTTGGACGTTAATTTACAATGTTATGAAAACTCATATGTGAATATGTACGTTATGTGGAAGATGTTGATTTGGAAAATGTATTGGAGGTAACCACTTTCCCTTCGATGGGACTCGAACTCATGACCCTACAGTACGCTAGACTGGTGCTTAAACCAACTAAGCTACGAAGGACCTCCGTCGGCCTTCGCAACCTAGCGGCTACTGAACGAGCTCGAGATTCCCAAATTGGACGCACAGTTTCAGGTTTTTCATCCGGTTCCACGTTGTTTTCCACTTCCGCTGCTGCATTGACTCCTTCGTTTACTTCTGTTTCTGTCACAACAGTGATGTTGTCGAGTTGCTGTTTGTTAAACAAAGCTTTTGAAATACATTCAAATTTCAATTTTTGTCTTACTTACGTTTCTTTTCTTCCACTCTTTAATCCACCACCCCATTTGGGTAGCACCCCACTAATTCGCGTGCTGGTTCACAGTCGCGATAAAAACATCTTCGTAACTGTTAGTAATTCAAAAGTGTTGAAACCGATTGAATTTAAAAAATTTAGGCATTCCGCCGGAATTTGATTTAAAAAATCGTTCATAAGAACATTGGCTTCCAAAATCATTTCCGCCATTCTGAGTTTTTCGCAAAGTACAGTCACACTAAATTTGCCAAGTATATGTTTTTTTATTTCGTTTCATTCAACATTCAAAAGCACGCCTTATGAAATCCAGTATGCGTGACGCATGAATAACATCCATTCTTACCTTATGAAATCTAGTATGCGTAACGTATGAATTACGTACGTTCACCTGATGTATTTTGAAAGGAATGAAATGAAACACATTAGTGCCTTATGTTATTGATTTTATAAGAGGTTTTGAGGATTCATAATTTTTGCATTATGATAATCGTATGTTCATTTGCCTGAGTGTACGCAATGCGGTCGGGTCTGATCTTGACTAGAGATGTCGAAAATTTATCGATTACTTCAATTAATCGTTTATACGTTGTGATAATCGATTAATTTTAAATCGATTACTTCCCAACGATTAATCGATTCAATTATCAACAAGAATCGAGAGTAATCGATTAGTTACTAATCGATTAATCGAGATTTTACGACATCAAGCTGCTTGACGACCGACTGGCAGATAGCTCACACAAACTCACTTGATCAGTACAGTTGCTGATGAACAATGTGTGTAGCCGCCAGACATTCTAAATACTCACGCTCCCCTAATGTGAACGTGTACTATACACATGTGGAAGTGTTGGCTTGACAAATGGATTGCGAGGGATTTGACCATGCGTTCAATTTGGAAATCTCGAGCTCATTCAGTATCCGCTAGGTTGCGAAGGCCGACGGAGGTCCTTCGTAGCTTAGCTGGTTAAAGCACCAGTCTAGCGTACTGTAGGGTCATGGGTTCGAGTCCCATCGAAGGGAAAATGGTTACTTTCAATACATTTTCCAAATCAATATCTTCCACATAACGTACATATCCGCATATGAGTTTTCATAACATTGTAAATCAATGTTCAAGTCGGGTGGTTTAATCCCCGGAATATGGGCTATAACTTTGATTGAGCTGAGAGTTGAAGCTGATCCAGCAGATCTTGCTCCAGAGCTGACAAACGAACTTATTCAGTTTTTAAGTTTTGCCAAACAAAGCCAGAGTCTACAAAAACAACCAATAGACACATTTCTTTATGAGTTCATAATGAAGAACAACATGCGATCTACTTTCCCCAATTCAGAAGTTGCCCTACGGATTTACTTGAGCATAATGGTTTCTAATGCAAGTGGAGAAAGATCGTTTTCAAAAATGAAGGGGAATCTGCTCAACAGACATCCTGGGTGGTCCAGGAAGTGCTAGGTTAGGGACCACCTCCAACAGCAAACGAGGGAGGCAGGACTACATTCCCGACCCGCTAAACCGTTTCCATTGCCGCCAAGCCCATAGTCCCTTCGGTACAACCAGAAAATAATGCTTCAAAGGGGGACCAGTGCACAACGCACCCTCGAGATTAGCTGCGTGACCTTGCAGTATCGAACATCGTGACTCGCTTTTTTAGAAGAACACCATGGTATCGTGCCAGCGCATTGCCGGCTTTCCAGGTGGTCCTCAGAAGGTGGGAAGGGTGGACTTCGCGCCTGCTTCCCTTCTTCCCTTCCCTCTGCACGACTGGTATCAAGAATGATGATGCCGCGTGCAACCCAAATTGGCCTCTCTGCGATAGGGTCTAATCGCCAATACACAGAGGGACTTGGTGACGCGGTGCCTACGCCAGCCTTGACGAGAACCCCTTTCCGTCCTCGGGCTCCGAACCCGCCCGGTTGACCGACGCCGCGAAAGCGACGATACCATGTTGTTCTTTGCGCGGCCTTTGTTGGACCACCTCTTGTTTGCGCCTGAACTAGCCATCCTTGAGTCCACGCGCCACCTTCTCTGTAGCTCCGAGACAATTTGGACGATAGCCGATAAAACGGCGTTCCAACCAACTTTTATCTTCACACATCCTCCGAATTAAATTGTCCGGGGTAGTGTCCAGACCACATGTGGTCACGCATTGCGCGAAAACGTAGGCACACGAACAACACGTGTTCCGCCGTTTCCTCTAAACCTGCGCACACCAAACACTCGGGCGAGGTCGAGGAAGCCAGCTGCGTTACATGTACTGTGAATTTGCACCACGCTTAAACGCCGGGCACTTCGAACCCCCCATGGGGTGCTTGCTGTTCACAGCTTTGCTGGAACAAATCAAACAATTGGGAGGGTTCGTGCAGCATTGTGCCTTATGTCCCTCCAATCCGCAGCGTCGACAGAGCTTGCTTCTGTCAGGGCCTATGCAGTCCCATTGCTTGTGCCCCGGTTCCAGGCACTTGAAGCAAACTTGGGGTTGCTCGTATATGCCCACAGGGCACACCGACCATCCCACCTTGACGCTCCCTAAGTTGACTACCTTGGAGGCGTACGCTGCAGATAGCCGAACCAATGCTACCTGTGTCCCTGCCGGACCTTTCTGTAGCCGAACGGCTTCGATGGGCGTATCCACTTCACACTGTCGCCGCAGTGCCGTGACGAGCTCTTCGACTTCGGTGATCTCGTCCAGGTCTTTAACCCTTAGATTCACCTCCGTCGTGAGTGCCCTCACCTTGACCGTCTCGCCTAGGACTTCCTCCGCCAACTTCTTGTAGGCGGCGCCCTTTTGTGAGACGCCCCGCTTCAGCTCGAGGATCATCTCGCCCGTCCGGGTACGTCTTATTTGACGTACGCCGGCGCCGAATACACCGAGCTTAACGTCACTCCTCATCGCCTTCAAGACGTCCGAGTACTTAGCCTCGTCCGTCTTGATGACTAGGGCATCGCCCCTGGAGCGATTGGCACCTACCCTAGACTTCTTGCTACCCTCATTCGCCTGGGCCTTCTTTTCGGCCCTTGACGTCTTCGGTTTCCTCTTGTTCTTGACCAGACTCCAGGAGGCGTCATCCTCCTCTATTTCCCTGGTCTGGTGCGGCTCTCAGCCTGCAGTAACACCTTACCACCGTCTTTCCTGGGTGGACGGACCATTCCAGGTCCTTCCTCCCCCGGTTTTGGAGGTACCTGGCCGGCGTTCAGCTTCCCAGCCCCACTACCCTTGTTCGGGGTAGTAACCCTCCGCGTTTTGGAGCGGCCCCCAGGGAGCTCATCCCCTGGAGCAGGGTTGTTAATCGTTAATTTATCGTTATCGCCGATAAAGTTGATTGTGATCAACGTTATCGGTTGCTACGATAACGATGAATCAACTGAATTATTATCGGCGTTCGATAATTTAACGTAAGTTAACTCGATAATTTTGCGATAATGGGGTTACTAGATTACGCGAATGAAGTTGGTGTAAAATTTTGACAGAAGCCGAGAATGAAATAAATTGTTTGCAGCTGGTTGATGAGAGTTAATTTTGATTGAAGCGGGGCACTCCAAAAATATTGCTTAATGCCTCCTACTCTACGAAACGATGAGAAGTGAGGTGCTCTGTTGGTGGTTTAGAGATTTTTTTTCACTATGCAGCATATATGTTGCAATAAGAAGATCGCAACAATTTGCAATACCCAGGCGGACTTAATTGTCTGAGACAGTGACACTTAAATATAAATACGCTTTTAATGAGAGAGCATGATGACTTTTCTTTGCTAATGTTTATCGTATAAGCAAAAATATTCACCTGGAATCGGAACCCCTCGGCAATATATTGGGATTCAAGTACTAGAAATTTATTTGATGCAGCGATCTGTTGTGGTGCATTCAAGGCAGCACCAGTAACGAGTAAACATTCTCTCAACAGTTTGGTGGACTAACCTCGTCACCTTTTCAATATGATTTGGTTGGACTAAGCAGTTTAGTCTTTGAGTCATAAAATATTCATATAACTGGGTGCTCCGGATCTTCAAAACAGAAGTTTTGTTAATCATGCTGGATTAAACAAGTATGGGTAGACATTAAAAATGCTCTCAGATTCTCTACTATGAACAACTGCGACTTTGTAAAAACTTTAATGATTGAATAAAAATGATTTGATCAATTCGGTGACCTCCTTGAATCCCAATTTAATTCCAGGATTTAAAGGCGTTTCTGAATATTGTAAGGCGATACAATATTTGTTAAATAGATATTGCAAATCCAACTTGTGAATATTTGTACTTTGAACTATAGTACATGTTACAGTTAACTCGACAATTATCGATAAATCAACGAATACTCGATAACGATAACGTTAGTTCAACGCTCACTTTATCGTCAACGAAGCATTATCGTAAAAGCGTTATCGTTATCGAAGTTGGCGTTAACTTAAGGACGATAATTTATCGATTAACAACCCTGCCCTGGAGACTGTCTCCCCCGTTTTTGTGTCTGCCGCCTACAAGCAGTTGGCGGAGGAAGTCCTAGACTGCTCCGCTGGAGCAGTCACCCCCGACGTGCCCGCGAATACTTGAGCCTCAGTCTGGGTAGACTTTGGCACCACCGTCTTCACTGGCACGCCCTCGATCGATTCTACCTTGCCCGAGTCAGCGAATCCTTGGGCCTCAGTCTGGGTAGACCTCGAATCCACGAATTTCACGGGTTTACACTGGACCGTCCCGACCGCCCTCTCCAGCTTGGCGTCCAGCATCGACTTTCGAAGTTTCAGCAAGCTCCTCTTGGGGTCCTTACTGATATTATGCTTCGATGACGCAAAGTCGATGATGGCGTCCAGCTGTTCCGTCGCCACCTCGAAGGCCGAAAGCCCATCGCGTTTGCGATTCATCGCCTTCACAAGCCATGGGCCGTCTATAACCTCTACCGGCGTAGCCTGGGAGATGGTTGAGTGACCCACGCAGGCGCTAGGCACCTGCCTTTCACCTTTCAGTGAACAATATATTTGTAAAATAAAATGTTATGGCTGTTTAATACAAAAAGAAAGACTTCTTAATGATGAAAAAAATCATTCCTTTTCAATACACTCAATATTATACTTGACATGTAAATTTACAGGTGAACGTAAACGTACGATCATGATTGTTTTGTTGTTTGATGTAACAATAAAATTCAATGTAACATTCCATCATATGTCACGCTCCAATTATGTGCATGATATTCAATGTAGGTGTACATGTTTTTTCCAAACTGTGTAGCTAAAGCCGGAAGGGTACGATAGGCAGGGCATGGTGCAAGAATGACGGGCAGTAACTCTGCGAGGATGGTGTTCACTTCCAATCCGACATGTATAAGAAGGCTTGGAGCGCAACGAGCGAGGTGATTAAATAATTAAATGGCATCAAGAAACAGGAATATCCAGATTGGGAGCTCATCGAGATGTTTAAAACCAAAATGTATGTGAATTGAAAAAAAACGAGAAAACCATCGATTTAGGGAAAGAAATCGACAAGAGCTGTAGAAAGTCGACTGTAATAGAATTCGTCAAGTAGCGTCATGTCGATAACATTGATTTTGAAAGCGAATAAATGGCTACATTTGTTTTAGTGGAAAAAAGATAAACTTGTGGTAGGAGTACTCCAAATTCCCAAGCATGAGGCTCCGTTGGATTTACAACCGAATGCAAATGAAATCAACTCACTACGTGGGCAAGTCGATAAAGTATGTTTCCCAAAAACAAATGCAACTCCATTAAATGCAATCAAATTAAAGCTCATTTAGACTAAGCACATTATTGTTTATCTCAAGGCACTTTCGCTCCAAATGCTTGCAGTTCCTAATAATTCAAACGTAATTATGGCGGTTAATGAATTTCCCTAAGCGCTTTACCGCATGATTTTCACACAAATTCCACTCATGGACGTGTGGGCATTTGTGGGGCGCGCATGTTTGCATCGGAATTGAGAAGTGATGGTCATAACACAATTTACATGTGAATAATGATGACGATTATTATTATACTTGTCAACGGACCGCCAGCGGGTGATTCCATAATTCTTGGTGCAGAACCACTTCACCGCATATTTTGAGCCCACGGCCCCAGCGAGTGTGCAGCGGGCTGGAGCAATTCAGATTCTCGTCAACCAGCAACGGCAGCAGTCTAATAACCGTGCCCAGCCATGCGTGGAAAGCGCAGTAACTAATCACGTATTCCAATTTGCAGCAACCAGACACGTAAATTGAAATCCTCCCGTTCTCTATCTCGTAATGACCCGGCGCTCTTCTATCCTAGCCGAACGATGTGAGAAATGTCTTCTGCACTGGGCTACCGGCAACAGGACATTCCTGGCGGGATTCCATCTGCTGGCAGGTTGGCTTGTCTGCTTATATCTGGCCCGCTCCTCGACAGCAGAAGAAAACTATTTCAATGCAATAAATCAAATCAATGAAGCATAAATATTACATTATCATTGCTCTGGTGGACCAGCTTCTTCGGCGAAAACCCATTTTCCACGTAACGAATGGGGGAAAGCCGCGTAAGTGAGTTTTCTTCTAGTTCGGAGAAAAGTGCTATCTGTGAAGTAACCGAAGTTCCCATCTTAACCCCTCAGACATGAGTAATATTACAATTTGATATCGTTATTAGGCATGCTTTACGCCTCATGGAAGATATAAATTGATTGCAATGATAATGCATTTGAAGGGATATGCACGTGCAATGCTGAAGAATCGACTGCATGATGGTACTTCCGTCGTCTTAACAATTGTATTGAACTGCATAGTCATCACTGAAAATTGGATCGTGCGGCTCCGAAAGCCAGAATGATGTTTTAAATATACGCAAACTAATCATATCGGAATGGAACAGCCAAACTCGTTTGCTATTGAACCCAACCAAACCAATTTTTTTATGCAGCCACATACTAAACAGATTAATTGCAAAAATATTGAACTAAATGATATCACTTTGAAAATCCAATATTTAGGGGAACTGTTCCGTTTTCCATCTCACTGTACATATATTCATCTCATCGCGAAACAAAGACATACGGCACCAATTTCGTCGCTTCTTTTTGCTAACATGCGTGCTCACCTTTTCCTTGCTTTGTTTTTCGTGAGACCAATATCGGAGTCCAGGAGCAGTAACCCTATATAATTATTATATAACTAATTATACCACTTGAACTAGTTCAATATATTAAAACAACGTTTAATATCCTCAGTTACCTATAAATGTAATACAATAATTATAATATTGTAAACTTTTTAGTTTCTTGAATTCTTAAATTCTTGAACTTCCAAATTTTTAAAATTCTAAATTACTAAGTTCCAGTATTCTTAAATTCCTAACCTCTACGATTTTACATCGATTATCACTAAGATACTATATATAAAAGGGTGTTTTTCGACTGGATGGGATGTACTGTTCGGAGGATGGCTTTCTCAGTCTGAAGTATCAAAACGATGGTTTAGTTACTTGCCCGACGTTTCGGCCGATGGGTTGTGGCCTTTTTCAAGGGTCGTATAGTCTATCGTCTATCGTATACGACCCTTGAAAAAGGCCACAACCCATCGGCCGAAACGTCGGGCAAGTAACTAAACCATCGTTTTGATACTTCAGACTGAGAAAGCCATCCTCCGAACAATACTATATATATATAACGCAAAATTTGTATCTAAAAATATCAGAGTTGAGTCGATTATTTGGACGGACATAAGCATAAGCTCAGGCGTGAGTTGATTCATAATTGTGAGGTGACTGATGCAGTCAAATCATTTAAATAATTTACACTTCATCCATCATAAACTCAAATTAGTAAACCGATACACCGCGTGCGTCCGGTTATCAAAAGCCAGCAGAACGTTATCAGCCATCGGATCGGATTCGAGCCCCATCACTCGGAATGACAAACACTCCAACCGGAGATTATCATCGCCGCAAATGCACATATCGAGAGAACCTCTAATAAATGCCATTTCGCCAGCCCCATCAAATAGGTTGACGTGCCATTCCGACACGTATGACCATTTACGGCACATTTGCACCCATTTAGAATTCCAGGAGACCACATCTCAACAGGGAAATGCGTTCTCCTCACACGACGGTGCACAGTGGGACCGATTCGGAATAACTATTACTAATGAAGATATTAAAAATGACAAATATTTTATTAGATGGATTTAATCTTCTATATCTATAAAAAAAATCTATGAATGTATATATGTATGTTCGCTAACTGCTTCTGAACCACTTGATTGATTTAATTAAAGTTTGGAATACCCATTCACTGTCTTTAGGAGAAGTTAACAAAGGGGATGGGAGGTCCATTGGAAAAAGGTGGAGAGGAACTCTTTAGAAAATTAGGAAATCAGGGTAACCTTTAGCGCCCTGGTCCGATTTCAACCAGATTTGGAACAGGAAAGGGTCGTTTGGCGGAAACTCATTCGGCCGAAAGCCATTTGGCCGAATGCCACTAAGCCGAAAGTTATTCGGCCGATTAGGCCGATACAAATACTAAATTTATTTTATGTCCGACAGCTCTTGAAAAGTATGAGGGGGAGGGGGATAAAAAAATAACAAGGAAACGAAAAAAAAGTTCAAAATGCAAATAATCCATGAAAAATTTGGAAATTTTAATGGAAAATGATAGCAAAGAATCTTTAGAGAAAGCAAAGGATATGAATATTTGTAGCATATTTATCCAGTAGTGAATTTAGCATAAACTTTGTAAAATTGAAAAAAAAATCTAGAACTTATTTCTTTAGAAATTTTTGTTTTTCTTTTTGGAAAAGTGCCGTTGAATCCATAACACCATTTTTTAAAGTACTTTAAGAATTAGAGGCTTTTGTTTAAATCAAGTCTGAAACTCAAACTGGTTGAATCAATAAGGGCAATGGTCAGATGTACTTTTGAAATCACAGATGTGTTGTCTGAACCTGGCTGTTTTATAAATTTCTTGCATAGGTTTGGAATTGCAGGCTTCTCAGACTATACGGAAGAAATGTGAAGTCTGAAGCAGAATCAGTGGAGCACGTCATATCAGCCCATGTTCCTCAAATTATTGGAATGCCATGCTACTTGTTGGTGACATAGATACAACCTCGGGTCAACCCGTAAAGAGGATGCAATGGACGCTAAACTCACTCATGCAAGAGTCGTAGGGATCGGGTGATGTGCGTAGTTCGAGTTTCAGGGGCATTCTCGAGTCCCTTCGAAACGCGTAGAGGGTTACGGCAAGGTGATGGTCTTTCGTGTCTGCTATTCAACATCGCTTTGGAGGGAGTAATACGAAGGGCAGGAATTGACACGAGTGGTACGATTTTCGCGAAGTCCGTTCAGTTATTTGGTTTCGCCGACGACACTGATATCATGACACGTAACTTTGAGAGGATGGAGGAAGCCTACATAAGACTGAAAAGCGGAGCTAAACGGATTGGACTAGTCATCAACACGTTGAAGACGAAGTACATGATAGGAAGAGGCTCAAGAGAGGTCAATGTGAGCCACTCACCACGAGTTTCTATCAATGGTGACGAAATCGAGGTGGTTGAAGAATTCGTGTACTTGGGCTCACTGGTGACCGCCGATAACGATACCAGCAGAGAAATTCGGAGACGCATAGTGGCTGGAAATCGTACGTACTTTGGACTCCGCAAGACGTTCCGATCGAATAAAGTTCGCCGCCGTACCAAACTGACTATTTACAAAACGCTTATAAGACCGGTAGTTCTCTACGGACACGAGACCTGGACGATGCTCGTGGAGGACCAACGCGCACTGGGAGTTTTCGAAAGGAAAGTGTTGCGTACCATCTATGGTGGGGTGCAGATGGCGGACGGTACGTAGAGGAGGCGAATGAACAACGAGTTGCATCAGCTGTTGGGAGAACCATCCATCGTTCACACCGCGAAAATCGGAAGACTGCGGTGGGCCGGGCAAATAGTCAGATTGTCGGACAGTAATCCGGTGAAAATGGTTCTCGACAACGATCCGACGGGAACAAGAAGGCGAGGTGCACAGCGGGCAAGGTGGATCGATCAGGTGGAGGACGACTTGCGGACCCTCCGCAGACTGCGTGGTTGGCGAAGTGCAGCCATGGACCGAGCTGAATGGAGAAGTCTTTTATGTGCAGCACAGGCCACTCCGGCCTTAGTCTGATGATAAATAAATAATTCATCAAGTGGGCTCCAAATCCACGCAGCCTAAAAAACGGCCCTTAGGGGTACATAGGGCCAACGTAAAAGATCTCCATCCTTGACTAGGGCCCAAGTCTGATTTACTGCGTTCATTTTTCTGTTAGGCTTTCAGAGCCAGGAGATCCTTGCTCTGCTTCTTCTGCGATGTCCTGCCGAATTCCTGTGTAGCGCTTGCTTGGAGATCTCGTCAGCGTTCTTATGTGATGCGTGGTCGGCCTATGTTCGTTCATACTGTGGAGTTGCTGTTAATATCGAATTTCGGTGGCATAGTCGATGGGGCTCAGCATTCGGGATCCAGTTGTAAGGCTACCAGGTCCGAGCTGTAAAACGTAGACATCGATAGATGAATATTTGCAAATCTATTTGATCTCTGCTAATACGCACAAAGTCTCACTGGTCTATAACATCACAGATTTCACGTATTCGAGGTTTGGGGCACTGCCTGGATCGATTGGATCTCCATGTTCTATGTTGATCTTGTGCCGCCACCCGACGTTAGCTGGCTTAAGGTTTCGACCTTCTTTCCACTGTTTGCCCGTCTACCGTGGAGTTGGAGTTGTTCACATCCAATGATTTGGTCTTATTGACGTTGATGAATGGGAGCGTACGACCAGGTCATTCAGTTTACTCTACATGGTAGAGCGATGTTGCATTGGTAGAGCATTATCATCATCTGGGTCAAGGTCATTCGATTGTTCTATGGTGGTGGGCTGGTAGATTGGCCAATGATTTCTTCGATTACGATGGGCAATAGCAACAGAGATTACATCCATCCTTGCCTTACGCTAGCGATTCCATTGTGCAGGAGCCTGGATTTTGTCTAGACCTCCCTTGCTTCTAGGGACGTTTTGCAGTTTTTTTTTGTGATTTAGATGATGATGAAGGCTTTTCCATGGTCAATCAGTATCAAATAGAGGGACTCTTGAAATCCATTGTCCTGCTCCAGGATGACGCAAAGCTTGGCAGTATGGTTTTCACATGATCACCTGGAATCCTGCCTGCTGTCGTCGGAGACTTGTCAACCTTTCCCTATATCCGAATTAGAATAAGTCGTCAAAACTTGAAGAATTTGTGCTAAGGTCAAGCAACGTATCAGCTGATCAGTTAGATCGGTGAGTGACTGACATGTCGCGTCTTTCCCTGGCTCCACGGACTTGTCCTTGTTCCAATCAGGCGTCGTGAAATATCGAGCAGTAGGTGATGATCGCCGGTTATTTCGACTTTCTTCCCATCGTCGGCTGGGGCGTCCAACCGCCTTTCCCGTCTGCAGCCAGCAACTTACTTTTTTAGAATAGCTTTTAGTTGAAATCGCGTTTGACTATCATCGTCTAATTCGCGAGATCCGGCAACGCATTGCTCGATTTCAGCGGTGGGAGGAGATGCTCGGGTAACGAATCAACATAGACCAACTAGATAATCCAGCTGTGAAGAGATCGTTCGTTGCAGCACTTGAAACACGGGTAGTGGATGTTCTGGAAGGGGGCGACGAAGAATGCTTTATCGAAACCTACGAGAACAACTTTGGTGAACTGCGCACTCAGCAAAAAGATTACAGGATTACAGAAATTATTATGATTACCCGTCGGAATATTGAGGAGCGTAGAAGAGCGAATCGAAGTACGAATCCCACAACGATTTGTATCTCTGTAAGTGGGAGTCGGACGGTGCTGCAGACAGGAAAGGCGGCATGGGTCGACTTCCCTACCGATGAAGAAAGGATGGCTGCTGAAACTGGAGATTATTGCTTCAATTACTCACTGACTTCTACAGCTGAAAAGTTGGTTCAGGCAGTTTGAACAGCTTTTTGAAGAAAACTGGGACTTTAAGTTTTCTTCAAAAAGCAGCCATCCGAGGCATTCAATCTAAAGGGGACCCCAAGGTCGATCGGCTGTCTGTGCGAATGTTGTAGCAATAATATGATGCAATATTTTGCCCAGCTCCGAATGATTATGGAGCAGGTAAACAAGTTGGAATTGGCCTAAGGATGCAAGGGATTTTCAGATAAGATCGAAAGTTTGTCAGACCCCATTTGAATAGTCGCTGATGTGAGGCAAGGATGCATTTCATCTCCACTGTTACTTCTCAATCTATGAGATCTTGATGGGTGCGATTGACCGTATACCATACCTTAATCGACTCTGATTTGGCTAATGAACACAAAATACTGTATTAATGCTGTGACGCTCTTTTGTTCGGAGTGGACTCAACGAGCTGACCGTATGCTTCTTTGTGGCAGGTCTCACTATCAACGTCATTCATTCATTCGGCTGTTCGGCCACATTGAGAGTTGACGTGAAGTCAATGTCAACTTCTCTCCATGAACAGCCTAGATAGCCGTGTGGTGTCGGCAGCTGGTTATCTGGCTAAGAATAACATTACGGATTGCCTGTTCCAGTGGTAAAAGCCCACCATACAGATGGCCCCTAATTCTCGGTGTGATGCGGCTTTATGATTACCGTGCCTACGAATGAATGGTTAGGGGGTTCTCATAAGAACCTAACCGCAAACGGATCCTGTGAGGCGCCAGGGCCCCTCCACAGTATTTAATTCTTGCTGCGCTATCCGGAGCTATGGCGTAGTTGACTTTTTGCTTCTCCGAAATATTCGGCTAATCTTATTCAACCTCATCGTGAGGTTAAATAAGAGTGGGGTTATGAATATGTGTTTTAATTAGTTTTCAACAAATTGTCACTTATATGGATTCGCATTATGCGTTTTTTACAATGTGCTTTGTGTATGTTACCTATATGGATTCGCATTATGCGTTTTTCACAGTGTACTCTGTATCTCGTTCTTGACGTTTGGCTGCGACTACTCTTGTTCAATCTCAACGTGAGTGTGGGGTTATGAATATGTGTTCTACTTAGTTTTTGAACAAACTTCCACCTATATGGATTCGCATTATGCATTTTTTTTACAATGTACTTTGTGTTTGTCAGCTATATGGATTCGCATTATGCGCTTTTCACAGTGTACTCTGTGTTTCGTTCTTGACGCTCGGATTCGGCTACTCTTGTTCAATCTCAACGTGAGGTTCAATAAGAGTGGGGTTATGAATATGTGTTTTACTTAGTTTACGCATAATGCGAATCCATATAAGTGACAAATTGTCACTTATATGGATTCGCATTATGCGTTTTTTCACAGTGTACTCTGTGTCTCGTCTTTGACGTTCGGCTTTGGCTACTCTTGTTCAATCTCAACGTGAGTGTGGGGTTATGAATATGTGTTCTACTTAGTTTTTCAACAAACTTCCACCTATATGGATTCGCATTATGCATTTTTTTTACAATGTACTTTGTGTTTGTCAGCTATATGGATTCGCATTATGCGCTTTTCACAGTGTACTCTGTGTTTCGTCTTTGACGTTCGGCTTCAGCTACTCTTGTTTAATCTCAACTCGAGGTTGAATAAGGGCGGGGTTATGAATATGTTTTTTACTTAGTATTTCAACAAATTTTCACCTATATGGATTCGCATTATGTTTTTTATACAATGTACTTTGTGTTTGTCAGCTATATGGATTCGTATTATGCGTTTTTCAAAGTGTACTCTGTGTCTCGTCCTTGACGTTCGGCTTCGGCTACTCTTGTTCAATCTCAATTCGAGGTTAAATAAGAGTGGGGTTATGAATATGTATTTTACTTAGTTTTTAACAAATTGTCACCTATATGGATTCGCATTATGCGTTTTTCACAATGTACTTTATGTATGTTACCTATGGATTCGCATTATGCGTTTTTCACAGTGTACTCAGTGTACAGGTTAAATAAGAGTGGGGTTATGGATATGTGTTTTACTTAGTTTTCAACAAATTGTCACCTATATGGATTCGCATTATGCGTTTTTTTACAATGTACTTTGTGTATGTTACCTATATGGATTCGCATTATACGTTTTTCACAGTGTACTCTGTGTTTCGTTCTTGATGCTCGGATTCGGCTACTCTTGTTCAATCTCAACGTGAGGTTTAATAAGAATGGGGTTATGAATATGTGTTTTACTAAGTTTTCAACAAATTGCCACCTATATGGATTCGCATTATGCGATTTTTACAATGTACTTTGTGATTGTCACCTATATGGATTCGCATTATGCGTTTTTCACAGTGCACTCTGTGTTTCGTCTTTGACGTTCGTCCATTGTTATGTCCTCTATGTTTTTGTGACACCTCTCTTTAGTCCCTAGCTGAATGCGTGTGAGTCTACATAATTGGCTTTCCTATAAATGGTCCCATTCTCCTTTACAACTTCACTTCCTCTTCCTTTCTCCTTTTCACTTCCTTTTCCGTCAGGTAAATGATGAGAAAGGCCAGTGAAGGCGATGGCACAAATCTCCCAAATTGAGGGGAACGTGCCTCCTGAGCCGACGATCTGATACCTGATACCTGATACTTCTCAATCTATGAGATCTTGATGGGTGCGATTGACCGTATACCATACCTTAATCGACTCTGATTTGGCTAATGAACACAAAATACTGTATTAATGCTGTGACGCTCTTTTGTGCGGAGTGGACTCAACGAGCTGACCGTATGCTTCTTTGTGGCAGGTCTCACTATCAACGTCAACAGGACCAGGTAGTTGAATGTCAAACTGGAACAGCCCCTCAAACTTTTCAGTAGTCGGACGATCGTAGGATTTCAATATCTTTACTATTTGATATCATCAGATGGCGAAATTGGGATTGACATGGAAGCACGAGTCAGAAAACCTGGCTACCTTTGCGAATTTTCGAAATATTTTGAGACTCAACCGGATTCATCCACGCACCAAAATTCGAATGTACTACTCTATCGAGAAGAGTTTTGTATATAGGCAAAGATAACGCAGATGATGCTTTAAATTTATAATTCTGACGACCTTACAGCTGGATATCGGACACATAAAAGCCATCAAATACCAATAAAAAACATGTTTAAGAACGTGGATGGAAATGGGTCGGCCACATATTGAAAAGGAGCTTAAAAGGAATCTGTAAGCAAGAGTCCCCTTAATATTTGTGATTGGATAGGATATAGAATATTTATACCAATAGAGATATATGCTCTTATTTTTATTAACATACTTATTTTTATTAACATACATAAAATAAATGTAATATTTGTATCGGCCTTATACCATTTGGTCGAACAAACCAATAGGCCGAAAGGGTCGTTTGGTAGAAAGGGTCGTTTGGCCAAAAGGGTCATTTGGACGAAAGGGTCATTTGGCCGAAAGGGTCGTTTGGCCGAAAGGGTTATTCGGCCGAAAGGGTAATTTGGTCGAAAGGGTAATTTGGTCGAAAGGGTCATTAGGACAAAAGGGTCATTTGGCCTAATTTTTGGTTAGATTTTTTCAAAATTGAAAATGGTTCAAAAACAATAAATCGATTTGAGCCACCTCGAAATTTTATCCGAATTAGCTGAAAACTTTTCAGAAGGCTTATTTTAGCATAAAAATTGTGATTCTGGGCTGACCGGATGAATTTTTGATACTTTTTGAAAACATGGAGAGGTCTAATATATATAGACGATGAATCAGAAAGAATAAATTCTGGATGTTACGCCCTTTTCAAATATTGGTCTAGACTTAAAGTATAAAAACCTCGTAAAAACCAGCATTTGACGAATTTACAATCCGATAATTTCGGTGGTTCGTTTTATGAACATTAAGAACATGGTAGCAAAATAAAGAGACAATCAAAAACGTTTCTAGTAGAAAAGGCTTCGTAATTATCCGTCAAGCATAGATGAATACAAGACAAAATTTTCAAAACGACTTAACTGCTTTTGTAAACAAAGATTTAAACGACGATTTGACGAATCTGATAGCTCTCCCACGCAAACCAACACCACCGGACGGTAGATGAAGGTTTCCGCTACCTGTTGATGGTGTTGGTTTGCGTGTGAGAGCTATCAGATTCGTCAAATCGTCGTTTGAATCTTTGTTTACAAAAGCAGATAACTAGTGCTATAAAACCTTATAATAGTATGTATATGACCTAGGGTGAATAAAAATTCGTGCTACAAAATGATAAAAAAAAACTTTAAAAATACAGTCGCCATTCGCTGGTTGACAGTCATTTGAACACTGCGCCGTCCATTATTTGGCAAAAATGCTTAATGTTATGGTTTCGTGACTCTACAACACTACCCATAATTCCATTATCCATATTCCCATGTCTTCGAAGGCCACTAATCCGAACGTCACTACCCCGAATGAGCCACTATCCGAGCAGCACAGTTCTGACTGATTTAGTTGCAGCAACTCCCATCTGACTTGATTTGCTCACATATAAGTCACATAAACTTGTGTATGACAAATGTGCTGCTCGAGTACCCCGAATGCGAGGCCTAGCCCTCGCAATTACTTCTTGTTGTTCTTCGCGCGGCCACTTATTCGATAAAAGGATTGAGTTCGACCACAGGGCACCGGTATGACCCATGAAGCCGACTCCAAACACTTGGACCACCTCTTATTTGCGCCTGAACTAGCCATTCCTCGAGTCCACGCGCCACCCAAGTAGCACACGCAACATCTTCCAAAAAGCACCTTGTTTATATTCAGTTTCATTAAAGGCATTGGAAAAACATCAAAGCACGAAAAAGTTGCATCAAGATGTCAAAAACGTTCGAGTTGTGATCAATGTTTCATTAACATTGCAATGCAGTACGTGTTTGACATTTGGAAACAAACAACCAAAGAATACTGCACTTTAGGTTGCAAACACGAAACAAAATCATCAAGTTGCATATTTTTTACCATGTAACTTCAATGCGTCTTTCAAAATTTATTTGTTTGTTTAAATTAAGTTGCAGATAAGTTGAGTGTGTCTACATGTTTAATTTAGCATCATTCAACGTTTTGACAACACACTTTTTTTCCGGTGATGGTGCAATCAAGTAGGGGACGATTCAAATATGACGTCCACTACTTTTTGAGATTTCTAGACCCCCCTTCCCCCACCCCCTGTCACGCTTTGTTGTATACCTAGTATATGCAGTGTCACAAAATCTTAGACCCCCTCCCCCCCTAAAACCTGTGACATCATTGTTGAACGACCCCTAGCAGAAAACCCGAGTACAAAACTTCATTATCGTATGCTTTTATGGTGAGTCAACATGCAGTCCCAACGAAGAGTTGAATGGTGCTGTGGTAGAGTGAAGGACTATCAATCACAAGATCCATAAATCGAATCCAGTTTCATATTTTTATTTTATTCTTTTCCGCTGTAGTATTTTGCAACATTATTGCAATTTTACTGAAATCGAAGGATGTTTCCGTAGGCTCCACCTCTTGCGCTTTTTAGATTGCAAGAGAGTTACATTTTATGGCACATACGCAAAGATTGTTTCTTTCCGAATAGTTGCTGTAGGGATTGAGACGGGTATTGATAATATAAATATAAACAGAATAAGAGGGCATATACATTGGACACGAGTGCCAGATGTGTGAGTGACAGATGAGCGGAGTCAGCTTCGGTTTTGTGATGTATTTCGCGGGAAGAAGTAATGCTTCCGAGCTGCTGCGAATCGAGTAGCAGCTGGAGACGGCTGATTCGGGTGAGGCCGTCTCCTCCGAACACGACATTGGCCAAGTCGGTTTGTTGTGACAAATGTGACGCTTCCAATTAAATGAGCTCGGTCTTCCGCGAGAAAAAAAATAAAACCGCGTTTATTTTGGTGAAAAAAAAGAGTTGTGTGTTGAGATTATCACATCCAAATGTGTCGGTTTGAGGTTGTGAAAAAAGGTAAGGTAAACACACATCACGAACATTGGTGTGCGTGCGCTAAGCGTCATTCATCACTGGTACACTCAGGAAAAAATAAAATTTTGCAAAAGCAAAAGTGACACTCATAAAAAAAAATATATATGTTTGTATTCTATTACACAAAAAAAAAATGAAAGTGCGTTCTGTGATACTGTAAATCGTGAGAAAATTTGAAAACAAAAATTCCATCAAACTCGAAAAAAATGTGAAAATTATTAAACGATGTTGGTGAAATAGAATTATTTTAATTTGTTTAATCAAATTATTTTTAGAGACGGTTTCTGATAGGGTGAACAATCATTCCCCCGAGAGGGTATCCCTGATAGGGTAAACAATCATTCCCCTGAGAGGGTACATAAGAATTCCCCCGAGAGGGTAAACAATAATTCCCCCGAGAGGGTATCCCTGATAGGGTAAACAATCATTCCCCTGAGAGGGTACACAAGAATTCCCCCGAGAGGGTAAACAATAATTCCCCCGAGAGGGTATCTCTAAGCTTGGTAAGCTCTTCCATGATGGCATGTTTGAGATCAGCGCTTGACTTGTATTCAGAGTAAGAACATGTAAACAAAGAGTGAGAATAAGTAAACAAAGAGTTGCGTAGAATATTGTTAATGATTATTTTCTGATTTTTGATGCAAGATTGATGTTCTACACTCACAAAAAACTCCGCATTATATTCATGAGTTCACACATGGATTTTTGCAATGGGGGTAGCGAAATGGATTCCATAGTTTCGACACATATATTTCATGCGCCCACATGCATTGCATGAGTGTTCACACATACTATCCATGTGGGTCATAGTATCCATGTGTGAATTTGTATGCAATTGAGTATGTGCCGACAAATGATATGCATATTTCAAAATACATGGATTTTTGCCATAAAGTATGTGTCGATTTTCCTGAGTGTAGAGCCTGATAAGTTCTTTCCATGACTGTATTCCGAGATCAGTGTTTGTCTTGAGTTCAGTTTTAGAAAATGTAAACAAAGAGTAGGAAAAGGTAAGCAAAGAGTTGCGTAGAATGTTGTTAATGATTGTTTTTTTTTTATTTTGATGCAAGATTGATGTTCTAGAGCCTGGTAAGTTCTATCCATGACTGCATTCCGAGATCAGTGTTTGTCTTGAGTTCGTTGTTAGAAAATGTAAACAAACAGTAGGAAAAATAAGCAAAGAGTTGCATAAAATGTTGTTAATGATTGTTTTCTGATTTGGATGCGAAATTGATGTTCTAGAGCCTGGTAAGTTCTATCCATGACTGCATTCCGAGATCAGTGTTTGTCTTGAGTTCGTTGTTAGAAAATGTAAACAAACAGTAGAAAAAATAAGCAAAGAGTTGCGTATAATGTTGTTAATGATTGTTTTCTGATTTTGATGCAAGATTGATGTTCTAGAGCCTGGTAAGTTCTATCCATGACTGCATTTCGAGATCAGTGTTTGCCTTGAGTTCAGTGTTAGAAAATGTAAACAAAGAGTAGAAAAAAAGTAAGCAAAGAGCTGCGTAGAATGTTGTTAAGGATTGTTTTCTGATTTTGATGCAAGATTGATGTTCTAGAGCCTGGTAAGTTCTATCCATGACTGCGTTCCAAGATCAGTGTTTGTCTTGAGTTCGTTGTTAGAAAATGTAAACAAACAGTAGGAAAAATAAGCCCAGAGTTGCATAAAATTTTGTTTACGGTTGTTTTCTGATTTGGATGCGAAATTGATGTTCTAGAGCCTGGTAAGTTCTATCCATGACTGCATTCTGAGATCAGTGTTTGTTATGAGTTCGTTGTTAGAAAATGTAAACAAACAGTAGAAAAAAATAAGCAAAGAGTTGCAAATAATGTTGTTAATGATTGTTTTCTGATTTTGATGCAAGATTGATGTTCTAGAGCCTGGTAAGCTCTATCCATGACTGTATTCCGAGATCAGTGTTTGTCTTGAGTTCAGTTTAAGAAAATGTAAACAAAGAGTAGGAAAAAGTAAGCAAAGAGTTGCGCAGAATGTTGTTAATGATATTTTTATTGATTTTGATGCAAGATTGATGTTCTAGAGCCTGGTACGTTCTATCCATGACTGCGTTCCAAGATCAGTGTTTGTCTTGAGTTCGGTGTTAGAAATGTAAACAAAGAGTAAGAAAAAGTAAGCAAAGAGTTGCGTAGAATGTTGTTAATGATTATTTTTAGATTTTGATGCAAGATTGATGTTCTAGAGCCTGGTAAGTTTTATCCATGACTGCATCTCGAGATCAGTGTTTGCCTCGAGTTCAGTGTTAGAAAATGTAAACAAAGAGTAGAAAAAAAAGTAAGCAAAGAGCTGCGTAGAATGTTGCTAATGATTGTTTTCTGATTTTGATGCAAGATTCATGTTCTAGAGCCTGGTAAGTTCTATCCATGACTGCATTCCGAGATCAGTGTTTGTCTTGAGTTCAGTTTAAGAACATGCAAACAAAAAGTTGGAAAAAGTAAGCAAAGAGTTGCGTAGAATGTTGTTAATGATATTTTTTTGATATTGATGTAAGTTTGATGTTCTAGAGCCTGGTAAGTTCTATCCATGACTGCATTCCGAGATCAGTGTTTGTCTTGAGTTCGGTGTTAGAAATGTAAACAAACAGAAAAAAGTAAGCAAAGAGTTGCGTAGAATGTTGTTAATGATTGTTTTCTGATTTTGATGCAAGATTGATGTTCTAGAGCCTGGTAAGTTCTATCCATGAGTACATTCCAAGATCAGTGTTTGATTTGAGTTCAGTGTTTGAAAATGTAAACAAAAAGTAGAAAAGTAAGCGAAGAGTTGCGTAGAATATTGTTAATGATATTTTTTTGATATTGATGTAAGATTGATGTTCTAGAGCCTGGTAAGTTCTATCTATGACTGCATTCCGAGATCAGTGTTTGTCTTGAGTTCAGTGTTAGAAAATGGTAACAAAGATTAAGTTCAAGTAAGCGAAGAGTTGCGTAGAATGTTGTTAATGGTTTGATTGGGGATTCAAATTACGTGTTTGTGTGTGAATTTTATTTGAAATTTTAAATTGCATGATTTGAACACTTTCTATAAAAATCGGTTTGAAACTATGTAAAACTTATGTGGAATTAGTGAACAGTCATATATGAGTAGAAAAAAAACTTGATGAGTTTATTTGTTTAATTTTTTTTAATTTGTTGTGAACCTCATGAATGTCACAGTTCTCTGTTCGGTCGGAACTTAAAAGCTCGCAACTGAAAAAAAAACTCATTATAAAATAGTAGATTGAATTAAATAGTAGAACAAAATAATGATAATGAAGCTATAAGAGAGTAGAACAGGCGGAAGGGAGGGGATTGAGACGGGTATTGATAATATAAATATAAACAGAATAAGAGGGCATATACATTGGACACGAGTGCCAGATGTGTGAGTGACAGATGAGCGGAGTCAGCTTCAGTTTTGTGATGTATTTCGCGGGAAGAAGTAATGCTTCCGAGCTGCTGCGAATCGAGTAGCAGCTGGAGACGGCTGATTCGGGTGAGGCCGTCTCCTCCGAACACGACATTGGCAACACAGTGAATTGTTCAGTAGTGAAACAAGTTGTGCTGCTTGGGCACCTTCTGTGTAGCTGTGTAGCGATTTGGACGATAGCCGATAAAACGGCGTTCCAGCCAACTTCATCTTTACACTTCCTCCGGACTAGGTTGTCCGGGGTTGTGTCCAGACCACATGTGGCAAGCATATGGTCACGCATTGTGCGAAAACGCGGGCACACGAACAACACGTGTTCCGCCATTTCCTCCTAACCTGCGCACACTGGACACTCGGGCGAGGCCGAGTGTCCGAACCGGTGTAAGTACTGTCTGAAGTAAGGACCTGGGTTAGGTAGAAAGTGATTTCCCCATTTGACCATTGAGGCCAACCTGGCAGTCCTACGGATGCCTCTCATGCCACGCATTTTGAAGCACTCTATGTCTTCACCGATGACGATGTCAATAGGCATCATACCGGTGATGACACAAAGTGCATCGTGCGACACGGTACGGTACGCGCTTGCAACTCTTAGGCACATGAGCCTATACGTACTTTCTAACTTCGTTCTGTAGCAAATAATACGCAGGGCCGTGTTCCAAGCTGGCCCAGCAAACCTCAGTATGGACAGAGCGACACTAGCCAGAAGCTTGCGCTTGCTGGCATAATCCGCAGAGCTATTGGATATCATCCGGGACAATGCCACTATGGCTGTGGAGGCACGCTTGCTGGCGTAATTGACGTGGCTAACAAAGGTGAGCTTTACGTCGATCATTACCCCCAAGAGTGTGATGGAGCGTTCAGAGGTGACTGCGCAATTGCCTGCCCTTATCACCGCTTGTTGCTCCGACTTCCGGTTGTTAACAACAACCACCTCAGTCTTGTGGTGAGCCAGTTCTAACTTCCTGGAACTCATCCACTCCTCAACAATTGTGATCGAGTGGGCTGCAGTCAATTCCACCTCTTCGATCGATTCGCCGTAGACCTCCAGCGTAATATCGTCAGCGAAGCCGACGATTACCACGCCCACCAGGAACTTCAACATCAAAACACCGTCGTACATGACGTTCCATAACACCGGACCCAGTATGGAACCTTGCGGAACCCCTGAGGTTATGTCAACGCACTTCCGACCCGCCTCTGTGTCGTATACCAGTACTCGATTCTGGAAGTAGCTTCCGAGAATCTTGTACAGGTACTCGGGAATTCCAAGAAGCAGGAGCGCATCTGCAATAGCTGCCCAACTGGCACTATTGAATGCATTCCTCACGTCGAGAGTCACTACTGCACAATAGCGAACTCCCCTCCTCTTATGCTGGATAGCTATCTCCGCGGATTTGGTAACCGACAAGATAGCGTCTACGGTCGACTTACCCTTTTGGAAGAGAAACTGGTTACTCGATAGACCATCCGCAACCACCGTGCGTATCAACAACCTGTTGAGGATGATCTTCTCGAGCACCTTCCCCGCCGTATCAAGCAGGCATATTGGTCTATATGCCGACGGATCTCCCGGTGGTTTTCCCGCCTTTGGCAATAGGACCAATGATTAATTATTTTAGAGCGTCTTAGGGGAAATGCTACAAGGTTAAAAACTATTATTCTTCCATTTACTTCCACTATTAACTTTTTTATGTATCAACAAGGAGATACGTATTTCGTTTCCTACTTGGAAACTTCTTCAGTGTTTGTTATCGACTATAAGTCGAGACTAGTCGATAACAAACACTGAAGAAGTTTCCAAGTAGGAAACGAAATACGTATCTGCTTGTTGATACATAAAAAAGTTAATAGTGGAAGTAAATGGAAGAATAATAGTCTTTTAACCTAATAGGACCAAGCTCTAACTTTTCCATGCTTCAGGGAAGACTCCAGGCATCTCTGCATGGCAGATCTGAACAGCTCGGGAGCCTCAGCAATGACGGCTTTGATGGTCAGATTCGGAATACCATCAGGTCCTGGCACCTTACCTACATTAAGGGACTGTGCAATCCCCGCATGTTCCGCCACAGTTACTATTCCCTCGTCGGCCACCCTGGCCCCTGGCAGCTCCACAATGTGAGGCCAGGGACTTGGGTCATGACATGGGAAGAGCCCCGCGATGACCCTCTCCAGCATCTCTGGAGACCGCTCTGTAGGGGCAATTGTCCCACATGTCTTGGCCATCACGACCCTATAGGCGACACCCCATGGATTTGCGTTGGCACTTTGACACAGGCCCTCGAAGCAGGCTTTTTTGCTTGATCTAATCTCAGTCTTCAGAGCGGCTCTAGCAGCCACGAACGCCACCCGTCGTTTTCTAGTAGTAGGAGTGTGTTAATGGGAAAGAGTGAGTGAGTGAGTAAGTGAGTAGCAGGAAATGTATGAGTAAAAGTGAGTGAGTGACTAAGATTGAGTGACATTCGGGGTAGTGGGGTGAGCCCTCCCTAGAAAAAAATAGCTTTCCCTAGGATTTGAAAAGTTAGTTAGCAGTGATATCAATTTATAACTGAATTACTGAAAGTTTGAAGACAAAAGTGTTATCTACCATAATCACTCTATCATTATGAAACGAGTGGAAGACAAATGAGCTTGTTTAAGCTTACTTGTTTGAAAGCATCAAAGTAAGCTTGATATAAACAACAATGGAGAGCAACAAAAATATCAATCAAAGCAATCGTGGTACTTCGCGTCATCATGTGGTCATCCATAACGGACTGTAGTGACAGTTTTCCAGCAGACTTCCGCTTGCCTAGCAGCATGATAATCTCCACAATTCCCATCAGCATCTGAAAAGGATTCTCATCAGAATCCGAAAGGAAAGTCTCTTCTCTTAGACAGTTTGCTTCGGGATCCCTCGACAGATTGCTTTGGGCATTTGCTTCTACATCCCTGGAACATTGCCTACGAAACCATGCAAGATTTCCGACGGAATCTCTGAAACTTTCCCGTTTGAACTCCTGGAGGATTCCATTCGAAATCTCTTGAAAATTCTCATTGGAATCCTTTAAACATTTCCGTCGGATTTTCTGGAACAATCCCGTCGGAATCCCTGGAACTTTCCTGTTCTTATTCCTGGAATATTCCTATCAGAACTCCTGGAGGGGGAGGATCTCTAGAAGATTCTCATTGGAATCCCTGGAACATTCCCATTGAAATCCCTGCAATATTTCCATTAGAATTTCCGTCGGCATCCCGGGAGGATTTGGAATCCCTGGAACATTCCCTTCGGACTCCCTGGAACACTCTTGTCGGAATCCCTGATGGATTGCTTTCAGAATCTCTGGAGGTTCCTTTCGGTATGCTTGAAGCATTCCCGTCGAAATCTCTGAAGATTCTCGTCGGAATCTCTGCAACATTTCCGTCGGAATCCCTAAAGGATTCTCATCGGAATCCTTGGAGGAATGTTGCATTTTTTTCATTTGGGATAGATAGAATATTTATGAAATATGCAAAAATGTCCACTGCCTACCGGTGGGAACCTGACGAATTTTGACATTCGTAAACCCGTACCTGATCCGAACCTGAATTAATTCAATTATATGAACCTGTGCTGGACCCGAACATAATTTTTTGCCGGAAAATTCAAACAAGATTTTTTATATTTCTCTTTACATCGAAAAGGATGGAAGCCCAAATAACGATTTAAAATTACCAGAAACGAACAAAAAAATGTTCAGTATTTTATTTCTTTAACCCGTTCCTGACCCAAATCCGATATTGTAATAATTTTCGAAACCCGAACCCGACTC
This sequence comes from Armigeres subalbatus, assembly GCF_024139115.2. Classification (NCBI taxonomy): domain Eukaryota; kingdom Metazoa; phylum Arthropoda; class Insecta; order Diptera; family Culicidae; genus Armigeres; species Armigeres subalbatus. The sequence continues at coordinate 120,846,848 of NC_085139.1, forward strand.
GAACTCTTCGGGTGTTTCGGATTTGAAAACCAGGAACCCGACCATCTTTGATTTTTAAGCCGGTTTACATGTGGGTTCTTTGTGAAAGTTGACCTTACATAAACCAAAGAATCGCGTTACTTACTTTTTATTGTGAGAAATTAAAAGCAGTTGCGCAGTTCACCCAGATTAAAGGGTGTACGGAATCAAATTGCATCAGTCGATAACATTTCGCCTCCTGGACTGATTTAAACGAAATTTTGTGGAAGACGACATCAGCATGTGTTATTTACACTGCGTGAATTTTTTTCGTTCTGGATTTCAACAGAACGATGCGTTTCAATATCCAACGCTTGTCAGTTGAGGGAGTTGCTGAACAGTACCATCAGAAGCGGGACGAGCGGATAGGAGATCCAATCGGATCTGGCTACGTCAACAGATTGTAGGAAAATATCCACGAAGCTATGACTACATCAGCGCAAGAAGTCTTAGGCACTGCACAGCGACGCCAACGAAATGGTTGGTTTGATGAGGAGTGCCAGCGTGTGACGGATGAGAAAAATGTTGCTAACTGAGACCGCTGGAGGAGTACAGTGTAGTAAGTGCAGAAGAGAAACGAATCCACCGCAGAAAAAAAGGCAACACGAAGAGAGTGTGATAGCTGAAGCGCAGGAGAACATTGATAGAAACGACATGCGAAGGTTTTTCGCAACTGTCAATGGCGCGCAGCATAAGACTGCGCCAGTGTCCGCCATTTGCAATGACCGAGAAAGGAATTTGCCCACGGACAAGACTATGGTGGCAGCCAGGAAGGAGCACTTCGAAGATTAGTTGAACGGTGAAAATAGAGGTGTATTAAGAAGCAGGATGGGCATAGTCGGCGACGGCCAAGCTGTGGAACCACCAACGCTGGACGAAGTTAAGAAGACTCTAAATGAGCTGAAAACAGTTAAGCTGCTGGGAAGGACGAGATTCCGGTCGAAATTCTCAAACACGGAAGTGAGCAGCTGCATCAAACAATCCACCACATTATCCAGAAAATATGGGAGGATGAAGAACTGCCTGCCGGCTGGTTGGATGGCTTCATATGCCCAATCTATAAGAAAGGGCACAGACTAGAGTGTGCCAATTATAGAGGAATCACCCTTCTGAACTCGGCGTACAAAATCCTGTCGCGTATCCTATTTAACAGACTGAGACCGCTTGAGGAGTCCTTCGTCGGTGAATACCAGGCAAGTTTTCGTGAGGGCCGATCAACGACGGATCAGATGTTTAGCCTGCGGATGATCCTTGATAAATTCCGGAAGTATAATTTGCAGACTCACCATCTGTTCATTGATTTCAAAGCAGCGTACGATTCAGTGAAGAGAAATGGGCTGTGGCAGATAATGTCCGAACATGGTTTTCCGGCAAAACTGATTAGATTGATACGTGCAACGTTGGATGGCTCGAAATCAAGTATTCGGATTGCAGACGAAGTGTCAGCCTCGTTGGTGACCTTAGACGGATTGAAGCAGGGTGATGCACTTTCGAATTTATTTTTCAATATTGCACTCGAAGGCGCTATTATGGGATCTGGCGTACAGAGGAACGGCACACGGTCACATATGCTCTTGGGCTTTGCAGACGACATCAAACTTATTGGAATCGATCGCAAAGCAGTAGTGGAGGCTTTTGGCCCACTGAAGGAGAGACGGCGAGAATAGGCTTAACCATTAACTCATGGTGCATGGTGGCAAGTAGAGATAGAGGAAGACCTAGTGGTGTTGGTGCGGAGGTAGTGTTTGATGGGGATGTGTTTGAAATTGTTGAAGAATTTGTTTACCTTGGAACGCTTATGACAATGACGTTTCCCGTGAAGTGAAAATACGTATTGCTGCTGCGGCCTTTTACGGATTACGTAACCATCTTAGGTCCCGCAACATGCAGACAGAAACAAAATTTGCTCTATACAAAACTCTGATTCTACCAGTGGCCCTTTATGTACATCAAGCATGGACATAAAAAGAGGCGGACCGGAGAGTTTTTTGGGTTTTCGAGCGAAAAGTGCTGCGTACAATACTCGGAGGGAAACTAGAAAATGGTGTGTGGTGCAGACGCATGAATCATGAGCTGTATCAAGTAAACAAAGAAGAAAATATTGTGAATCGTATAAAATACGGTAGACTTCAGTGGGCTGGTCACTTAGTGCGAATGGCAAAAGAAAGTATAGTGAAAACAATATTCAACAGAGAACCAGATAGGGGCCGGTGACTTCGTGCTGGCTGCACGCGGTGGAATCGGACCTTCTTCTTCTTCTTCTTATTGGCATTACATCCCCACACTGGGACAGAGCCGCCTCGCAGCTTAGTGTTCATTAAGAACTTCCACAGTTATTAAATGCGAGGTTTCTAAGCCAAGTTACCATTTTTGCATTCGTATATCATGAGGCTAACACGATGATACTTTTATGCCCAGGGAAGTCGAGATAATTTCCAATCCGAAAATTGCCTAGACCGGCACCCGGAATCGAACCTTACCACCCTCAGCATGGTCTTGCTTTGTAGCCGCGCGTCTTACCGCACAGCTAAGGAGGGCCCCTATAAGGAATCGGACCTGGGGACCCTGAATGTTCGGGGAAACTGAAGGAACATCGACCAAGATCGACGATTATTGGGCTTGTGGGGTTTGAGTAAAATGCATTCGGCGTGTGTTAATAGATTTCACACACCAACGTGTCAATCGGCGAGCAGCAAGCCATGACTTGGCCTCTTCTAGTCAGACCTCCACGGCGTGCACACGCATCCACCGAGAGTCGCTGTCACAACTTCGTTTCCGGCCATTTAGGGCTACACATTTTGGCGATCCTGCCAGTCAATTTTTTGGATCCTGTCGCTGATTCTATAAGGTGAGTTGAATTCAAATGGTTAAATTGTGACGAGTGATGCATTTTAGTTTGCAAATTTACAAGACGCGTCTCGAAGACCGTCGGAAAATGGTTTGTGGTTCGCTATATCACAAGACGCGTCTCGAAGACCGTCGAAAAATGGTTTGTGGTTTGCTTAATCACAAGACGCGTCGCGAAGACTGTCGGAAAATGGTTTGTGGTTTGCTAAATCACAAGACGCGTCTCGAAGACCGTCGAAAAATGGGTTGTGGTTTGCTAAATCACAAGACGCGTCTCGAAGACCGTCGAAAAATTGTTTGTGGTTTGCTAAATCACAAGACGCGTCTCGAAGGCCGTCAGAAAATGGTTTGTGGTTTGCTAAATCACAAGACACTTCGCGAAGACCGTCCGAAATGGTTTGTGGTTTGCTAAATCACAATACGCGTCTCGAAGACTGTCGGAAAATGGTTAGTGGATTGCTAAATCACAAGACGCGTCTCGAAGACCGTCGGAAAATGGTTTGTGGTTTGCTTAAGCACAAGACGCGTCGCGAAGACTGTCGGAAAATGGTTTGTGATTTGCTAAATCACAAGACGCGTCGCGAAGGCCGTCGGAAAATGGTTTGTGGTTTGCTAAATCACAAGACACGTCGCGAAGACCGTCGGAAATGGTTTGTGGTTTGCCAAATCACAAGACGCGTCTCGAAGACTGTCGGAAAATGGTTTGTGGTTTGCTAAATCACAAGACGCGTCTCGAAGGCCGTCGGAAAATGGATTGTGGTTTGCTAAATCACAAGACACGTCGCGAAGACAGTCGGAAATGGTTTGTGGTTGGGTAAATCACAAGACGCGTCTCGAAGACCGTCGAAAAATGGTTCGTGGTTTGCTAAATCACAAGACGTGTCTCGAAGACCGTCTGCGAATGGTTTGTGGTTTGCTAAATCACAAGACATGTCTCGAAGACCGTCGGAAAATGGTTTGTGGTTTGCCAAATCACAAGACGCGTCTCGAAGACCGTCGGAAAATGATTTGTGGATTGCCAAATCACAAGACGCGTCTCGAAGACCGTCGGAAAAAGGTTTGTGGATTGTTAAATCACAAGACGCGTCTCGAAGACCGTCGGAAAATGGTTAGTGGTTCGCTAAATCACAAGACGCGTCTCGAAGACCGTCGAAAAATGGTTTGTGGTTTGCTTAATCACAAGACGTGTCGCGAAGACCGTCGGAAAATGGTTTGTGGTTTGCTAAATCACAAGACGCGTCTCGAAGACCGTCGAAAAATTGTTTGTGGTTTTCTAAATCACAAGACGCGTCTCGAAGACCGTCGGAAAATGGTTTGTGGTTTGCTTAATCACAAGACGCGTCGCGAAGACCGTCGGAAAATGGTTTGTGGTTTCCCGAGTAGCACAATTTAGGTCGATTTGGTTGCAGAAACTCATATATGACTGTATTTGGTCGTACATAGGTCACAATAACTCATTTATGACAAACGTGCTGCTTGAGTTGCTAAATCACAAGACGCGTCTCAAAGACCGTCGGAAAATGATTTGTGGATTGCTAAATCACAAGACGCGTCTCGAAGACCGTTGGAAAATGGTTTGTGGTTTGCTTAAGCACAAGACGCGTCGCGAAGACTGTCGGAAAATGGTTTGTGATTTGCTAAATCACAAGACGCGTCTCGAAGGCCGTCGGAAAATGGTTTGTGGTTTGCTAAATCACAAGACACTTCGCGAAGACCGTCGGAAATGGTTTGTGGATTGCCAAATCACAAGACGCGTCTCGAAGACTGTCGGAAAATGGTTTGTGGTTTGCTAAATCACAAGACGCGTCTCGAAGGCCGTCGGAAAATGGATTGTGGTTTGCTAAATCACAAGACACGTCGCGAAGACAGTCGGAAATGGTTTGTGGTTGGGTAAATCACAAGACGCGTCTCGAAGACCGTCGAAAAATGGTTCGTGGTTTGCTAAATCACAAGACCCGTCTCGCCCGTCGGAAAATAGTTTGTGGATTGCCAAATCACAAGACGCGTCTTGAAGACTGTCGGAAAATGGTTTGGGGTTTGCTAAATCACAAGACGCATCTCGAAGACCGTCGGAAAATGGTTTGTGGTTTGGTAAATCACAATACGCGTCTCGAAGACCGTCGGAAAATGGTTTGTGGTGGCGCGTCTGAAAGACCGTTGGAAAAATTATTTGTAGTTTGAAGAACATCAAAGCCTCGCCTGAAAAACCGTAAGAAATTGGTTTGTGGTTTGCAAAATTACAATGTGCGTCTGGAAGATCGGTGGAAATGGTTTTGCGGTTTAGGAAACTATAAGGCGTGTGTGAAAGGCGGCCAAAAAAAATGTATTGTAGTTTGTGAAACTACAAGGTGCGTATGGAAAACCCACGGAATATGGTTTACGATTAGAAAATTTCAAAGTCCTGCAAGCATTGATTTTGATTAAAACAAATTTAGGTTTCATGAAGCCACTTGGCAACGTACATTAAACTACCAGTTGAGCTATGATATAACCAAATCTGAGAGAAATGGAGAAATATTTAATGCTGTACTGTTCGAAACTGTTTGGAAAGCCAAATATATTATCTGGAAATTTATCTTGGAATGTACTACTATGGCTACGGGATTACCTGTAGGAGCAGATATCTTGAAAAATTAATAAGGTTGCCGGGTTTTACAAAGCTTTTCGGAAGTTATGCGTGAGATTAGTTTGGATTTATTGGCTAGCAGTACGAGTTGATGGCAAATGGTTGATGGTGTTGATGGTGCGAACCCACACTCTGAATCATTGTTCTGGTATTAAAACCATGATGTTGAAGACAAGTTAATTTTGGTGTGCAGTTTTCAATGGAGCTCAAATGCAACCGATGTTCACCTTCGTCTCATTTAAATAGCCCAGGAGAAAAACAAGCATTGCATCTTATGCTAGAAGATTTTGTTTGCGTTTTTAATGAGACAAGACGGGAAATGTGGGGTTTGAGTAAAATGTCTTCAGCGTGTGTTAATAGATTTCACTCACCAACGTGTCAATCGGCAAGCAGCAAGCCATGACCTGGTCTCTTCTAGTCAGACCTCCACGGCGTGCACACGCATCCACCGAGAGTCGTTGTCACAACTTTGTTTCCGGCAATTTAGGGCTCACAGAGCTCTACAATATGCCAGGTATAGGTGTATAAACGCTGTAGCTGACCAGGTATTCAGTTACGAAATTTCCAGTAGTTTCTAAAATACAGCCGAAGAAACAGGACGTGTGTAAATAAATCTTGAGCATTCACCTCCATATTCCACATCTTATAAAAATATGTAAGTAATCTAATGATGTGCCTTTGACCCCAAAATCACCAGAATTGTGACCAATCGAAAGATACTGGTCTGGAATGAAAACATGAGCTTCGAAAGCCTTCGACATTGATCATTACGTAACATAAAATGTTGATTTAGCCTTTCGCGTCAACATTTCGTATTGGTTTCTAACTCCAACGTCAACATTTTCAATTACCCGACTAATACAAACTTTCCAAAATCTTTCTGTGTTGTCGCTTCTATAGTAAAAACCCAACCTAATTCACCGATTAGTGATACTGCCTTTCTCGTATTTAGTCAAGACACCAACCATATATGGCGCTTATATGGCACAGTTCGGATTACCAATTTCTTTATAACTTTTGAACGCAACGGTCGATCGTTATGAAATTCAATAGTAAATCGGAACCAACTGACCAATAGTGAGCATATACATAATAACTCAACAGGAATACATCAAATTTCAAAAATAACCCTCTTTTTGAATGTTCGTTCCACTGTGTAGCGTCCGCAATGTAGAACGCATATCCCACAAAGAGATCCGTCCGGACAAAGGCAAACATTGGAGCAGTGGCACTTACACGCATTTCCTGCGCCTACAACAGGTTCGCCCATCCCTGCTCGCTCATTATACGATTTGCTTCACCTTGGGCACCTACCTTGAGCAGAACGTCAACGCATGGAGACCTACAGAGGGATGTGAAACCAACGACCAACGATGCTGACGATGATAGGCCAATTCTTCATCCTTATCGCGTACTATTCACACATCGGAGTCGAAATCTACGCACTTTGCTCCGTCATCGTCCTTGGAATAACGCTCATTGCAGCCAACAATTCACTGCAAAAGGGGAATAGTCAGTGATCGCATAACTAGCTCAAATGAACTACAAGTGCGGAGACGAGTCAGCCTCGGGCTGAAAGTCTCCCTAATAAAGACATAAAAAAAAGACTACAAGTGGAGAACACGTCAACAATGGAAAGCTGTCTTCAGTTGCAGTAAGTAAATAATTTAAAAATCATATTCAAATTGATGTCGATTTCACTTTAGCACTAATATTTGTAGTGAAATGATTTCTATTATATTTCTATCTGCCTACACAACAATAAGCAAATAATACAAATATGCGAACAGAGGTTTAACATCCAAGGGGCGAAGAAAGCACAAGTTTGAATTGAAGGACTCATCGGACTAATCTAGAGCCGAGTTGTGGATATGACCGGGGCCACGCCGCTGGATGCTCAGCAAGCATGATGATGGACTTGGTTGATCTTATCCGCACGCCGTCCTCGCATCGAAAGGGTTGAGAGTTGGAAAAGTGCCTTCACTGGAGAGCCACCCGTGCAATAGTGCAAACATTTACACAGCCATCGAAGCTCACAGTAGTCAGTCGGAAAGATATAGGACTTAATGATGTATCGTTTTCCAACGTTGCGTTTTCTGGTCACAGTGCAGGGAAAGAGGAAAGAATGTCCCATTCTGAGATTGACTTGCAATGCGTTCGAATTTGGTTTGGTTACTTGTAGATAGTGAGGGCAGTTTCGAGTGGAAGGCATGCGGGAATAGATTACAATCTTTTGGTCCCATGCGTGCCCTATGCACAAGTGGGTGGTGCGATGGTGGTTTCATCCGACCTGTAAGTACGTGACCTTTTGGGGGTTCCGCCACAAAGGCAAACCAGAAGATTCATATCGGTAATGAGTTTTGCGGTTGCGGTTATTAACAGCACCATTCAGCTGCAGCGTGGGTACAGCTCATGCCCGCCCGGTCGGACGATTTACATTTTGCAAGTAAGAACTGCAACGACGACAGATCTATTAAATATCAGATAGCTAGCCATTTTTTGTTGAATTTTGCATTTATATGAACATAAATGAAAAGCAATCGTTGTAACAAATTTATAAAAGGAAAGATCAAAAGGCTTCCAAATGGTAAACAATAATTTTCCAAACATCGAAACAGTGTTCTATTTTGTCCAGCCCGTTATTGCCTTCCATATCGTATGAGCTTAACAATATTCATTCCGTTAAAGACCTTACATAACTCATGGACAACCGCGAGAGGAGGTTTCCGATGAAAATTTCTCTATTTTTATTTGTTTTAGATGTAGATAGAAAATAGTATTATTATTTTTTATTGTAACTCAAATAACCCAATCTACCAGCAGCCCCTATACGTAGAGAGCTCCTTTGTCGGTCAACTTTTGATAATTTATGAACAAAATCTTATGATGGAAGTTGCCGATAAGTAGTTGAATTGATGTGACTTCTTCGAAGCCCCACAGCAAAGAAGCAAGAAACTAGGCCACTCCAATCGAACCAGCAAAGTGCACTGCAAACTGGATCAAGCGAGTGGCATACGGGTGCACTGCTTCATCGTCGTCCTCGTGCACGTGGGGCGATAGCAATAACAACAAAATGAAGCAGCAGCGATGGTAATAAAAGTTATCGCACTTAATGAGCGACACGGGGAAAGTTTTCCACGGCCATTTTTTCTTACTTCGCAGTGGAATACCCACTAGCGCACGGAATGGTCACTTGCCGGTTAAAAGTGGCGGCTCATGCAAATGAGTGATAATATTGAAATAATAAGAAAATATAGCTGCAAACTAGTTCGCTGGAGCACGGCGAGAAGGACACTGGAAGCCCGACAACGAAGGATAACGATGCGGTGGAAAGACGATAGAAAGTTTTTCAATTAAGATATTATGCTTGTTTCAACAATCAAGCGGATTATAAAACGTGAAACACAGCAAAAGTGATTTCTGATTATAGTTTTGCGTTTATAATTTGCTTCCGCTCTGAACTATGCATCACAAGGCTTTTTGTTTGCTGGAGTTTGATTTTTCAAAAACAATTCGTGGAAATCTGTAGAGGGAAATTATGAAAGTTCTTCTTATCTCTAAATTGAGAAAAAAGGCACCGATTTTTTCAGTTCTTTTTGCTAAAAACACACAAAAATAAGTACCATATGAAATTGCTTTTCATTCCATTGTGTTTCATCAGATAGGATCAATGCGGTGAAGAATCAAAACAGTAACCCAACACGATTTTAGCAAAGACGACCAACAAAACGAAGAAGACAAACAGTTTTTAAAACTAAAGATATAATTGGATTCAACTATTTCCAGGATAAGCTCTAACAAAAATAATATCTAATGCAGTATTGTATCGATCTACAATCGAATATCATCAATGGCATCGATGGGACAACAATGAAGATGATAAGAACGAATTACCCAAAACTATTTTTTGCACTAAAATGGACCATCTGAACTTTCAACACCAGCTACAAACTTATCGATAATGCTAGAGAAAATTACCCTCATGCTATCATCGATACCGTATATCGACTACTGCCACATGCGAAAGCGACGATGACGACCTGCCAGCAGCAAAAATGATATAAAATTGCTTTTTAGTTTCGCTTTTGTGCGGGACCGAAGATTATTTCGACTGACACCGTCGCCGCCGTCGTCGGTGGCAACAGTTGTGGCTCACTCCTTTGTATCTACCGAAAGGTTCATTCCCCCAGAGTTTTACGCCGCATGCCACCGCCCGGGAAAGTCGTGCTAATGACAATAATGGAAAGAAAATGCGTTTTGTGAAAAAAAAAATCGTCAGCATCATCATCATCGTTGTCGATTCGGGACCCACGGGGATGTTGTAAAAGCAACGTGTTGTAACTCTCAATGTGGTACTCCAGCCATGTCTGCGAAGTATTGGCAATTCTAATCACGTCGCATTCGTTCGTAGAGTCGGTAAATGAACCAGTTTTATCTAAATCTAGTTTGACAATGCGTTTCGTAGGGAATATGGCAATTATATATACAAGAATTTGATAGTTAATCCCGTGTATCTAAATTGAACAATTGTAGTAGTATGAAGTATCTATGACTGGCACTCGAATGAATTTTCCGCTTTGAGCATGCTAAAAGTTAACTTTTTGAAATCAAAGTGGCGGAAGAGGACTCCAGTTAGCCCGGAGACGAGCCAGCCTCGGGCTGAAAGTCTCTTTAATAAAGACACAAAAAAAAAAAAAACTCCAGTTAGCCTTGCGAGTGAAGGCGTAGGATTGCCAATCCGAAGATGTCGAGTTCGATTCTCGGTACGGTTTGGGATGTTTTCGGGTGGGATACACTCTAGTCTTTGATTTTAGATTAGATTAGATTGATTTGGAGAATTAAGAACATCCGGTTTGAACATATCTAGATCGTAAATCATGCTAAAGGTCTCTAAGGGTATGTATGAACCCCATGAGTTCCTATTGGCTTTGTATCAAGCCCAGTTGTCTTGGTGGACCAATTCATCTGAACTCCATGCGCATGACCTCCAAGGGCCTGTATGGGTTGTTATCTGCTTGATATAGAGCCCAGTAATCTTGATAGATCAATTTGTCTGAACTCCAGAATGATTTGGAGAACTTATAATATCCGGTTTGGACATATCTAGACCGTAAATGATACAAATGGCCTCTAAGGGCCTGTGTGGGTTGTTTTTGGATTGATATCGAACCCAGTTGTCTTGGTAGACCAATTCGTCTGAACTCCAAAATGTTTTGGAGAACTTAGTACATCCGGTTTGGACATATATAGATCGTGAATTATGCGCGTCACATCTAAGGATTTGTATAGATTGTTATTGGCTTGAAATCGATCCCAGTAATCTTGATAGATGAATTCGTCTGAACTCCAGAATGATTTGAAGATCTTAGAACATCCGGTTAGGACATATCTCGATCATAAATTATGCGCATGGCCTTCAAGAGCCTGTATGGGCACCATGGGTTGCTATTGGTTTCGTACCAAGCGTAATTGACCTGGTAGACCATGGCTCTAAAATCCAGAATGGTTTGGAGAACCTAGAACATCTGTAGAAATATTGTCTGTATTCATAATTCATCATCACCGAAATAGTATTGGGTACATATATGAGAAAAAACAGCAATAAAATCGTTCATTCGCGATATTCGTGTGCAATTTTCGTCCATATACAAGACGTCTCAATTCTCATTCCTCATTTCTCACATCTCACTGTATAAAAATGAGGAACGCGAAGTGAGTAGTGGGACGTCTCACTACTCATTTTGCGCTTCTCACTTTTTACAGCAGGAAGTGATAAATGCGGAGTGATAAGTGAGACGTCTCTCTGTAACAGACGCCTCACTACTCATTTCGCGCCCTCTCTTTTTTTACAGTGCGAAGTGAGAAATGAGGAATGAGAATTGAGACGTCTCTCTTCTTACTCCAAATTTCTCAGTTTTCAAATGACTTACTTACTTACTTATGGATCCTGTACACCTCCGGTGGTCCAAAGGGCCGACTTGAAAGATCTCCATCCTAAGCGTTGCCCAGCTATCGCTTTAACCTGTTGCCAGGCTAGATTTCGGTCGACTTCTTTTATTTCTTTATTGAGACTTCGCCGCCATGAGCCTCTGGGTCTGCCTCTGCTGCTATGTCCCGCTGGGTTCCAATCTAATGCTTGTTCACAGATTTCGTTTCCGCCCCTACGTAGAGTGGCCGACCCAGCCCCACTTCCGATCCCGAATTTCTGTTGCTATTGGCCTCTGATGACAACGACGATGGAGCTCGTTGTTTAAGATCCAGTTGTGAGACCACCAGGCCCGAATTATATACCGCAGGCATTTGTTAATGAACACCTGCAGCCGTTGAGTGTTCTCCACTGATACACACCATGTTTCGCTAGCGTATAACATCACAGATTTCACGTTAGAGTTGAAAATTCGTATTTTAGTGCGTTCACTTATCTGCCTGTTTTTCCAGATATTTCTTAAACTCGCAAAGGCAGCCCTTGCTTTCTTGATCCGTGCGCCTATGTCGATCTTGGTACCGCCGTCTGACGCCATTTGGCTACCAAGATATTGGAAGCTTTCAACATACTCCACTGTCATTCCGTGCCGATAGTTCGAACGAGCCAGACGTGTGTGCTGTGTCTCATCGCGGGTGTTGTTCGGTAGTGCGAGTCTATTGTGTGGTGCCTACCTACGGATCCAAGGCGATCACTGTCGGCGAGCGAAGTAGCTGCTTCTGGCGACGCCAGTAAAGCAGGCTATTGTTTCTGCTGCTACCTACAGCAGCAACACAGATAAGTGGCAGATTTTGTTTTATTGTTCTCCCTTTTGGAGCGGGACTGATTGAAATCAATTGAATTAGTTTTTTTCTTATTATTTTTTCTGATTTGCTAATAGTTTTAAGTTAGTATAAGACAGAATTGTCCTTCCACCTCTCGGGGTGAGAATGGAAGCAGAGACTATGGGAGGTGGTGAGCCACCAAAAGAGGTTCGCACACGGTTTTACCAGGCATCTTCGCCTGGCCCTTGGGTTGTTTACTTTCGGCAGAAAGCGAAAAGCCTAGATTTTCTCGGCATCAAACGAGACTTGACGCGTCGTTTTACGAAGCTTGAATTCAATCAAATCAACAGAAACAAGCTACGCATCACCGCACCTACATACCAGGTGGCGAATGAAATTGCTGGCGACAGGGCGTACAATATTGAATATTTAGTTTATGGCCCCTCGCGGGAGGTCGAAATTGAAGGTGTGATCAACGCAGCGAGCTTAACTTGCAAGGATGTACTTGCAGGAAAAGGTCGCTTAAAGAATGCCCTGCAATCTACCGTGGATATCCTGGACTGCAAGGAATTGCATTCAGCAACCACAGTAGATGGTAAAAAGGTATATGCTAAGTCAGGCTCGCTTCGGGTGACGTTTGCCGGTTCGATGCTCCCAAAATATGTAGATATCGAGAATATGTTGTTTCCGGTGCGTTTGTTTGTACCAAGGGTATTTAATTGTACCAACTGCAAACAATTAGGTCACACTGCCGAGTTTTGTGACAACAAACCACTTTGTGGTAAATGTTTCCAAAGACATCGGGAGGATACCTGCCAGCAACAAGCCACAAAATGTGCTTATTGTGGTTTGGATGCTGCCCATGGTTTGCAAGATTGCCCGGTGTACAAAAGACGCACCCAAAAAGTGAAGCGCTCGTTGGTACAGCGCTCCAAGCAGTCTTATGCGCAAATGGTTAAAGCGCAAGACACATCCGCCACTGCCAACGCAAAGACTGCTTTTTCTGCTGCCGTTCAAGTAAGTGACTATTATGATTCCATCTCCATTGATGAATCGGACTCTGACGCAGCCGACATGGATGATTCTTCGGAGGTACACGCGCCCGAAAAGAGGAAGCAACCGTCTTCCCCGGGATCGCGCCGAAAGAAAACAAAAGTCATCCATAAAGGCTTGGCAAAATCTGAAGGTAATGGGGATTATTTAAAATCCTGAAGCAACCAGTCTTCACTGCAGATCCCTGCTGCTCTAAGACATTCCGCCATTGCCTAAAACCGATGTTCCTAAAAACATCCGGCTAGGATTATCAATGAAAAGGAAAATGCTACTCGCACTTCCGAAAAGAAATTCTCGTCCAAGCGAGGATTGATATCCTTTAAGGACCTCGTGGACCGCTTTTTGAATCTTTTCAATATTCCGGATTCATTGAGGCCAATCATTGACCTCTTTATTCCAACAGTAGAAAGTTATCTGAAGCAATTGACTGTTTCATGGCCCTTCTTGCAGAAATTGTATCTTTCGATGGATAATACGGCCATACAAGATACAATCACTGTGCTGCAGTGGAACTGTCATAGTCTAAAAATAAATTGGACGTGTTCAAGTTTTTGATTCGCAATTCCGATTGTGATGTATTTGCTCTCTGTGAAACATGGCTTTCTTCTGAAGATGTAATCAACTTCCACGATTTTAACATTATTCGCCAAGATCGGGACGATCATTATGGTGGCGTTCTTTTGGGGATCAACAAATGCTACTCCTTCTCCAGAATTCCCATTCCGACTGTTCCCGGCTTAGAAATCGTCGCATGCCAAGTAAATGTGAAGAATAAAGATCTTTGCATAGCTTCAGTGTACATTCCTCCAAATGCCTCTATTAATCGTCGACATTTTGGAGCGCAGTCTCCCTTCTATCATCTCCAGTATTGATATTGGGTGATATGAACGCACATGGTATTGGATGGGGCGAAACGTATGACGATTATAGAGCGCCTATTTTCTATGATTTGTGTGACGATTTCAATTTGAATATTTTGAACACTGGTGAAGTAACTCGAATAGGACCAAATGGTCAACAAAGCCGTATTGATCTTTCTTTATGTTCTAATTCACTATCGTTAGATTGCACGTGGAAGGTTATCCAAGATCCCCACGGTAGTGACCATATGCCGATAGCCACCACCATTAAAAGTGGCTATCAAGAATCTGAGCCAGTTAATGTTCCTTTCGATCTCACGAAGAACATTGACTGGCAAAAATTTGCATCGGCGGTAAAAATTGGTATTGAATCAACTGATATTCTTCCGCCACTGGATGAGTATCGATTCCTTAACGAATTGATTCATAAAAGCGCACTGGAAGCTCAGAAACGACGCGTTCCAAGTACATCTGTCATAAGAAGACCAGCCACTCCTGGATGGGATGATGAATGTACTAAGTTGTATTCTGAGAAATCTGATGCCTTCAAGGCCTTTCGTAAACACGGAAGGTCCGAGCTTTTGAAGAGTATTTGAGGCTTGAAAGAAAGCTCAAAAATCTTCTCAAGGCAAAAAACGTAGCTACTGGCGACGTTTTGTCGAGGGACTTTCACGAGAAACCTCAATGACAACACTTTGGAAAACGGCCCGCAACATGCGGAACCGCATTTCCACCAATGAGAGTGAAGAATACTCCAATCGATGGATATTCAACTTCGCAAACTGCCCAGATTCCGTACCAGCAGAACCGCTATTTCGAGAATCAGTCAATGATCCCGGTTCTTTGGGTGGACCATTCACAATGCTGGAACTTTCTATGTCTCTTCTTTCATCGAATAACACTGCTCCGGGATGCGATAACATCAAATTCAATCTTCTTAAAAACCTCCCAGATATAGCAAAAAGACGATTACTTGACCTGTACAACTGTTTCATGGAGTACAACATTGTGCCACCTGAATGGCGACAGGTCAAAGTAATAGCTATTCAAAAGCCTGGGAAACCAGCGTCTAATCACAATTCATACCGACCGATTGCCATGCTATCATGCATGAGAAAGTTATTGGAAAAAAATGATCCTTTCAAGAGTCGACCATTGGGTCGAGCAAAATGCATTACTGTCAAATACTCAGTTTGGTTTTCGAAAAGGTAAAGGAACAAACGATTGTCTAGCGTTGCTCTCTTCAGATATTCAGCTGGCCTTTGCGCACAAGGAGCAATTGGCTTCAGTATTCTTGGATATTAAGGGCGCTTTTGATTCAGTTTCCATAGAAGTACTGTCAGACAATCTGCACAGTAGTGGATTACCCGTTATTTTGAACAATTTCTTGTACAATTTGTTGTCAGAAAAACAAATGAATTTCACACTCGGCACTCTGACAACTTCCAGAAATAGCTACATGGGCCTTCCCCAAGGATCATGTTTAAGTCCCTTGCTTTATAATTTCTATGTTAAAGATATTGACAATTGTTTGGAAGGACAATGCACGCTCAGACAACTTGCAGATGATGCCGTGGTCTCTCTAAGAGGTCCAAGTGCAGCTGTCTTGCAAGGACCATTGCAAAGTACCCTGGATAATCTGACTGTTTGGGCCAGACATTTGGGGATCGAGTTTTCACCGCAAAAATCTCAGTTGGTTGTGTTTACTAAGAAGCGGTATCCTGCTCAACTGAAACTCAAGCTGTTGAATGATGACATAAACCAATCTTTATCTTCTAAATACCTTGGGGTCGTGTTTGATTCTAAATGCACCTGGAGACTTCATATTGAGTATTTGATAGAGAAATGCCGGAAAAGGATCCATTTTCTACGTTCTATCTCCGGAACATGGTGGGGTGCTCACCCGGAAGACCTCATCAAACTCTATAGAACGACTATTCTCTCTGTTTTAGAGTACGGCTCCTTCTGCTTCCTCTCAGCAGCTGATTGCCACCTGATCAAATTGGAACGAATTCAATATCGTTGTTTGCGTATTGCCCTTGGCTGTATGCATTCAACGCATAACATGAGCCTGGAGGTGCTTGCTGGAGTCACTCCTTTAAAGCACCGTTACTGGGAGCTCTCATTAAGAATACTAATCAAATGTGGAACAAGTAACACACTTGTTCTAGATAACTTCGATAATATGCTTGAACTGGTTCATCGGTCAAGATTCTTAAGAGTTTATCTCAACTACATATCGTCAGATCTTTGTCTTCCATGTTATACTCCCCCTCGAGTTGACTTCACCAATGACAGTTTCTCAATTGAATACGATCTGTCCATGAAACACGCTATTCAAGGAATACCAGATCATCTTCGAAATCTTTCAATTCCCTCCATTTTTCTGAAAAATATGAACATGTCAATTGCAACAACAGATATTTCACTGATGGTTCTCGCATTAACGGATCCACTGGCTTTGGTGTTTTCAATGTAACTTCAACCACCTTCCGAAAACTTCAGGAACCGTGTTCGGTTTATGTTGCTGAGCTGGCAGCAATTAACTTCGCTTTGGGGATAATTTCCAATCAGCCCGTAGACCATTATTTCATCTTCTCGGATAGTCTTAGTTCTATCGAGGCACTCCGGTCGATGAAACCTGTTAAGCACGCATCTTACTTTCTTACAAACATAAGAGAGCAGATGCGTGTTTTGGTCGAAAGATCATTCAAGATTACCTTTGTTTGGGTCCCTTCTCACTGCTCAATCTACGGCAGACTCGCAAAGGTGGGCGCACAGGAAGGTGAGGTTTATGATAGACAATTCTCGAGCAACGAGTTTTTCCCATTAGTCCGTCAGAGTACTCTTCAAAGTTGGCAAAGAAATTGGACACACAACGAACTTGGACGGTGGCTATTTTCTATAGTTCCAAAAGTTTCTGGGCGAGCGTGGTTCAGAGGTGAGGACTTAAGTCGAGGCTTCATTCGCGTGATGTCGAGACTTATGTCTAATCACTATTCACTAAACGCACATCTGTACAGAATAAACCTTGTCGATAGCAACTTATGTAGGTGCGGAGCCGGTTATGATGACATCGATCACGTAGTTTGGTTCTGCTCGGAAAACGACGTCTCCAGAGAGCAATTATTGGATACCCTAGTGGCCCGAGGTAAACAACCCTTCCAGGAGATAAGAGGTGTTTTGGGGGATCGTGATGTGGTCTATATGCAAGCCATTTATAGTTTTCTTTGTTCCTCTGACATAAAAGTCTAATACTTTTGTTTTTTTTTCTTTTCTTCAAAGTTTTTTTTTGTTTTGTCTCTGTCTGTCTGTCCCGTAAGGCGCCGTAGCTCTGGCCGTCCGGAAGATGCTCCCATTCGAACCATTCTTCGAGCACGACGACACACCACATCGTCCCCGACGCCAAATGACCGGATGAGCTGCTGAAATTCCTTGATTATGATGATTCCCTGATTCCCGAATCCTAATCCCCGTCCATCCTTAAACATTGTAAACCTAACCTCGAGTCACCACGAGTACGTTGGCTTATTTCCCTCTCTTACTAATTTAATAATAAGATTATGTCGATTGTACATATCTCAAAGAAACGTGGCTCCGTAAAGTGTTATACACGCCTGAGCCTACCAAATAAACGAAATTGGAAAAAAAAAAAAAACATACTCCACTGGTTGCCCGGCTACTGTGAAACTGGAAGGGGTCACCGTGTTTACATCCAACGATTTGGTTTTGTTGACGTTGATTACTAAGCTTGCCGAAAAGGAGCGCTCAGCAAGGTCGTTGAGCTTACTCTGCATATCAGAACGCCGTTGCGCGAGGAGTGAAACGTCATCAGCCAATTCGAAGTCGTTTAGGTGCTCCATGGTTATAGGCTGCCATAACAGCCCGCAGTTTGATTCACGGTCAATCGCATCTACCAGAATCTCATCGATTACGATGAGGAACAGTAACGGTGATAGAATACATCCTTGCCTCACACCAGCTACGACCCGGATAGGGTCGGACAGGACCCCATTGTGCAGCACTCTACACGAAAAGGCCTCGTACTGTGCTTCGATGATTTTCTCAGGAACCCCCTTGCGTCTCAGGGCGCCCCACATATTCTCGTGATTGAGACTGTCGAAAGCTTTTTCGTAGTCAATGAATACCAAGTAAAGGGACTATTGGAATTCGTTGACCTGCTCCAGAATGATGCGTAGCGTGACAATATGGTCCACACAGGATCTTCCGGCACGGAATCCAGCTTGCTGCCGCCCGAGAGTCGCATCGATTTTCTCCTGAATCCGGGCTAGGATAATTTTGCACAGAACTTTGAGAACGGTACACAGCAACATAATGCCTCGCCAGTTATCGCATACAGTCAAGTCACCCTTTTTAGGCACCTTCACTAAGATACCTTGCATCCAGTCGACCGGGAAAGTTGCGGTGTCGCAAATATTACGAAATAAACGATGCAGTAGTTGAGCGGATGTCATGGGGTCAGCTTTGAGTATCTCGGCTGATATGCGGTCGACCCCTGGGGCTTTATTCGATTTCATGCTTTGGATGGCTGTTTGAATCTTTAGCAGTGATGGAGCTTCGGTATTGACGAGTGTTATACGTCGGATCCTAGGCAGATCATGCCGAGGTGGTGATGGCCTGTCTGGCACTTGAAAAAGTTGTTCAAAGTGCTCGAACCAACGTTTCAGCTGGTCAGTTGGGTCGGTCAATAACTGATCATTCGCGTCTTTCACAGGTATCGTTGCATTCATCCTCGCCCCGCTTAAGCGTCGTGAGATATCGTAGAGGAGGCGAATGTCCCCGGTTGTGGCGGCTCTCTCTCCTTCGTCGGCCAGAGAGTCTGCCCACGCTCGCTTGTCCCGTCGACATGAGCGTTTTACTTCCTTCTCAAGAGCCGCGTATCGTTGACGGGCTAAGACTTTGGCCCCTCTGGTTTTCGATCGCTCTATCGCGGCTTTGGCTGCTCTTTGCTCCTCTATCATTCTCCAGATCTCATCGGTGATCCATTGTTTTCTCTGGGTGCGTAGTTCGCTCAAATTGTTCTCGCTGGTGGCGATGAAGGCATTCTTGATGGCGGTCCATTGATCTTCCACGCTGCCACCTTCCGGAATATCTGCAGCACGCGTCTCCAGTTCTTCAACGAAGGACCGTTTCACCGTGGCATCTTCCAGTCGGCGTGTGTTGAATCGTCGTCCAACTCTTTCCTCCTGCCGACGAATCCGCGCAATGCGCAGGCGTATTTCGCCGATGTGGAGGTGATGATCAGACGCGATGTCGGCACTACGGCACTACGACCGTGGAAGACGTCATCTCTGCCGTCAAAGAGCAGTGCGGCACAGAGGTTGAGCGGTCCTCTGTACGTCTAAGAGGGGGATTCTTTGGTACGCAGGTAGCCTATCTCAGACTACCGGTGGCTGATGCCAAAAAGGTCACTGAGAAAGGGAAGCTGAAGATCTGCTGGTCAGTATGCCCAGTAAGCGTGCTCCAGTCACCTTCAGTGAACAGGTGCTACCGGTGGCTTGAGTCCGGGCACAAGTCTTATGACTGCAAGGGCCCAGACCGAAGCAAGATGTGCCGTCGCTGTGGCGAGGAGGGACATAAGGCGCAGGAATGCGACAAGGCACCTAGGTGCCTCATCTGCGCCAGTAAGAAGCAGGCCCGGAACCATGCTATGGGCGTGCCTGCGTGTCCCTTCGGAGAGGCCAATAGGAAAAAGCCGTACAAGTAACACAGCTGAACCTGAACCACAGTGCATCTGCCCAGCAACTGCTGTGGCAGTCGGTCTCGCAGTCTCGGAGAATGGGGCCAAGTCATGGATAGATGAAACGTTTGTCAGCCCCAGTCTGGTCTCGGACCTGGACTGGAGGGTAGACGAGGGCTACATCCATAGTGATCACCTAGCAATTCGCTTCAAGATCAACTGTGGTGTGCAGCGTCCGAGGGCGGGTGATCCCTGTCAGGTCCGTGGGTGGAAGACCAATCACTTCGACAGCGAAGTTTTCACCGCGGCCCTGGGACTGGAGGCCAACACCGACAGTCTAAGCGGGGATGCGCTGGTAGCTGTCCTAGACGCCCGGTATACTGGTGGAGTGCCGAAATTGCAGCCCTACGATCAGCCTGCCTCAAGGCTAGACGTAGGACGCAACGAGCCCGCACCGAGGAGGAAAGAGCGGTCCGCCGTGAAGTGTTCGAGCTGCGAGACTGGCCCTTAACAAGGCCATTAAGAGCAGCAAGAAAGCGTGCTTCGACAACCTATGCGAGGGTGCCAACGCAAATCCGTGGGGTGACGCCTATAGAATCGTTATGGCCAAGACCAAAGGGGGCTCTTCACCCCCGAACGGTCACCGGACCGATTGGCGAGAATTATCGAAGTACTCTTCCCGTCCCGAGCCACAAGTCCCTGGCCTCCTGCGTTGCAAGGCGCTAGGAGTGTGACCGAAATTGTGGCTCCGGTGACGAACGAAGAGTTACTCGCAGTGGCTAATTCCCTTGCGATGAACAAAGCTCCAGGGCCTGATGGAGTCCCAAACAGTACACTCAAGGCAGCGATCATAGCGAACCCAAACATGTTCAGGCCAGCTATGCAGAGATGCCTAGATGAGTGTTGTTTCCCTGAGAGATGGAAAAGGCAGAAGTTGGTACTGCTGCTGAAGGCCGGGAAGCCTCCGGGCGACCCATCGGTGTACAGACCAATTTGCCTGATCGACACGACGGGTGAACTGCTCGAGAGGATCATCCTCAACAGGGGTGGCATTGTGCATCTCGATTCGAACCTAATTCTGTCGAGTCGAACATGTTTGACATTACGGCTTTCGATTCGATCTCGAAAACGACTCATCGTTCGAGTATTCTCGAGGAGGTACAAGAATAACGAGATGTTTTGGCATTATGGAGACTCGATAGCACACTGAAAAACGACTCAAGTCGAATGAAAATCACTCGTCACCTTTATAGCTTTCGAATTTTGTTCGAGAGTCATTTCTTGCTAAAAGTTTTTTCATCATATTTGTTTTTATTACTCTACGGGTAGAGTATAAATGTTTCATTATTGTATCTTGAAGAAAAGATTGACATTAGCATACCTACTTTTATAATTTCCAGACAATATATAATCTCTAATTATCCCGAACGACTTCAACTCAAATCGTTTTTTTTTGCCATTTTTCACGTATTTCTTGACGATTTCGATAAACCGCGTGAAAAACCTATGGTGAAAATCTGCGTAAAAAGGTATATAATCCAAAATCTACGTAAAAATAGTTGAGCTAAATAAAAAACGCGCAAGAGATGACCCAAGTGCATTTAACTAAAACACATGGAAACATCAAAGTAATGTATTATTGAATCCTTTTTTAGCTTTAAATTATTTAGCTCAAAATTGGATCTGTGGCATAAACTCGAATAAATATAATAAATGCTAAAGCATTTGATGAGTTTGATTGCTCTACGCATGCGGTCGCGGGTACTCAGACGACTAATGACGGTGGAAGACCGACACTTGATTACAATTAGAGCAATCAAACTAATCAAATGCTTTAGCCAAGCAAGCCTTTGGCACAAATCCGCCCAATTCGTTGTTATGGGCATAGAGTGTGATCCTCTCGGTTAATAAATAATGTGCACTCGCTTGACTGTGGATATACAACAGTAAAGCACATGTGAAGATTGGACAAATCAAGCATCCGAAAGATATTCAATTTGCAAAAAAGAGCTAATTGTGGTTGAAGTTGGTACTCGGATTCTGATGGCTTTTCCGCAAACGTGACCTTCAAGTGGTCTTGTTGTGTAGGGGTTATCACGCCTATCTAGAAAGTAGAAGGTTGAGGGTTCGAGTCCCTACAAGACACGTGGATTCTTTTTCGCAAATTTCATATCAATTTGTCCATTTAGAAACATGTGCTGTGCATATGCACAGCCCAGACAATTAACAAAAAAATGGTTTACGTACGGCAGAGTTGCCGAATAATATGCAATTAATAATAGAACTTATAATTTGTGTCGTAACTATATCTCAATTTATAAAACATGTCGTATTGGCATAATGTTTTAATCGGTTTCAACTGCTCAATAAAAAATATAGATTTTATAGTCATTGAGCACGATTTGCTTGTTTATAAATTAACTGCCAATTCATGCCCTGAAGGATGCCTTTCCAACAGGCAACATGCTTCACGCAGATGAAATTACTCTTATTCTCTTTGTTTACTCACATTCGCAATGCGCTGAAGGCTGTCTCTCCAGCGGGCGGCATAATAAACACGGAGAAAGCTATCTCTTATTCTCTCTGTTTACATTTCGTTTGACAGAATATACTCGATTGAGCTAGTACAGCACCATTCGAAATCTTGTACTGCAACTGAATGAAGTCGAACGAAATACATAATGCCGCAATTTTTTCGAAACGAATGCAAAAACATACGAATCGAGTGATTCGATTCGAGATGCGCAATGTCACCCCAGGCTTACCTCGTACGCAGAGAGTACGGATGGCCTGTTGAGCAACTAGTTGCATATATTGCAACCAGCAATATTTTACTATTGCATATACGATAGCATCTAGCATCTAGCTTGGAATTCCAAACACGGCTGGGTTGTTTTAGCCCATAGAGAGCTTTATTAAGGCTTTCCGCCTTGGATTTATTGCCACGAAGCAAGGAGGTTGCTCCATGTAAATCTCTTCTTCAAGCTCACCTTGCAGAAATGCCGTTACTGCGTCCATTTGGTCCACCTCGAGGTTCCATCGTGCTGCCAGGGCGAAAAGATATCGCAGGGAACTATACCGGACCACGGGGGAGTAGGTGTCCTCATAATCCACCCCCTTTCGCTGCGAATATCCCTTAATGACCAGTCTGGCCTTGTATTAGTCAACATTTCCATCTGAATCAGTCTTCTTACGGTAAACCCATTTGCACTTTATGGGCTGCCGTCCTGCCGGTAAATCTGTCAGCGTCCACGTTTTGTTAGGGATGAGTGCCTCATACTCTTCGATCATGGCCTTTTTCCAGTGCTCACCATCGGCTCGCAACAAAGCTTCATTGTGTGTCATCGGTTCATCCGGAATCGTCTGAGGATATTTGGCACCAGTATTGGAACATTCAATAATAATATCATTCGAATACTTGCCTTGGGGCAGGTGCCCTTTATCGCAGAGCATCAACCGCTGTTGCATATTACCGTTAGCAGGCCTTTGATTTGAGCACGACGGGGGCGCAACGATATTTTAAGTCAAGGATGTAGATGTCACCGTACGTTCATCTTTGGAATCTGTAAATTTTAAAGACGGCAAGCCTTTGTCCACAATTTGAAAATCTTTATACTTGCTTGAGAGAAAGCGCTCTCGACCGCTGCGCCTCAACGCCACAGGCGATTTTGAAGATGTTTACGGTGGGAGCGCAGGGTCAAATGAATCGTTCGCATCTTGAAATGGTTCATCGCTTTCATCGCCGATCGAGTTTACTTCTTCTTCTTCTTTTTGATCTGGATTATTAGTAATAGCCTTTCTTGGTGATGGATTGTTAAGCACATCTTCACTGAATTCGAGCCTCACAAAATTTTGATGTTAGTTTTTATTTTCAGCTTTTGTCAGGTCAGTAGTTATAACCCCTTCTTCAATAAAAGAAACGTTACGGCTTTTGAAAATCTTCCTAGTCTTCAGGTTGAACAAACGATAAGCTTTCAATCTCTCGTCATAGCCGGTAAGGATGCACTCGTCCACTTCCTGATCCCACTTTCTTCGTTTTTGCTTCGGCACATGGAGCATAACCGTAGTACCAAATACTCGGATATGAGACATATTTGGTTTATGACCTGTCCAGGCTTCCTCCGGAGTCGTTTCGATCCCCTTCGCTGGTGATCTGTTCTGCGAGTCCATTCTACTCCGGCGTGTACTCCACTGCGGTTTGACGACGGATCCAGTTCTTGAATTCCCAACCGTTGTCTGTTCTCAGAATCTTCAATTTTTTTCCTCTTGATGCTCGGCCATGTTTTGGAAGTCTTTAAATTTTCGCAGCACTTCTTCTTCTTCTTCCTTTGATTTAGTGCGCAAAAAGTATACGAAAATTTTACGAGTTTTATCGTCCTTAAATGATAGGTAGTATCGGGCTCTTCCCAAAGATGCTTTTTCCATAGGTCCGCAAATGTCTGATTGGACCAGTTCGAGTACCTCCTTGGCCCGTGATCCAACGTGTGATCCAAAGGCAATCGTGTTTGCTTTCTAACGGCACAAATTTTACAACTTCCATCGTAATCGTATCTGGATTACATCTGGGCTGTAGCTTGACAGATCCTTCCGCAACAATTTTTATCAAATTTTTGTTCGCCGCGTAGATACTGCTTTCTGCTTCACACATGTTTTCTAACAGATTTCCGTTGTTTGTAAGATGTTTGCCAGATCCCGAATCAGAATACCAATTGTTGTCCGTGGCAGCTTCACGAACGACTGCACAGTGCAAAAAGCATTTCCTTTCTTTTTTTTTTGTTGATTTCGCTTCGGTGGTAATTTAGCTTGATAATTTTTCGCTATGTGACCATATTTGACACAACGTCGCCATCTCGGTCCTTTACCCTTTACGTTGGTACTCGCGTTGCTATGGTAACCGTGTGAATATTTCTTTGCCGAAATAAACGCCGGTTCCATAGTAGGCGCTGAAAAATCCGTCTCCTGGAGCAACTTGGTTTTGCTGATGTCACCTGTTATCTGTATTCCAGAATTTTCCAGGCCCATCACCATGGGCCGATATTCCTGCGGTAGCCCCGCCAACAGCAGCATACCAATCCATCGGTCGTCAAGAGGAAAGCCCACTCCAATCAGCTGGTGAGCAGTCGAAATCATCCGATTTACATACGCGTTCATCGATCCAGAGTTTTGCAAATTCGTTGTCGTGAGCTTGTGTAGTAATATCCACTGGCGGGTCAAACCAGTGTCTTCGACGGTGTTCCTCAGCTTCGTCTAGACCTAGGATAGGATGTGACAACTCAATTGAGACTGCCTTGTTGTTTTTTAGTCGGTTGCTCTGACGAGGTGGTCGCCAGTGCAGCCAAAGTAATTTGGTACAAAATCTTCCAAATATCATGTATCAAAATTTGATGTTTTTCTTCCCGTTCCATCCACTATTTATGTAAGAGAAGTGAAAGACTAACAGAGAGAAGTTTTCGCTACTGAAAAAATGATTTTTAGATCGAAAATGACGGAAAGGTGAATGATAGTGCTTAAAATCAACAGTTTTAAACCTGTACAACCCTTGAGAATAATTTATATGGCGTTTGCAGTTCAATATAAATTTATTTCTTACCAAAAAACTGGAACTCAAACATTTTCGTATTTTGCTTAATATCAACTTTAAAAACCTGCAACACGGCCAAACTAACAACATGCTGCCCTACGGAAAACGCGCCGCTACCAATCGAAGTAATCGATTGTCATATTCAACCAATCAGCAACCGGTACGATTGTGACAGCAAATCGGTACGATTTTTACTGACTACTTGTCACATCCTATCCTAGGTCTAGACTTCCGCCACCGTTTTGACTTCTTCAACGTGAATGTAGTTCACCGGATCGATCAGCAGTATTATTTTACCTCGCGCTATCCTGTCCTTCCTTGCATCTACAGCTGGGATTGTTCCGTCTGGATTGAGTGTCGGCTCCATCGCTTCCCAGAGATCTTCCAGATAGATCTTGACTGCAAACTTCCACGTTCTCCAGTTCTCGCGACCGACCAGCCGCTCGATTTGAGGGTGGCTCTGTGTGTTGAAACTCTGCAGCTGCGCTTCTTCTCGTACGCCATCACCGGATCCATCACTTCTACGGACCTTAGGCATTTTTCACTCCAATCTAACTTTTTCACTTCCGCATCCGCTAGGTACGTTGTTCCCATAACCTATCGGGCAGAGCTAATAAAAGACGCGTGTGTTCTAGGTAACGGACAAACTAGTAATTAATTAGTATATTGTAATTACAAATATTAAACATATATCATGTGTTGCCACGAATGTAGCTTGGCATCTGCTAACAATAATAATTTCCAGCAGTGATGCGACAGCTACATCAAATGTCCGAGTAGAGTGCAACAATCGGTCAATAAGCCCTCCTTTTTTCAGATAAAGCTTCGATGTGAAAGTATTACTTGCGCCCCAAGAAAGAGAAAAAAACTGTAACAGCAAAACTGAATAATCAATACTCAGAAAAGAGATATGTTGAATTGTTTACTGAGCGGATACAAAAGCATAAAATGATTAGCTTGTCACGTCTCAACTTTTCCCCCGAATGAACTAGATTTTGGAAATTAGCAGCGAGCGAAAACTTCATCTATATTGAATGAAGGCATATCGCCACATCCGAGGCTTTGAACTGAGCCTGTTGGCATCTTCTTAGTCATCAGGGCGGTTCGCTATACGTGATATCTTTATTTATTCCCTGTGTGCTGTGGAGCGTGAATTTGATGAATCTCTATACACACTTTTCGTCATCGTCTCCCGAAGAAAACCATCCCGTTCTTCTAATCCTCATCCACGGAACGAAGCGTGCGAGAGACGCAGTGGATTTTTAAGGAAGTTCGTCATCACTTATTCAGAAGCTGTTGTTCCGTTCGCTCGACCGAATCCGCTCTTTGGCTGATTGCCGAGCGTCGTCGTCGTCGGCCTCAAAATAAGGCCACACACCAAAAATTCAGACAGGCATTGAGGCACACTAGTTGCGAAATTACATCACGTCTCACCGGCGCGTCGTTGTCGTCATCTTAGGCCGTTGGAACGACCAGTGAAGCCTACAACAAGTAGTCACTCAAAGTTACTATTTAATGAAACTTCGGAGGGTTCGTTCTGGTTTCGTGTCAGAGAAATCGTGAAAGACAAACTGCAAAAGACTCGGGCGTGCGGAAAAGTTTGATACCTACCTATTTTATTTTTCAACTCATGTGGCTTTGTGATGACGGAAAGTTTTTGCTTTTGGAAAGGGGGGCCTGAATAATTCATGAGAGTTGATTTCTGTTAACGTTTTTCGGATTTCACTATAGTTAAGAAATCATGTGATTAAAAGCATCACCCTACATATATGTAGGTGATGAATATACAATGCTGTTGTTCAACACGATTCCACGTACGAATTTAATTTACTTTTCTCAGAAATCATTCAATCATTAAGTATTCAGTGGAATTTATTCTGATTAATATGTGTTTCTAAGAGGGAAATTTTATCTTCCATAATTACTTAATTTTACAAGCATATGGAGACGCATGGTACATTCGTGCGATGATTCATCTAGTGTTCTTAGTTAACATGTTGAATACTGCGATCGAAAAATCTTTAGAATCATAATTTTAAACTGCAAGTTCCCAGTCGTCTTTTAGCTTGAGCTTGAGCTTGAGCTTGATTGACTGCTCGTAGTTGCTACTCCATTATGACCAGATCAGCTGCTCTTGCACAGGGAACCAACAGATATTTGCTTGGGACTAGCACACATCTTCAATGTACAAGTACTGGTGATCTCATTTGTTAGGTCATACTGGCCGCCTGCCACGTCAGAATGCAAGTCAATGTAGGGAAGGGGGAGGAAAATGATGATGCAATCACTCGCCCACTGCAAGCCGAATATACCCCTGCACTTGCCACGAGTTCATGCGGAATTTGTTGGAATTTTTGGGTTAGGTTCGAGAGGCAGAGGTCCGTCTTGGTTAACGAGCTGCTTATGTGATAGATAGGAGAAGGTAACTGATGAAATTTCTAATTGGATGTAGGAAACGAGCTCTATAGTTCATTTCCAATTCTAACAGATTACTGTTAGAATACTCAAGTTGAAGGTATAGGAATAGTAATGGAAACGGTATGGAAGTCCATTTCCAGTTCTAGCGATTGCTAGAACATGAGAAATAAAGAGAAAGATACAAAGTAGGAGAATGGAACGGACCTGGGATTGAACCCACGACCTCCTACGTATGAGGCAGAAGCAGTAGCCATATGACTACCAAGCCCGCTAGTGCAAGTTCCCTGTCGTCTTTTAGGCGATTTTCACAATTCATTCACGGTTGTCTTATCCACCTCATCTAGTTTCCAGTAGTTTGATAGTTTGTTATTTTTCTAGGGATGCGTGGATAGGCGGTATAACCCGCCAGCCTGTCAGGATTTCCGTTTTAAAATGGGTGGTTTAAGCACCACTCCTTTGAGGAGACCACCCAGCAGTTCTCAAGTTTGCCCGGCCTGAGACCCTTCAGAAGGAGGGGAGGGAAGCAGACTGACTACCAACAATGTGGTTTGGGGTCAGATACCGTCTATACCATCTAAGCTCCGAAAACGAATCCTAGGAAACGTTAGAACTTAGATCGTTAGGGGAATTCATCATCATCGGTCCCAGTTGCTCGTCCAAATAAATCTCTTGCTCCCTAGAGAATGGTTGGAAATGGATATCGGGTCCAAAGGCCCAGTACAAAAATCTACATACGCACGCGAGCTACATGAAGAATTCCTCCCAAGAATTAATAACAATCATCGTCGCATTGGTTATTCGCTTGAGAACCGCTGCTCCGCTTATTTATTCTCCATAATACCGGTAGCCTACCCTTAGGCACTACCAAGTAAAAGCTCTTCTAGCAAAAAGTTTCCTTTATTCGACGATTATCTCCTTCTTCGCATGCTTTCCTAGGCCTACTGTCTTCCATACACCCAAAATAATTTTCACTTAAAAGTTACATAAAAACATATGCGGATATTTTCGGGTGTAAAAGTTAAATGATTCATTAGTGATGGCGCTCATTATTCTTAATTCACTAGAAAATAAAATAAACTTTAAGTGAATTTTTGTTTGGCCATGTACTTAAATTTTAAGTGAAACTTCGATTTTTTCCCTAGAGCATTCCTGTAGTTGATATCCGTCTACTAGAAGCGGACGAGTGCAAAAAAGGAGTAGGTAGAAAATTAATTCACACTCGAAATATTGTTTGCAAATAGTTCTAATAATGTTTCTGCAAAATGTTTCATTAGCGATACATTTCGCTCTGAGAACCTCACTCATATATTTTTCATACATTTATTTTGAGTAGAATTCACTAGAAGAGTATATAGATATTATTTTCTATGTTTGCTAATGAATTCCACTACATTTCTTATTAAGATGCACATGTGATTTGAGTCAGTTTTATTTGATTCCAGTAAGGCCGATGAAAGTTTCGATTTTTAAACTCTACATGACTTTTTATAGTGGAATTAAAGTGATAATTATTTTGAGTGTATTTCATTGACTCCCACGGCGTGTAACTTTATGGGGGAGGTTCCCTCATCAGTGCTGCCACCTGGAAATGTTTAGAGAAAAAGTAGAATCATGGAAATTTGACATGGCATGATATAGAACATGAAAATTAAAATGTCTCCAGAAAGTTTTAGAATTTTTTTTTGTAAAACATTTTTTAGTTTGTGGGGATAGAAATTCAACAATCTTAAGCATTCGCTGCTTATTCAAAAAAAAATATAAAAATCGAGATATCATGTCTATTTTGTGTGCTTTTAAAATTCTAACCCCGTAAACCAAGATTTTTCCGAGAAATGTCCTTAATTTTTGTTTTATAACAAAAATATACTTCATTTCCTATACCACACCCGTGTGAAATTTCAGGGATTCTACTTTTTATCTCGATGACAGCTGGTGGTCTTCTCTTCCCCTATTTGCGTCTAGTGTACAATTTCGTTACCTTCCTACCTTTATGCTCTCCGGATACCCGGATCTCTGCTACGGCGACGGATCAGTTTTCTCCCCTGCTGTGTCAGTTCATTGATGAGTGGGTGTGTGGGTGTCCCTAGCAGCACACATGTTCTTCATAGGTCACTGTAACTCTTATATGACCAGATTCAGTCATAATAGAGTTGCTGCAACCATTTTTGCCTAGCTAGTGCTGCTCGGGGTGTGGCTTCTTGTCGTAGTTAGGACGGTCTCATTAATGACGTTCGAGACGGATTTCTATTGTGCCATTAAGGTCACATTCGCATGGACGACACTAACAGAAATACATGCATGTTCTCATAGTACTTACGCGCTCCTACCATGGTTTTACGGGCGATTCGACGAGTGTGGGTGTAGCTACCACGGTTCCCTGTATAGAAAAAGGCACAACACCTGAGTTGGGGACTCATTTAAGCAATCGTATGCCAGTTGCAACTCTGTGAAGAATGTTATCTAGTGCGGTGGACAAAGTTTAAAGTTAAAATTTAAAAACAAAAAAAAAACGATTGCAGAAACGTGAAATAATGAAAGCCAATAAATATTTACAGTGAAAAGAAACGTACTTGTTACAGCGGAAGGATGCGCGGCCGTTGAGTGTTCTCTACTGATTCACACCATGTTTCGCTAGCGTATAACAGCACAGATTTCACGATAGAGTTGAAAATTCTTATTTTGGTGCGTTAACTTATCTGCCTGTTTTTCCAGATATTTCTTAAACTTACAAAGGCAGCCCTTGCTTTCTTGATCCGTGTGCCTATGTCGATCTTGGTACCTCCGATATTGGATATTTTCAACAGCTTTCAACATTCTCCACTGGTTGCCCGGCTACTGTGAAACTGAAAGGGGTCACCGTTTTTACATCCAACGATTTGGTTTTGTTGACGTTGATGACTATACCTGCCGAAGAGGAGCGCTCGGCAAGGTCGTTGAGCTTACTCTGCATGTTAGAGCGCTGTTGAGCGAGGAGTGCAACGTCATCAGCCAATTCGAAGTCGTTTAGGTGCTCCATGGTTATAGGCTGCCATAGCAACCCCCAGTTTGGTTCACGGTCTATCGCACCTACCAGAATCTCGTCGATTACGATGAGGAACAGTAATGGTGATATAATACATCCTTGCCTCACATCAGCTACGACCCGGATAGGGTCGGACAAAACCCCATTATGCAGCACTCTACACGAGAAGGCCTCGTACTGTGCTTCGATGAGGCCGATGATATTCTCAGGAACCCTCTTGCGTCTCGGGGCGCCCCACATATTCTCGTGATTAAGACGGTCGAAAGCTTTTTCGTAGTCAATTCGTTGACCTGCTCCAGAATGATACGGAGCGTGACAATATGGTCCACACAGGATCTTTGGCACGGAATCCGGCCTGCTTCCGCCGGAGAGTCGCATCGATCTTCTCCTGAATCCGGGCCAGGATGATTCTAGAAACTTAGGCTTAGAAACCTCACAGTTAATAACTGTGAAAGTGCTTCATCTTCTTCTTCTTCTTCTTATTGGAATTACATCCCATGGTGGTAATGAGGTGGTGCTGGATGGTGAAAAATTTGAAGTGGTACAAGAATTTGTGTATCTTGAAACATTAGTGATGTGCTATCACAGACAAACAGACGTAACACTTGAGTTCAATCCATCGTTCATGAATTATTTCACCCGATTCTGCCTGTAGAGGAGGCGCTAGCAATCAGCCACTTTAAAATTTGGCTCTTAGAAAATCAAACAACTGAAGCTACCCTGTAGTTTGCATCATAGCATGCGCCTCTCAGTGAAGCGCAAAAAATAAACATGTTTATATCATTTTTGATGATCCATGGGAGCTTGGTTAGCTATGCATTGAAATTGCTTTAAACTGTTATCTAGGATACTGTAAACAGAAAAAAAAACATTCGACCAGTTTTGATTATGATGCATTTCAGTCCCGATTCAACCCTATTTAGAGAGAGTTACAGAATTCAATCCAATTTTCTCAGCATTGTTGTCTAGGATGCAATCAAAAATATTGGTACTCTTCAGAGCTGCGAATGGGAAGCAGTTTTTACAACTGAGAACACCTGCCAAATGGTACCTGAGAACAAGAAAACCAATTTACAAGATATCTTTTTTGAATGGTTCTGTTGTCCGTTTTTCGGACGGGTGAAAGCATTGACCCATTGTTACCCGTCTCAGTGAAAGCATTGACCCAGTCTCAACTCTTAAAACTTATTGTCATTCCCAAAATATGAAGCAGTTAGAAAGTATTAGCAGATAGAAATCTAGTAAAATTAGACAGTTCGTGTTTAATATTCTCCATCACTTTAAAGGTCGGAATGGTCGACAGGCAAAACACATCCCATAAAACCATCATCAATTTGCGTAAATTGATTGGTAATTAATTGTTTCGTATCGTATTGTTGCTGGTCTCAAGCCTCTTGATGGTTAGCATGACGGTAAATCAAAAAAACATTATCAAGGCATCACCATGGTAGCGATGCTCAAAGCTTTAGTTGTAAAAGAAGACGAGTTGGCGTTGACGTAAAAGTGGATACACGAGTTGTATCAGGTGTATAAAGGGGTGGATATTGTTAAGCTTATACAACACGGCAGACTAAGGTGGGCTGAACACGTTGTTCGTATGCCGGAAAAACGTTAAACTACGATAATATTTAGTAGAGAACCCGGAAGAGGCCGCAGTCTTCGTGGAAGGCCGCGTACACGATGGCTTTTTGCAGTTGAAGAGGACCTGAGGGCGCTCAATGTTCAGGACAACTGGAAGCAATTGGCCCAGGATCGATTCCAGTGGAGAAGGATACTCCATTTGGCGTAGGTTTATCGAAGAGTTGAAGTCTATCAAGTACCAAGTAAGTATCTCCAACTCATCACTTTGAAACTCCACTGATATTTTCGTTAAAATACCAATGATTTCCTTGAAAAAACTTAGAAGGACTTTGAATGCAAATTCTGAAGGATTACTCGTTTTTTTTAACTTTTTCACCGTTTTTTATAATTTTTGTTGAAATTCAAAGAATTTCTCGTTAAAATAGAATTTTTGCATGAAGAAGGGTCGTTTGACTTCTTCTTATTGGCATTACATCCCCACACTGGGACAGAGCCGCCTCGCATCTTAGTGTTCATTAAGCACTTCCACAGTTATTAAATGCGAGGTTTCCAAGCCAGGTTACCATTTTTGCATTCGTATATCATGAGGCTAGCATGATGATACTTTTATGCCCAGGGAAGTCGAGACAATTTCCAATCCGAAAATTGCCTAGACCGGCACCGGGAATCGAACCCAGCCACCCTCAGCATGGTCTTGCTTTGTAGCCGCGCGTCTTACCGCACGGCCAAGGAGGGCCCCCTTTGAGGTCGTTTGACAGAAAGCATAAATAAAGAATTTGACCGAACAAACCATTTAGCCGAAGCCCATCTAGCCTAAAGTTATTCCGCCGAAAACGTCGTTTGATCGGAAGGTACATACTGTCGAAAATGTCGTTCGTCCGAAAAGTTCCTTTGGCTGAAAAAATCCGTTGACCGTATAGCTCTATTGGCCGAAATGGTCGTTTGATAGAAATGGCCTGTTCAAACGTGTAGTTAATTGTATACCCCTAACCGAATGGTCGAATCCAGCGCTGCCATATATACAGATTTATCTGTATTATACAGATTTTTTCACCAAAATACAGATATGATACAGATTACAGATTAAATACAGATTTGTTTCAAACAATACAGATTTATACAGATTTTTATTAAATTTGAACCTGAAAAGGTTGGTGTTTGTATATTTAATAATGTCAAGAAATATAACATCTAAAAATTGATCAGTGTACCCACCCTATTGTTATCTTATTCGAAATGTCACCAATAGCGTCTGCACACGCTAATCTGGACCTACCCAGAATCATATCAGACGTTTGCGTTACACTGGTATGAGCAACCATACTTTTTACAGTGGATCGAAAAACGTCATTCGCGTGCGATTGCTTTTGCCGGTTGCGTTTTGCATTTCCTTAAATTAAATAATTCAAAGCCTCTTTTTTCGAGTTTGACGCCATTTATGCCGAGAGTGAAGTGAATAGAAACAATCCCATTTGATTTTCAAAGTATCAGCGATAATTTTTAAAATGCCCAGAAGGAAAATCAGTATTCCAGCAATCGGATCTAAACCGATATCTTTGTTTTTTACACCGAAAGCACCAACGCCGGAACAAGGTTAGTAATTTGTAGATTTTATCCATATACATAAACATCAGTTTCTGTCTGTCTGACCCTTATAGACTCAGAAACTACTGAACCGATCGGCGTGAAAATTTACCTGCAGAGGTTTTTGGGGTCGGGGAAGGTTCTTAAGATGGTTTGAGACCCCCCCCCTTCGGAAAGGGGGGTTCCCATACAAATGGAACACACATTTCTGCTTAACTCGAGAACTAATCAGAGAATAAATCAATTCTAAGCGAAACAAAGTTCGTCGGGTCTGCTAGTCCAAAATAAAATTCAGTTTCCTATTTAATATCACGCATATTTAATTGCCGATTCCTTATGTCGTACACTTGATTTCAGTGGCAACCAATCAAGATACGGAACATCGTGGCACGGCCAGTAAATTCAAGAAGAGTCAACCGGGAGACATGCCAGAAAGCTCTCCAAATGAATCCACAATAACTGGCTCGAAAGCCGAATGCAGCTCCAAGTTGAATGATTTCAACCCAGTAGATACCGGAGCAAACACAAAAGAGGTTCGGTCGATGGAAATACCGGCTTCCACTCAAACACAAACACCTTCATGTTCCCTACAAAACAATTCAGCGATGGAACGAGGTTAGTATCCAATTATTTCAAATTCTACGTACCAGCTAGTTATCCTTTGATTATCCTACCGCTTTAGATACTGACAGTTACTCAGACAGCAGCTCTGGTTCCGAAGATCACCGTGAACAAGGTAAGTTTTAGTTATTTATGTAAAATAAAAATATAAAAAGTGATGATACCACATTTTTTGATGAGAATCGTGAACTTTTAAAAAGAATTTCTGTTAAGTTTGATCGAAACTCAAGTATATAAACATAGAAAGTTCACTACAAGCAATTGATTGTAACGCAAAAGTATTGCATATCTTGGGAAGAGAAACTAAACTGGCTCAACCATAGTACGAAAGGTTCGAACTACGCATTTTGTAAGATCTGTCACAAGGATATGAAAATTAATGGTGGGTTACGAGATCTTGTGAAACATGGCAGTAGAAGCAGTCACCTCAAATTGGGGAAGCAAATGCTGACGGGTTCAAATATGGATAAATTTCTTGATCCACTAAGCAGATATAAAGATGCGGAAATCCAAATTTGTGCTTGGGCTGACGAACGGAATAAATCTGCTACCGATATTGAGGAACTCGTAAAACTCGTCAAAACGGTTTTCAGTGATAGTAAAACCGCTCGTCACATATCGCTAAAGCGAACGAAAGCTACAGCGATCATGTCACAAGATGCTGTCACAATATACCAACTTATCACCGAAAAATTTGTAATGGATGGCATACCTTACAAGAAAAATCTTGTAGGATTTGGAGCAGACGGAGCAAATGTTATGATGGGTGGGCTCAATTCCGTGGCGGTTCACTTAAAGAAAGATTGCCCTCAATTGTTCATTATGAAGTGTGTATGCCATTCGTTTGCGCTTTGCGCCTCGTACTCCTGTAAAAACATTCCCGAAGAAGTCGAATGGGTGTGCAAAGAAATTTATTCTTTTCTGTCCAACAGTCCGCTCAGATCTGCTAAATTTCAAGAGCTTCAAAGCGTGATGCAGCTAAAACCGTTGAAAATGCTGCACCCTTCAATCACTCGCTGGTTATCATTGGTTATCATTGGAACAAGTAGTTAAACGTTTGCTAGAGAGATACGAAGTCCTGAAAATATATTTCAGTTTTGGAGATTCAAGTCTGGATGCCCGACATGCGGAAAAAATTCGCCTAATATACGATGTACTCTCGAAACCTTCAACGCATGTTTATTTGGATTTTTTATCATTTGTGCTGCCTATGATAAACAATCTCAACAAATTGTTTCAATCGGAGTCCCCGCAAATTTACAGACTCCACAATGAGTCAAGTCGCATATTACGCACAATACTCGAATGTTTCATAAGACCTGAATGCCTTAAAAATGAGAATTTGGGAACCCTAAAACTAGAACCACACAGTTACGTTGAGCTGGAAAAAATGTATTTGGGTACAAAGGTCCAAATATTAATTGATGAATACGGAAGCACAGTAGCTCACACCGATTGATCTTCACTCGGTTAGATTAAATGCAATGAAATTTTTCATTTCGGTCGTTAATCAAATACAGAAGCGTTTCGATTTCAATAACGCTGTGCTCATCAATTTGGTAGAAGAATTTTGGTAGGAGAATGGAGCGCTGAAAAGAAGTTGCTTGATGGACAAACATTTTGGACCGAGGTTTTATCAACTCGACGAATGAGCGGTGAGTTGGCCTTTCCCTTGCTGAAGATAATTATCCCGGCGTTACTCTCTCTACCGCATTCGTCAGCAGCAGTGGAGCGGATTTTTTCAACGTACAATCTAAATAAAACTAAGATCCGGAACAGCCTGAACACATCCACCATGGAGGGAATCCTGGCTGCAAAGGAGTATGTAAAAGCCCACAAGACAACTAATGGGCTGGTCGAAGTGACGGAAGCAGCTCGGAATCGTTTGACAAAAGACATGTATACAACAAGCAGCAAAAAAGTACATATAACTTAAATTATGTAAGTAAACACAAATTTCATAAATATTATACAAATTTCACAGGAGATGTAATCTGATCTGAGGCAACCTGGTAAATGATCATTCTGTCAACGTTATCTATAGCCTCATCTACAACCCTGTATTTCGAAACGTTTTAACTACATAATGGATAATAATACTTAGTAAGACTAAATTATACTGGTAAGTGATTTTGTAATCAGTTTCCTATCAACCACTTTTAAATACAAATTATTGAAACTATTCAATTATGTTGTTTTAATCTGAGTTGGATTGTTCATGCCCTGTCTTTTAAATATTTGTTTAAGATCCAACCCAAAATATAAACATATGTAAATATTGTTTGATTAGGTTAGCACAAATTTATTCATTTATGAATATACATATAAAGACATTTTTAACATTATTACCGTTATTTTTGTCCAATACAGACAATACAGATTTTTTATTGTATGTATACAGATTTCCAGAAAAATCATCTGGCAGCCCTGGTCGAATCGTATAACAGTTTAATACCATTATAAGTTCTCTCTTATTACTTATACTTCAGATAGGGGAGCAAAATTGATTCGTGTTGATTACCTTTCGGGAACTGTGCGTATCTTATAATAATGATTATAAGATTGCCAGTTCAGTCAGTCAAATACAGATCTCCAAACGAACAAGACTGTTTTTTTTCGCCGAAGTAAAATCGTTGTCAAATACAGAGCCAATCTAGTTCAAATTTCTACATAGAAAAGTGGTCCTTAGAAACGGATCGATTGGCTGCGGTATAATAGTATAGTTTTCGAGTCACGTCAGTGCAAAGCTTGGCGTGAAAAATAGCATATCGTGATATTAACGAGTCGTGCATATCACGATATGCCATTTTTCACGCCAAGCTGGTTTCACGTGAATCACGACTATCGGGATCGTGGTAAATTCAAAAATTCAGTTTCACTCAGGTCGAAAGTATAGTACCGCGTTGGTGTCTTACGGTATTGAGTGATAGTGCCGGGGAAAGAACAAAACTACAGTGCGAGTGCACTATCCCGGGTAGAAACCGTGACATTGATAACAAAACATGATATTAACTTGTTTGTAATAAGAGTAAAAATAACAAGCGAAAATAACAAAAACTTGCACCAAAATATCATAAAAATATCAGGTTTTGCTATTAACAAGAACAAACTAATAGCTCAAGATATTGATAAGTTCTTGTTAATGGCATAACCTGATATTTTTATAATATTTCGGTGCAAATTTTTGTTATTTTCGCTTGTTATTTTTACTCGTATTTCAAACAAGTTCATATCATGTTTTGTTATCAATATCATGTTTTACTGTTAATGAACCATTTTCGTCTACCCGGGATATTATCAAACTTTGAAGTGATCTTGAACGCTATAGTGGATCGAACAGTAAAAGAAACTATTCGCAAAAGTGTTATCCGCATTGATCGGAAAAATAAAGTGATAAGTGCATCAAAAAGACTACCAAAAAGATTGGTGCCAGAACGTGGATAGTTCAGCCACATGTAAAGAAGCTGGCGTGGCTTGGGTACCAACAATAGAATCGTGGATAATAGCGATCGTCACAAAGGACGATCATCTCTGGCACGCCGCCGAGCAACCCATTGATGCTGATTGGATGAGGTAAGCGAGTAGAAGCATACGACTAACCCTTTTGGTGGAGTGAACACTAGCGATATAAAATTGGATAAAATTGAGAATTGAGCTGTACGGTTTGCGAATTTAATTAACACGAGGTGGTGGCTAAATATTTCTGGTGAGAAATTAGAGCTTTCAGTGGTTTCGAGATCGAGCCATACTGTGCCAAGTGGAGCACATGTTGCACCAATTTTAAGACATTTTCGTTGCTTATGCAAATGGGCAATGGCTCCTGATCTGAGAGCATTGAGCAAGCAGGAGCGTTTTTACTTCGACACGTTGAATAAAGTGGCTAAATTTATTGGCGGCTACGATGAAGCGCGGGATAAGGGTGAAAACAAAATTCGAAAATAATTTCCAAATAAATATTTTTAAAAAACTTTTAAAAAAAGTACCTCCCGTGAAATTTTCAAGATGCTCCCGTTCTTGTCTTAAATATATAAACAAAAAGAACTTTTAAAAAATATCATTGTAATAAAAAACATGCCACGCCGAAAACGCCGCCACTGACGATTTTTGGACCGGCGCACACCTCTATCTGCAAATTGATCAGGAATTCAGATTATTAGGTCCAACAGGTCAACTATACCTAGAATTCAATCAGAATGAACCCAGCATGTCGAAACAAGTCTCTAGAGCCCTTGCGTGTTGTGTGCAGTTCAAATTAGTTTTATGCCGATGTTCTGGGTTCTCCTATTTGTTCTGGAGTTTCAGATCATTGGATCTAGCAGGTCAACTACGCCAGGTGCATACCTGGTCGATTCCAATTGAATACCAGGCGTAGTTGACATGCTAAACCAAATAATCTAAACTCCAGAACAATTTGGAGAACCTAGAACATCTGCACCAAACTAATTCGTATACGAATGCAGTATACTGCATATGCTTAGCTTAGCTTAGCTTAACTTAGACTGACTGTACATATCAATGGTTGCTACTCCGTGATTGATCAGAACTGGTGCAAATTGCACTACGATCCAAGTGAATAGTGGTTCAGATCCATAAAGTACGTCACGCAAAAATTGGCAAATTTCGACCCCCCCTCCCCCCTTCGTCACACTTTTTGTATTAAACCTCTAAAATTTTTGTATGAGTCATCACGCTGCTCGGAACCCCCCCTCCCCCCTAGGAGCGTGACGTACTTTGTGGATGGCCCCTTGGGATTTACCAAATATTCTCGAAGTGCACGTTTCAGCAGCTCACAAATGTTGATCAATAACGGCGCCGGCCAAGTCCTTACAGTCAGTTGGGAAAGGGAGGGAATGTTAGTGTGTGGTTATTGTTGCTACTAGAGACCAAGAATACCTCTGCATCTCCACAATTACCACGGGAAGGAATTTGTTAGTTGGGAGGGGTAATCAGTTACATATATCGGGATTCACCATGGAAAGTGATGTGACCTATGCAACTTCTAAACTACAGCATTAGCATTCCCTTAATTTGTTCAATTGTTCATCCTTCGCGAGAATAAACAATCAATCGCTCAAAATAACCGATTGTTCATTTGAATTCCAGATTAGGCGCCCGCGTCATCATTTCTTTAACGTAAGGAAAGTAAAAAAAGAAACGGCGTTAAAATTGAAAATAAAGCAATATTCACGACTGTTCAACCACATTGATCGGAAAGCTAATGTCAATCAGCAACCCTTATTTTATCTCTATTTTGAGGTTAAATAAGAATCTTCAGCCAGACATATTTTGTTAATTTACGTTTATTTTGCATTACTTCCACGTGCGTGTGTGTGTCGCTTGCCGTGACCAGTATACCGTAATGAGAATCTGATTGGTATTAATCCTGATGTGCCGGTTGGAAAAAAGATGTGTAGTACTACTAGGGGAAGCAAGGGCACTATTCTCAGAAAAGTGAATATAGGTGCCTTCCGCTAAGAAGAAAAAGCGATAGCTATGTACATATTGGGTATGGTTGATAAATTATCGTGTGATAAAGGACATGGATGTATGACAGCTGAAGAATGGAATAATTGGTTTGATCTCACCGAATTTGATCCGTG
Organism: Armigeres subalbatus; assembly: GCF_024139115.2. NCBI lineage: Eukaryota > Metazoa > Arthropoda > Insecta > Diptera > Culicidae > Armigeres > Armigeres subalbatus. Next base: position 120,887,107 of record NC_085139.1, read on the forward strand.
ATGTAGTTCGTCGTCGGTATCATCAGTCATGAAACCGCTCCTACACAGACGAAGAGGGAATCTGCTTAGGGTCCGTGTCTCGATCGTTCCTCAAAACATCCCAGATGGGTGGAAAAACACTGTCGAAATCTTGAGTTCACCATCCGAAACAGAAATTAACGCCCAGTTTCTGGTGGACCGTGGAGTGTGCAGTTTTTTTATGGAGCTTGCAGTTTTAATTGATGGCTTTCACTTGACTTGTAGCACTGTTCTGTCCTGAAAACTTTGGATATCCAAAACCAATCTTTTCACAAAATGATTGGCAAGGCACAACATAATTTTGCAGCGATATCCCAAACTAATTCGTACTGCATATGATAGATAAAGCATAAAGGACTGTATTCATATGCTGGGTTGAGTTAGGTGCAATACCAGGCGCAGTTGACGTTGTGGACCGATTGATCTAAATTGCAGAACAGTTTGAAGAACCTGGAACATCTGTTTCAAACTAATTTAGACTGCACATAACACGCATGGGTTTGTGTGGACATGCTGAGTTGATTTCGGATTGAATCCAGGCCTAGCTAACCTAGATTCCAAAGGTAGTTGACCTGCTAGACCAAATGATCTGAGCTCCAGAACAATTTGGAGAACCTAGAACTTCTGCATCAAACCAATATAATACGCAAGGGATTTAGGGGCTTGCAGGGAAAAGCAGGGTTGATTTGCGTTTTGAAAGACTTTTTAATCGGTAAATTTTACCCATATTGAATTTGATGAATTCGACATTTTCTATATTTTAAATGACAGCATCCGTATTCCAGCTGATCTGGCAAAAATGGGTATCACTAGAACATAACAAATAAGCTAACTTTGGTAAATTAAATGAGGTGGATAAGAAAGAATTGTGAAAATCGCTTCAAGACGCCCGGGAACCTGCTGTTTGAAATCATGATTCTAATTTTCCCAAAAAAATTACGTCTCGTCTAAACTATTTTCTTTAGTAACGTTGACCACCAGCCCTTCAACACACAAATCAGTATTTACCTAATGACTTTATCACTACCTGTCCCAGCCCAGATAGTTAGTCTTCGCAATGCAATGGTGGTCTGCTGAAGTTGCTCCATTGAGCCGTAATTTATGGCATTAGACTACTGTAGCAGTGGGAGGTTTATTTTCATCAGAAGCAACAGTGTCGTCTTCGTTGCATGGCCAAAGAAAATGCTCAAGGAAAAGTTTTCTGAAAAATGACTCCAATCATAACGTTAATTACTGCCCATTTGTCACGAAGCACAAGACAAACTATGAGGGTTCGGTTTCAAAGTATCTCAACGCGCGGACGAACGACTATCACTAAAAACTAAATTGATATTAATTGCAAGCAAGGACCGATGTTGGAAAACTCACTTGGATGTGTCAACGAAATTGGCCGTGTTTCACGATTATTCTACGGGTTGCGTCCTAATGAACTACGTTTATTTGTAGACAAGTTCATGATTGTAATCGGATCAATTTCTATGCGGCACTTTTCTCAACGCTAAAGAGACTAAAATGAAAATGTGCAAACACGGTCTTGAATAATAGCGAATGAATAAATCATGATAGAATGAAGTGTTTGCTCACAGACCATCAACAATCCATGTCTCACAAAAAAAAACAAGTGGATCCTTTTCGCTTCTTTCTTCTTACTCAAATTCATCAAATTAATGACCCCTGTTGATTGTACAAATTAAAATAGATGAGATTAAATTTATTCAACGTGAATTTATTACCCTCCTAGCTCCATTTGCAGATTCGCATAAAAAAAACGCAGCGGGGGAAAGGATCAAACAGCCATCCTTGCTCTCCATACCTGTATCCTTTTCCCCGTCCAGGACCCGTCGCGATGATGGTTGCCACCGGCGAAATCCTTTTCAAGCAAGTCGCTCCCACAATAGACTCTCATTTTCGTTCATTAACCAAATCTCTCAACTTTCAAGTGCTTTCGTCGTCGTCTCGGCGATGCAAGGTTCGTTTCTGTCTGTCCCGACTCCTCATACCCGAACCAGGACCATTCCATGGAAACGAACTCCACCCGGCATAGGAGCCATCGCCCTATTCTACGTCTGTGTAGCGATTTATTCACACCCGATTTTTCCACCTCCCATTTCGGTGTATCTAAGAAAAACACCTGCTGCTGCTTGTGATGATGGAAACGCTTTTGTGCAGGGTGTGTACCGTTTGAAGAAGAGCTTCGGATAAAATACCCTTTTTAGATATTGTATGACAGTACAAAATTGGGTTATGCTTTTGAATAACGCAAATTCAGAAGATACTGGGAATTAGGAAGAAATCAGAATTGCTAATTAATATCGATTTCAATTACCCAATAAGTTATTATTTGCCCAAAAATTATATGGTAAACAAATTTAAATTCATTAGCCAACTTATAAAACGAGCGTGAGCTGCTTACATCTAATACCCCCAGTTTTCTTTATCAGATTAGCACCTCGGAGCATCTAATTCAATCGACGCGGTATGGCTTGGTGTTATATTTTGGAATGTAATGAGTGGGTACACAAAAGATTTTAATCAAAGCACCACCCGTTGGGTATAGGAAAGTTTCGGAGAATGCTTATTTTGTTGGCACTGAAACAATTTAGCTTTTCCAAAATGTTTCTTAAAGTTTAATGCCATCGGCTAATCTTGATGTATATTCTTTAGAAAATCAAACAAACAGAGTTTATAAGGCTGTTATTGTACCATATTTGTACCTTTTTTCACAGATTCCAACATGGCTATCCCTGGGAAATCAAATAAACAAAATCACTCGCGGTTTTCGGCAGTCTCTTCGTAATAATGTAAAGATTGTGAATGCGAGATTAGAGGTAAGATAGTGAAGTATGCATTTTTGCATGCATTTAGTCGATTTTTCCCATAAAAAGTTCATGTTTGTTGAGCACCCACTTAGACTTGACGGATCTGTCTGAAATATTCACAGTAGCTTATGGAAGTAATCAACTTTATTTTCAGGGGGTATACGTCTCGAAAAAAATGATTTTGAATTGTTTTATATAAGTGTGGTCCACCTTGATAGATAGTAGTGAATCGATACAGAAATGTTACTTTAAAACCCCAGAGTAATCCACCTAGTACTGATGGTGCCTTTCTCGAGTGTTATAAAACAAGAAAACACATAAGAATAACAATAAAACCACATAAGAGAGGTCAAAATTGCACATTCATTTGCATCCATTTGAAAGCATTGTAGCAGTTTTTGAAATTAAATCGGCTTTGAATTTGTTTTTCCAAGGGGAACCCTTGGGAAAAATGGAGAAAAAAACAATATTTTTTTAAATAAATCCGGAACACAATGACCGAGAGGGCCCATTTTCAACAGCAAGAAATTAGAAAGGATTCCGCGTCGAACGCAACACGAACGATGCAAGCAAATAAGCAAACACATGAGCGGATAAGCCTTAATACAAAAAAGTGTGTCTCACATTTTTTTTGTACACACACACATATACATACACACATACAGACATCACCTGAATTCGTCGAGCTGATTCGATTGGTATATAAAACTATGGGTCTCCGAGCCTATCTATCAAAAGTTCGGTTTTGGAGTGATCCTATAGCCTTTGCGTATACTTAGTATACGCGAAAGGCAAAATCAAAAAAAAAAAATTCAAGAATTCATACTAACTTTATTTATGTGGAACAAAATTAACGGTTAATAGCAAAAGGGTTGGGGGCGACAGGTCGGAGGGACAACAGGTTGAAAGGGATAGAAGATCGAAATGAAGAAAAAGGTCGAAAAGAGTTTCCTTCTTCAATCCTTTCCTTCTTCTGTTCTTCCTTCGTTCTTCTTCCTTTTTTCTTGATTCTTCTTCTTTTTTAATTCTCTTTTCTATCTTCTTCCTTTTTCGTCTTTCTCTTTCTTGTTCTTTCTCCTTCACTATCTTTCGTTTTTCGATCTTTCTTCTTTCTTTTCCCTTCATCCGTCTTCCTTCTGTTTCCCTTCTTCTCCCTTATGCCTTCTTCCTTTTTCTTTTTTCCTTTTTTCTTCCTTATTTATTCATCTTACTTGTTCCTTCTTCTTTCTTCTTTATTCCTTGTTCCTTCTTCTTTCTTCCTTCTTCCATCATTCATCTGTATACTTCCTTCTTCTTTCTTCCTTATCCATTCTTTCTTCTTTCTTCCTCCTTCTTTCTTATTTGTTCTTCCTTCTTCTTTCTTTCTTTCTTCTCATTTATCCTTCTTCCTTCTTCTTTTTTCCTTCCTTTTTATCCTTCTTTCTTCTTCTTTTTCTTCCATCTTCATTTTTTTCTTCCTGTTTTTTTCCTTCTTCATTTTCCTTTTTGTTCTTCCTTGTTTCGTTTTCTTCCTCCTTTCTTCTTTTTTTTCTTCCTTCTTTCTTCTCTCTGATCATTTCCCTTCTGCTTACTCCCTTCTTACTTTTTCTACTTTTTCTTCTCATTTCTTTCTCCTTCCTGCTTTCTTATGTTTTCTTCCTTTTTCCTTATTATTTCTTCCTAGCTATCAGAAATCGACCAGGCATTCACACTGGAGAACCTAGAACATCTGGTTTGGGTATATCTGAGTCGGAAATCATACGCGTGGGCTCAACGGACTTGTATGAACATGACTGGTCGATTTCAGATAGCTATCGAGCGCTGTAGGTTGCATCAATTGGTCTGCCAGGTCAACTGCGCGCGATAACTATCTCAAATCAATATGTCAAGTCCATACAAGTCCGCAGAGTTGACGCAATGATTAGCAACTTAGATATACGCACACCAGATGTTTTTGGTTCTCCAATCTGTTCTGGAGTTTGAATAAATTGGTCTACCAGGTCAACTGCACTCTATACATATCTGAAATCAACCAATCATGACCATACAAGTCCCAAGAGCCCATGCGTTTGAAATTACTCAGTCTTTCTCAAACCGGATATTCTCGGTTCTCAAAACTATGACTTTGAATCAATTGGTCTACCCGGTCAATAGCGCTCGATGCAAATCTGACAGCAACCAATCATATCCATACAAATCCTGAAAGCACACGCGTATGATTTGAAACTCAGTAATACCCGAACCAATTGTTCAACTGTTCTGAAGTTTGGATCAATTGGTCGGAGGTTCCTCCAAGAATTACTCCGGATTTTTTTCCAGGACTTCTTCCCGAAGTTCCTCCGGAAGTTTTTTCTTAAAATTCATTTGGAAATTCCTCCACGAGTTCCTCCGGAAGATCCTCCAGGAATACCTATGGAAGTTCCTCTAGGAAATCATCCGGAAGTTCCTCCGGAAAGTCTTCCAGGAATTCTTCCAGAAGCTGCTTCAGGAATTTCGCCGGAAATTCTCCGAAAGTTCCTCAAAGAATTCCTCCGGAAGCTTCTCCAGGTATTTCGCCGGTTGTTTCTCCAGGAATTACTCCCGAACTTCCTCCGGAAGCTCCTCCGAGAGTTCTTCCGGAAGTTCCTCTAGCAATTCCTCCGAAATTTACTCCGGGAGTTTGTTCGCGCCTGGAGCGAACGAAAATCAAATATTCCTCCCATTTTGTAATCATTATCTTCTTTGATGTGGTGTTGTTCCATTCTCCAAAATTTCATTCTTCCAACCAACAAAACATGCACTGCTACCTGCTAAAAGTTACGCAAAGCAATAGCTCTCTATCGTGTACAGTCACCGTCACCATCATCAATGATCATTGCATCACCGCATTAACAGCGGGAATTTTCTCATCGAAGCCACGCCCCCATATACTTAGAAGAAACATTTTACATTGTCATTGTAAACTATTAGACTATATAAGAAATGTGCACAATGTATATCATCATCATTCAGTATTTAGCCATTGTACGGCAACAAACTGGTCAAGGAAAAAAGCGAAGAAGTTTTCATTCCCCGAAAGCAGCCATACCAACCAGCTCTTTTCAGAGCTATGAGTCTGAGTCTCCAGTCTGAGCTATCGACACCCCAAGCATTCCTTCACCGAGAAGGAATCGACCGATCATCCGTGGCATTCCGAAGAGGAATTTGCCGTTCATCAGGGATCCTCAACCGAAGGATTGGCCTCATCATTCGACTGTCCGTGACCGGACATTTCGGTCCTATCGACCCGGATCTGGACGATCCGTTTTCCGTTTGTTGTAGCCGCAACTGTGATCTGGCAATCAGCCGATTGTCCATCGTTTCCCTCTGTCGATGCTCTGCAGAGTTAGTTAAAATAATTTTCTGGCTGATTCGAGGAGGAAAATTGCATTAGTTAGGAACGTTAGTGAAAACCGTCGCTGACGTCGTGTGATGCCGATTCAACACACACCAAGTAAAATTGAGCAGAAGGAGAGGATGGCGGATCTCAAATCGCTTATTAACCTACGTGGACAGGTGAAGGCGAAAGTTACGCGCATCCGCAAAGCCGTCGAAGAAGCATCAGGGGCTGCAACCGTGCAGCTGAGTTTGGTGCAATTGAAGCTATACCAACGTAATTTGGATATCCACTACCAGGAGTACTGTGACATCCACCAGCAAATTGTCACACTAACATCCGCCGAGAAACTAGCTGAGCAAAATGAAGCCTACGCCATTTTCGAAACTCAGCACAACGACGCCTGCCTGTTTGTGGAAACGCTTATCCAGTCCATGCAAGCCCCCACCGATATGAGGCTGGTAGCAAGAGGTCAACAAGAACCACCACGCATCATCGTCCAACAGCAACCACTGAAAGCACCCATTCCCACATTCGATGGGAAACCAGAGAACTTTAACGCTTTAAGGCCATGTTTCTCGATGTGATGAAGACCTCCACCGATTCCGACGCCATCAAGCTGTATCACCTGGACCGAGTCTTGATTGGCAGTGCTGCCGGAATCATCGACGACTCTACCATGCAAGCCAACAACTACGCCCACGCCTGGACGTTGCTGTAGGAACGTTTCGATGACAAGCGACTCATTTTAGATACTCACGTCTTGAGTATGCTACACTTGAAAAAAATGGCACGACCCTGTTCCATAGAACTTCGAGAACTGATCGACGATGTAACCCGGCACATCGATGGTCTCAGCCTAATGAAAGAGCAAATGCTTGGAATGTCCGAGCGCTTCGTCGTGAACTTGGTTGCGAATGCGTTGGACAACAGAACCCGCATGGAGTGGGAAGCAACTATTCCCCACAAACAAATTCCCACCTACAATGACACCATGGACTTCCTGAAGAAGCGCTGCTCAATCCTCGAGCGGTGTAAAGAAGCGATCCAGAAACCAACCTCGAAGTCGATTCCAGCAAAGGGACCCACTCAGCTGAAAACCTATTCCATCACCGAGAAAGCGGAGGCAACATGCCAAGTATGCGGTGAAGGAAGTCACCCGATCTTCAAGTGCGATGCCATCCGCAAGATGTCCATTCCAGACCGGGAAGCCAAGGTAAGAGAGCTCAAAGCTTGCTTTAATTGTCTGAGAGTAGGGCATAGGAACAGTGCGTGCAAAACCTCTTTTACTTGTTGGAAATGTGAAGGCACCAGAATCCGATGATTCGGATTACGAGACTCAAAACCATCAAATACAGTCCACTTCTGCCGTCTATGTGCAACAGTCTACTTATGACAGCCATAGTTCAAGTTTATAATGCCGATTGAAAATTACGTCCTTGTCGAGTTTTTCTTGATAGTGGTTCACAAGCACACATTGCCTCACGGAAATTCATTCAGTCCCTTAAACTTTCTCGGCTCTCGACAAAGGTTGATATTGTTGGAGCGAATAATCAGAAGTAGTCCCTATCTGAAGTCGTACAGATTCAGATCAAATCTTGCTATTCTGACTACAGTGCAAAATTCGAGTGCCTTGTTGCTGAACAGGTAACTGGAGAAATTTCGTCAGTTCAAATTGATATCCAATCTTCCCTTGCTAATCTCCCTGGTGAAATCGATCTTCTTATCGGTATTCAACACTTCTTTCAATTGATGTTGCCAGGACAATTCAAAATTTCTGACAAATTACCTATCCTATAGGATACCCGTCTGGGATGGGTGGTCGCCGGAGCGGTTAGCCCAATGCGCGGTATTGATCCCAGCTGTTACACAGTAGGAATGATTGTAGCAAATTATGTTTCGGATCCGAAATTACGGAAAAAACGTCCTACATACCCGTACATTCCACAAAATCTCTACGATACACAAAACCTCAACTAAATCCTTCAGACATAAGTGCACAAGCACAGCCAAAATATTAAATTCCTTTCAAGATGCCTGGAAGACTCCTTTCAAGAGGTCTGGAAGCATCGTTTTAAGAGGCCCGGGGGCCTCATTCCAAGAGGCTCGGAAGGTTCCTTTCAAAAGGCTCGAAGGGCTTCCTTTAGAGGCTCATGAGCCTACTTCTAAGAGCCTCCTTTCAAGAGGCCCGGAAGCCTCTTCTCAAGAGGCTCGAAAGCTTCTTTTTAAGAAGATCGAAAGCCTCCTTCCAAGAGGCCCAGTAGCCTCATTTTAAGGGGTCCGGATGCTTCCTTTCAAGAAGCCCGAAAGCTTCCTTCCTAAAGGCCCGGAAGCCTCGTTTTAAGGGGCCCTGACGCCTCCTATCACAAGGCTTGGAAGTCTTCTATCAAGAGGCTTGAAAGCCTCCTTTTAAGATGCTTGGAAGAAGCCTCCGTTCAAGATGCTCGGAAGACTTCCTTCAAGAGGTTTGGAAGCCTCCCTTCAAAAGGCTCGGAAGCCTTCTTCAAGTGGCCCAGAGTCCTCCTTTCAAGAAGCCCGGAGGTCTTTTTTCAAGAGGTCTGGAAGCCTCCTTTTAAGAGGATCAGAAGCCTTCTATCAAAAGGCCCGGAAGCCTCGTTTTAAGTGGCCTGGCCGCCTTTTTTCAATAGGCTTGGTCGGTTGAGGTTGGTTTAAGAGGTCAAAAGCCTTCTTACAAAAAGCTCACAAATAGCTCAGGCTCGGGAGGTCCCTTTTAAGAGGCTCGGAAACTTCCTTTCAAGGGCTCGGAAACCTTCTTTTAAATGGATCGGAATCCTTATTTTAGGAGGCTTGGAAGCCTCCCTTCAAGAGGTGCAGAAGCCTACTTTAAAGTGGTTTGGGGCTCAGAAGCCTCAAATAGTTCTGTAGGAAGCTTGATGGTTAAACTTAATGTGAATTAGAAAGTTGCACGGAATAATAAAAATTTCAGCCAACTTTATGGAGAGCCATTGGGGGTATACGCCGTTAGTTAACTATGAGATATATGCCGTTAGTTTTCAGGTCCATTTTCAGTTACACACTACAAAATTGGGGGTACCTCAATTAATGCAAAAGTTCGAAGGGGTACCTCTCATGAAAAAGGTTGAGAACCGCTGTTCTAGAAGCTGCTTCGGGAATTTTCTCAAAGTTTCTCAAAGAATTCCTCCGGAAACTCCTCCAGGTATTTCGCCGGTTGTTTCTCCAGGAATTAATCCCGAAATTTCTCCGAAAGCTTCTCCAGGAATTCCTCCAGAAATTCCTCCGGAAGTTCCTCCAGAAATTCCTCCGGAAGTTCCTCGAGAAGTTCCTCCAGGAATTCCTCCGGAAGTTCCTCCAGGAATTCCCCCGGAAGTTCCTCCAGGAATTCCCCCGGAAGTTCCTCCAGGATTTTTTGCGGAAGTTCCTCCAGGAATTTTTGCGGAAGTTCCTCCAGGAATTCCTCCGGAAGTTCCTCCAGGAATTCCTCCGGAAGTTCCTCCAGGAATTCCTCCGGAAGTTCCTCCAGGAATTCCTCCGGAAGTTCCTCCAGGAATTCCTCCGGAAGTTCCTCCAGGAATTCCTCCGGAAGTTCCTCCAGGAATTCCTCCGGAAGTTCCTCCAGGAATTCCTCCAGAAGTTCCTCCAGGAATTCCTCCGGAAGTTCCTCCAGGTATTTTTCCGGAAGGTCCTCCACGAATTCCTCCAGCAATATTTTTGGAATGTCCCCCAGCAATTCTTCCGGAAGTCCTTCCAAGAATTCCTCCGAAAGTTCCTCCAGGAATTCCTTCGGAATCCTTCGAAATAATTCCTCTAGAAATTCACAGATAAAAATATGCTGTGATTTTAAATGTATTTTCATGCACTTATTTGTTGTTGTTTTAAATAGAAATAAGTTTAAACCGTGCTTGCTGGTAAAATTCAGTCAAATTTAATTGAATCTCAAGTGTATATTCGTTTGTTGGGACTAGCTGCAATTGTACACGTCGTTAAATTTTCAATATTATTAGATGTGTCCCTTCGGTAAAACGTTCAGGAATTCCTTTGTATATTCCATTGGAAATTTGTTTGGAATTCCTACGGAAAACCCTTCAGAAATTCCTTTAAGAATACCTACACAAATTGTTTCAAGAAAACCTTCCAAAATTTCTTTAGGAGAATTCCTTTTATGAATTTCTGTATGAATTCATTACGAAAATGCTTTAAGAATTCCTGCCGAAATTAAATTAGCATCTTCTTCAGTTTTTTAATGAATTGCCTCAGCAATTATTTCAGGATTTCTCAAACAAATTCTTCCACCAATTGTTTATGTAATTCCTTCCGAAACTCTTAGAAAAAATTCTTGGAATTCCTTCAAAAATCCTCTTATATCTTCAGAACTTCACTCAGGAACTCTTGCAAAAATTCTTTTGGACATTTCTCTGAAAATTAGGAATACTTTAACACTCTCGGATATTCCTTTGGAAATTCTTTTGAAAACCAGAAATTGATTCGGACATTCTTTTAGGAATAATTCAGAAATTACTTCGAGAGCTCCGTTGGAAGTTTCATCTGGAAATTCCATTTCTTCTTCTTCTTCTTCTTATTGGCATTACATCCCCCACTGGAACATTGCCGCCTCGTTGTTTAGTGTTCATTCAGCACTTCCACAGTTATTAACCGCGAGGTTTCTAAGCCAAGTTACCATTTTTGCATTCGTATATCATGAGGCCAACACGATGATACTTTTATGTCCAGGGAAGTCGAGACAATTTCCAAACCAAAAATTACCTAGATCGGAACCGGAAATCGAACCCAGCCACCCTCAGCATGGTTTTGCTTCAAAGCCGCGCATCTTTTTTTTTTAATTTTTATTTCCTGATATTAAATTTCCGGAATGATTCCTGCAGCAATTTCAGAAGGAATTTTGTATGGTTTACTAAAAACAAAAGGAAGTTCTGAAGAAATATCCGGATGAATTAACGAAGGACTCTTCAGAGGTTTTTTTTCCGAAGGAATCCCTAAAGGAATGGCAAAAGGAGTTAATGGCGTAATTTTCTAAATTATTCCTGGAGTGGAAAGAATTTCGAAAGGATTTTCAAAAGAAATTCCTGGAGAAATTTCAAAATAAATTCTCGAAAAAATGTCCCCATCGTGCCCTAGCTTAACTCCGCCAGTGATTGAAAAAATTTGCGGAAAATCAGTTTAGAGCAATTTTGGCGTATATAATTAAGTTTTAGGTAAAATATTTGATTCTGTGGGTCACGTGCCCCATCGTACTCCTGCTGAACTCCGCCAGTGGTTGTCTGGAACGTTTCTGTGAAGATTACAACGTGGTGGAATTAAATGAAATAGTGCTAAACTCGTCTAATGACAGTTGCCGGGCAAATTATCTTCGGTAGAGATAATTTCTACCGATTTTGAGCACAATCGGAGCAGCGTTTTAGCTTATTTTTCATGAAATCGCTGTATAACACTGTTGGCCTCATGAACTTTTTTTTAAATAGATTCTGTAACCTTTTTGCTAAACTTAGTGTAGGAGGAAGGCAAAAGGCAGAAGTGGTTTACAAAGTCAGCAAACAGGTTAATGAACCTCCGTGGTCCGTATCTTATCTTTGGCATCGTACAGATTTGGGTTTCAGATTCGAGTGAACTTGTCTTTCCAAGTACAGTCGGGTCTCCTACTATACATTGCGGAAGGGTTGCACTGGTTATTTGATACCAATTAACTTTTGGATTCTTAGTAAAGCCTGTCCACGTTAAATTTCGGACACCCATCTTCCAATGCGATTTTTTAAAATTTTCACAAACCGCAGAGAAAATCAATTTTTGCATAGCTGAATCTATCCACTTTATGTGATACATTTAGCACGTTTTCAACCTCGTCCAAATTGATAAAATGGCTGAAAAAACATTTGGACATTATCTCAGTGTCCGAAATTTAACGAGGACAGGCTTTACATGTAAACACGTGAAATTGGAATCCACTTACGTATTTGGTATAGAGTCCTTACTACCGCATTTGGGATGACTGGAATTCAAATCCATTTTGTGGGCAATTTCTTTTGCAACGGATTGTAGTAACAATCGCTTTCTTTCAACGACTTGCTTTAAATTTAAATTAAACGACTATTCGGAATTTATATTGTAGGAGACCTGACTGTATTCCAGGATTCGTTGCTTTTGAACCTGTGTTGGTTGAATTAGACTTTCGCTCAAGTTCAGGCACAGATCTGTACCCACGTATCCTGCATAATAAGAGCAGACGCCTGGAGTCAAATATATGAGTTTGTTGGCACCGACGACGCCCACCGTCGTTGTCGTCGTGATTCGGAACACCGAAAATGGTCTCCGGTGTAACCCAGACCGAGCGCAGCAACGGTAGCGGACGACGTGGAAGACACCACCAAGCAGTCACTGTCTGGATGATTAAAAGTGGGTAATCAACGTGACACGAACCGAGCTCACCTCCCGCTCGCAGTTGTTTCGGTATTCAAAGTTCGTCATCAGTCAAGTTCTTCTGCCACCCTACCGTACAAGGGGGGTACTGACTGCTCGATAGCGACGACGTTGTCGTCGTCGTCGCCTCGTAATGAGGAGAATCGAAAACCTGAAGAAATTAAGCAAAGGGAAAAGCTCTTCCTATCACTCGGCATGCTCTTGATTTCAGCAGTACAGTTTGTTTTAATCATGTATCTTGTTAATTAGAAGTAGCGAGGCTTGAGCTTCATTCCTCACTAACCTTTGAGTTTGCATACACTGAATTGAATACGCGATAGAATGCAAAGATCTGTCGCTTTCGCTCTGTTAGCGAGTGTTGGGATGTAAATGAATATCACATAGCTTTTAAATTAATTAAATAAAAAACTAAACTTTAATTTTGATTTTAATTTATTTAAATTAGCGATCAGCTTTATTGTTATAAGTATGCACACATTTTCATTCTAATCGAAAACAAAGGTTTGGCCATTTCTTCAAGCTTTCAAAAGACCACTCTATGATTGGCTATTCGAAGTCTACGTAGTTGACAAGGCTTTAAAAATTTGAAACAAGTTTAAGTTTCCAATGGACAAATGTGGAGTGTTTTATGTAAATTTCTAGATGAAGCTCCTGCAGAAATTTTCAATGGAATTTTTAAGAAATGTCTGTGAAATTTGTTGGAGGAAAAATATTTCCAGGAGACTTGAATTTCTGGAGGAATGGTAGAATTTCGGTTAAATGCCTGGAGAAATTTCTAGAAGAATCAGTCAGAAAATATTGACAGCATTTCTAAAAATGTGTGTCTTTGAGATAGCACACCAATATCCAACAGGATATTTTAAACAACAACTTGCCCTCCGTTTTAATAAGAGGTTTTTCATTCATTTGTGTGAAAAGCAACATAAAATGTGGGACTACCTCGCCAAGTGCAAATAAATTGAATTCAAGTATCTCGCTAGATCGCTAGTATTAAACAGGACCAAGGGACCAACATTAATGTGTCATGATGAACCGAAGATACACCCATCCAGTTCTGCCAATGCAATGCACTGCCTCGGGCTCTTTATAACCTAATGCTAAGCTCATTATGGTAATCGCAATCAAATAATTAAAAATCGCATTTCATTAACGACAGTCGGTCGTTACAGTATCGTATCGCACCTATATTTCAATTCATCGGAAATGCATTAGCCTAATCATGAAATTGCCTCCGGATGTGGCAAACAACAGGAAGAAGACTTCCACGACGGCATGACAATAATCGGCATATAGAGATTTACTGCAAACACCATTAGCAAGTACGCAGTTTATGTTCATTCTCAACCGATATAGTACTCAGTGTATGGGTTGGATCTGGATGGCACTAATGAAATTCAATTTCCACATCTATCGCCGATCATAACTGGGTTCTCGATCAATACAATCATTTCACTCATTATTGGTGGCAAACTTCGCTTAGAGATGGTGTCAGCGGCACGCGGCACAGAGAGGTGCATTTCATTAATTTACGAGGTGATATTTACAATTATATTTCAATTTGATTAATATTTATCACATCCTATTTGCGGCACGTCCAATTTCGGAAACTGGGTCTGTCACGGAATAGGGTTGGCCGGACACTTCATTATTGGATTTATTTTAGTCCCGTGCGTACGGAGGGTGGTCGGCTGTAGGGTAAAATGGATTTCAGTATAATGAATTTATTTGCGATGCATCGATGGATTATCTCGTGTGCCGGTGGCATTAGGAGAATGGATGATGAATCGAATTATTGCTGACACAATCAATCCGATACAGATTTCGTTCGACGGTTTATTCAGTGTTGTTGGAATAACGGCTGCGTGAAACACGTCATGGGGTAACCACTATATGATACACTCCACAGACAATAGGATAAGTACACCCAGCTAGCGGGTGTCAGACATTCTTTTAAATCTGTTTACAAAAACACCACACCATTACAGTCTGCAAAAAAGCTCAAACACAAAAAAGCATGCAGAAATCAGGCTTTCATGCAAGAATTTTGCAATTTTGAATTTACAGTATGGCAAAAAATGGTACTCGCTGATTGGGTGTTCCATTTTTCTTAATCTTTACTTGTTCACGCTTTCACGGGTCGACCCATGACAACATACGTTGGTTTGAGGGTTGCGTACTTAGCTGGCAGGGCATCATGGTGACTATTGCCCATCTGACACCAGCTAGAGTAAGAAAGTACGTGCCGAACGTCTATTCACCAGAAGGTCCGGCTCAAATAGCATCTTTTTTTCTTAAACAAGGGTAAACGGAAATCTGCAAACAGACACCTGAGGAGATTAACTCAGGTAGAGTGGGGATCTGCTCACCCGACCCACTTGTTGTGTTCACCGCTGTGGATATTGGATGAGACAAATTAATAAAACAAACAAAACTGAACAATTCGGATTTTATTCTAACGAAAATCCCGTTAAAAGAGACGGCAGTAGGTCAGACGGTCTTTTCACTTCCCCTTTCCACACACACAGTAGCGGCAATAGGGCGGACTGACCTTCCTCTTCCGCTTCCCCTTCCAGAAGAAGAAGTATAAAAGCGAAGGTGCTTCGCAAATCTAAGCTAGCGAATTGACGGCCTATATGAAATCATCAAAGAACATGAAGGCCCCAAGCTTCGACAGCATCCTGAATCTCGGCTGAAACACATGAGTGCTTCGTTTTTTGAGCACCTCTCGCTGTTCTTCAATCAGTGTCTCCGGCTCAGCTACTCAGCCATCGTCCTGGAAGTCAGCGAAAGTCATCCCCATCCGTAAGCCTGGGAAGGATCCTTCCTCCCCAAAACGTTATCGTTCCATCAGCCTTCTCTCAGGGTTATCCAAGCTGTTCGAAAAAGCTATTCATCACCGGTTACTTGAGTCTGCCGAAAATCTCAACACCTTGCTCGAGGAACAGTTTGGTTTCCGACGCGGTCGGTCAACCGTTCACCAACTGACCCGAGCTACCAACGTCCTCAGGCTGAACAAGTTTGTCTCAAAAACCTCCGCAATGGCCTTACTCGATGTCGAGAAGGCGTTTGACAATGTATGGTATAAGTGAACAAACTACAAGACGGGCAGCAGGGACTATCCGTCCCCAGGCCGTCTGCGAGTTGTGGAGCTTAACTAGGATGTGGTGGGGTTTGACAGTGGGCCCTGTTAAATTCCAATAAAAAGCTGCATGTATCTGCAAGTAGGCTCCACCAAAGCGACCGTGTGCCGCTCAAAGCGCACAAGCCCAAGTCCTGGTGTTAGGTGGCACGCTAAACAGCCCTGACACGACGGCTCTCCGACGAGACAGGAGGTTTGCGCAGGACCAATAAGCCGCCTAGAAAACAAATCATTACGAACAATATAAGAGATAATGCGACTCGATATAATCGGCAAAGACCTAGGCGACGAATACAGGATCACGATTGGAAGCTTGGAACATGGAATTGCAAGTCGCTAGGTTTCGCAGGTTGCGACAGGATGATCTACGATGAATTACATCCCCGCAACTTCGACGTCGTGGCGCTGCAGGAGATTTGCTGGACAGGACAGAAAGTGTGGAAAAGCGGGCATCGAGCGGCTACCTTCTACCAAAGCTGTGGCACCACCAACGAGCTGGGAACCGGCTTCATAGTGCTGGGAAAGATGCGCCAACGCGTGATTGGGTGGCAGCCAATCAACGCAAGGATGCGCAAGCTGAGGATTAAAGGCCGTTTCTTCAACTATAGCATCATCAACGTGCACTGCCCACACGAAGGGAGACCCGACGACGAGAAAGAAGCGTTCTACGCACAGCTGGAGCAGACATACGATGTATGCCCACTGCGGGATGTTAAAATCGTCATCGGTGACATGAACGCACAGGTAGGAAGGGAGGAAATGTATAGACCGGTCATCGGACCGGATAGTCTGCACACCGTATCGAATGACAACGGCCAACGATGCATAAACTTCGCAGCCTCCCGCGGAATGGTAGTCCGAAGCACAAAATATCCACAAGCCCACAAAGAGATCATCTAACCAAGAAACGGAAAACCAAATCGACCACGTTCTAATCGACGGTAAACTCTTCTCCGACATCACGAACGTCCGCACTTACCGCAGTGCGAATATTGAATCCGACCACTACCTCGTTGCAGTATGCCTGCGCTCAAAACTCTCGACGGTGTACAACACGCGTCGAAGTCGGACGCCGCGGCTTAACATTGGGCGGCTACAAGACGGTAGACTAGCCCAAGAATACGCGCAGCAGCTGGAAGTGGCACTTCCAACGGAAGAGCAGCTAGGCGCAGCGTCTCTTGAAGATGGCTGGAGAGATATTCGATCCGCCATTTTTAGCACCGCAACCGCTGCACTTGGCACGGTGCCCCCGGATCAGAGAAACGACTGGTATGACGGCGAATGTGAGCAGTTAGTGGAAGAGAAGAATGCAGCATGGGCGAGATTGCTGCAACACCGCACGAGGGCGAACGAGGCACGATATAAACAGGCGCGGAACAGAAAAAACTCGATTTTCCGGAGGAAAAAGCGCCAGCAGGAAGATCGAGACCGTGAAGAAACGGAGCAACTGTACCGCGCTAATAACACACGAAAGTTCTATGAGAAGTTAAACCGTTCACGTAAGGGCCACGTGCCACAGCCTGATATGTGTAAGGACATGAACGGGAACCGTCTTACGAACGAGCGTGAGGTGATCCAAAGGTGGCGGCAGCACTACGAAGAACACCTGAATGGCGATGTGGCAGACGAAGATGGCGGTATTGTGATGGACCTGGGAGAACGCGCGCAGGACATAATTCTACCGGCTCCGGATCTCCAGGAAATCCAGGAGGAGATTGGCCGGCTGAAGAACAACAAAGCCCCTGGGGTTGACCAACTACCAGGAGAGCTATTTAAACACGGCGGTGAGGCACTGGCTAGAGCGCTGCACTGGGTCATTACCAAGATTTGGGAGGAGGAAGTTTTGCCGCAGGAGTGGATGGAAGGTGTAGTGTGTCCCATCTACAAAAAGGGCGATAAGCTGGATTGTAGCAACTATCGCGCAATCACATTGCTGAACGCCGCCTACAAGGTACTCTCTCAAATTTTATGCCGTCGACTAGCACCAACTGCAAGGGAGTTCGTGGGGCAGTACCAGGCGGGTTTTATGGGCGAACGCTCCACCACGGACCAGGTGAATACAACGTGCCCACACATCATCTATTCATCGACTTCAAAGCCGCATATGATACAATCGATCGGGACCAGCTATGGCAGCTAATGCACGAACACGGTTTTCCGGATAAACTGACACGGTTGATCAAAGCGACGATGGATCGGGTGATGTGCGTAGTTCGAGTTTCAGGGGCATTCTCGAGTCCCTTCGAAACCCGCAGAGGGTTACGGCAAGGTGATGGTCTTTCGTGTTTGCTATTCAACATCGCTTTGGAAGGTGAAATACGAAGAGCAGGGATTAACACGAGTGGTACAATTTTCAATAAGTCCGTCCAGCTATTTGGTTTCGCCGACGACATAGATATTATGGCACGTAACTTTGAGAAGATGGAGAAAGCCTACATCAGACTGAAGAGGGAAGCTAAGCGGATCGGACTAGTCATCAACACGTCGAAGACGAAGTACATGATAGGAAGAGGTTCAAGAGAAGACAATGTGAGCCACGCACCGCGACTTTGCTTCGGTGGTGACGAAATTGAGGTGGTAGAAGAATGTGTGTACTTGGGCTCACTGGTGACTGCCGAAAATGACACCAGCAGAGAAATTCGGAGACGCATAGTGGCTGGAAATCGTACGTACTTTGGACTCCGCAAGACGCTCCGATCGAATAGAGTTCGCCGCCGTACCAAACTGACTATCTACAAAACGCTTATTAGACCGGTAGTTCTCTACGGACACGAGTCCTGGACGATGCTCGTGGAGGACCAACGCGCACTGGGAGTTTTCGAAAGGAAAGTGCTGCGTACCATCTATGGTGGGGTGCAGATGTCGGACGGTACGTGGAGGAGGCGAATGAACCACGAATTGCATCAGCTGTTGGGAGAACCATCCATCGTTCACACCGCGAAAATCGGACGACTGCGATGGGCCGGGCACGTAGCCAGAATGTCGGACAGTAACCCGGTGAAAATGGTTTTCGACAACGATCTGACGGGCACAAGAAGGCGAGGTGCGCAGCGGGCAAGGTGGATCGATCAGGTGGAAGATGATTTGCGGACCATCCGTAGACTGCGTGGTTGGCGACGTGTAGCCATGGACCGAGCCGAATGGAGAAGACTCTTATATACCGCACAGGCCACTTCGGCCTTAGTCTGAATAAATAATAATAATTATCGGACGCGGAAACTCTTCTAGTATACTGTCCTTATGCAGGACCTCAGATTGGCCCATGGCCACCATAGATGTTCCGGGTTTTCCAAGGCTATGTTAAAAAAAAATATTTTTTTTCGACTTGTCATTTTATGTGACGTTTACTTTTATCATGTTTTATGCTTACCCCTGAAACTAGAACTAATATGCTGATCAATGCTGGCTGCGGATCGAAAATCCGTCAGAAATACACAGAGGTATGGCCATTTTCGTGAAAACGGTAGGAGATTGGCCATACACCCTGAACAAATGTCACTTTCGCAGAACACCCGGAACCTGTTAAAAATTGGCCACTGAGTCTGGCGGTCATCAAAATGTATCTTTATTATAGATTTTATATTTATCGTCTTGGGAAAAGATGAATTTTAACACCCATATATGCATGGTTCCAGATGGTATAAAAACCGGCCCCTCCTCGAAGGCCCCTGGAACCTGCTATAAGGGTGGCAGTGGATACTATTACCCTGGGAATGTTTCTATAATCATCGTCTCGCAAAGCCATGAAGATAGATACCCATATTTGCATTATTCCGATCTGTTACCATTTCATCATGTTCCCGGAACCGTTTTTTACGGAAATGGCCATATCTCTGCGTAGTTTTTATGGATTCTCGATCTACAGCCAGCATTGGTCGGCATATTAGTTCTAGTTTATGGGAAAAACATAAAACATGACGAAAGTAAACGTCACATAAAATGACAAGCTGTACAAAAAATGCATTTTGAACATACCCTCGGAAAATCCGGAACATCTCCGGTGACCAAGGATCAATCTAAAGTTCTGCATAGGGTCAGTATACTAGACGAGTTTCCGCGTTCGATGGTCCCGATTTTATTGAAATCGGATTTTTCTAGGCCAAGTTATGCTGATTGGAATATCAACCAATTTTTGCCTATCTCAACCTTTTTGTCTAACCCCTGTAAATATTAGTGTACATAGTATTTGGGTTATCAAATTTTCTAAATTAATCTATGCCTCCTTAAGGCTATTCTGATACATTAGACAAACTTTATAAACTACATTTAAATCCTAACCATTGCCATTGAACCGAAACACGATTTGGCCGAATCAAAAGCCAAACACTTGAAATGATAAAAATAATGTAACAAACGAAAATCAAAAATAAACGAATTTAAGTCAAAAAGTCACCGCACCTCATTCAATGATCGGAAGCCCGGATGGTCACACTTGTGGTTGGCTTTCCGACACACGGCAGCAGCAATTGGTCGGACGGACCCCTTTTGGAGGAAAAGGTATAAAAGCGAAGGTGCTTCGCACCACGGCTCATTCTATAATCGGACGTCGTGACGGACGGTCACACTCTTGGGTTGGCTTGCCCACAGACGGTAGCGGCAATAAGTCGGACGGACCCTTCCCCTTTTGCAGGAAAAGTAATAAAAGCAGTGGTGCTTCGCACCACGGCTCTCTTTGGAGGAAAAGGTACGGCTGATTCTTTAATTGGAGTACGGCTCCCCTTCAGAGGAAAAGGTAATTGCACCAAAGCTTTTCCTTTGGAAGAACGGTACGGTTGATTCTCAAATTGTACATCGTGACGGACGGTCATATTTTTGGTTGACAGTAGGTTGGACGGAATCTATGACAAAAGGTCGAAAGACAAAAGGTCGAAAGGACAAAAGGTCGAAAGACAAAAGGTAGAAAAGACAAAAGGTCGAAAAGACAAAACGTCGAAAGGGACAGAAGGTCGAAAGGACAAAAGGTCGAAAGGACAAAAGGTCGAAAGGCACAGAACGTCGAACGGGACAAAAGGTCGAACGGGACAAAAAGTCGAACGGGACAAAAGGTCGAACGGGACAAAAGGTCGAAAAGGACAAAAGGTCGAAAAGGACAAAAGGTTGATCAAGAACGAGTTGATAACAAGTTGGGTGTATTCCAAAAGAATTTATGAAATGCATTTAACTTCAAGCAGAAATAACACACTTATCACATCAATCAAAGTTGAAGAATGAGCAATTTTCAAAGAAGGAGTAATTACTATGAAACAATATTATGAATATCTAGATAGTTCTGTTAGAGATAAAAACCCAACCTTATTCACCGAGTGGTGATACCGCCTTTCTCGCATTTAGCCAAGACACCAACCTCATATGGCGTTGATATGGTTCGATGTACCATTTTCTTTATAACTTTCAAACGCAACGGTCGATCGCTTTAAAATTCAATAGTGATCAACGTCGAATGAAACTTGTTGCGAGAAAATCGGTTAAGAATTACTATATGAAAAGTTGTCTAATGTTTTTCTTAGCTTTTGTGCACACACATACACACACATACACACATACAAACTCACGGACAGACAGACATTTGCTCAGCTCGTCAAGCTGAGTTAATTGATATATAACACTATGGGTCTCCGAGGCTTCTATATGAAGCTCGTTTTCGGAGCCTTGATAGCCTTTCGGTACAACTTAGTTGAAATAAATAGGAAATGAATAAAACTTGTATTGCGCGAGATAGAGTTGTCCTATACAGTTGGCAATTTATTTTAAATCATTTCTAGGATGCATATCTGAATGTCACTTCGATCTGTCAAAATAGTGCACTCCGCAGCCACGCAGGCGCACAGGTGTATTTGATGTGCGGCGTGCACCATTTTGACAGATCTAAGTGACATTTAGAAAACTCAGCATCCATCTATTAGGGGTACTCACTGAATGAATTTTATTTAATTGTTAAAAATTGTTAAAAAAAATAAAAGAGCAGAATTTTTGCTAACTGTGTAGGGAAACTTTGGATTGACCTTCTCCGTTTCAGTTCCTTGTCCATTTCGACCTTTTGTCCCTTTCGATCTTTTGATCTTATTGATCTTTAGTTTCTTTCGACCTTTTGTCCCGTTCGACGTTCTGACCTTTTTGACCTTTTGTGCCGTTCGACGTTTTGTCCTTTCGACCTTTTGTCCCTGTCGACCTTTTGTCCTTTTCGACCATTTGTCCCTTCGACCTTTTGTCTTTCGACGTTTTGTCTTTCGACCTTTTGTCCTTTCGACCTTTTGTCTTTCGCCCTTTTGTCCCTAACCCGGTTGGACGGGCCCATTTCCTTTCGTAGTAGGTCGGGCGGGCCTTCTATTCTCAATAGGTCGGACGAGCCTACCCTCTCCACAGTAGGTCGGACGGGCCTACTCTCTATATTATCATGGAAGACAGGTCACAGCGGAATGCTTTACCGCCGCGCCGCGACCACCAATGGCAACAGAAGATTTTGACAACCGAATTTCACATAACCTCTTCCCGACACATCATCTCAACGAGGTTGTCCGGGGTTGTATCCATGCCGCTGACAAGCAGCATGGCATTGTGTTCAACATCGAATCGCGGGCATGCAAACATCACATGCTCTGCCGATTCTACCTCACCTACACATTCCGGGCACTCCGCAGAATCTGCGAACCCGAACCTATGCAGGAGCTATTTAAAGCAGTAATGTTTAGATAGGTGTGTGATAGGTGTAGGTTGACCTGACCAAGCTTCCTTCTAATCCAATTCGATACCTCCGGAATCAGTCTGTGGGTCCAACGACCTTTGACTGCAGTGTCCCATGCTCTTTTCCATTTGAGCAACGAAGCTGCTCTCTTGACACGTCGCACTTGCACCAGAATCTCGGTCGTTGAAGCACTCCACATCTTCCTCCAGAAGTATGTCTATCGGCATCATCCAAGTAATGACGCACACCGCCTCATAAGATATGGTGTGGTATGCGCTTGCAACCCGCAGACACATCAGCAGGTGTATCTTAATTAATTTCTTAACATTGCACCCGGCCTGTAGTGCTTTGCACCATGCTGGTACGCCGTATCGGATAATAAACAATGCTATAAGCCTAAGCACCTGGCTCTGCACCGCCGATCCGTTGGACATCATTCGCGATAAAGTTTTTGTCGCCAAAAAAGCCCTTTGGCACACATAATCAACGTGGCTCTTAAAATTTATCTTATCGTCGATCACCACGTCCAGATGCTTTAATAACCTCACGGAGTTAAGTGTGCAGATCCCTACGTTTATTCTCGCTTGCTGCAACCCACGGTGGTTATGCACCACAGCAACCTTAGTCTTGTGATGTGCTAACGCCAACTTTTTTCAGTTGAGCCGCTCTTCGACTCTGCTGATCTCGTACGAAGCGTTCAATTCAACTTCGTGGAGAGTGTTGGGGATTTCCCAGGCTTAGTCAATAGCACCATCTTCTGCCGTTCCCAACGATCTGGGAAGTTTCTTTCGTCCAGGCAACGTTGGAGGCAGGCCATAAACATATCTGGAGCGGCAAGAATCGCGTGCTTATGGACCAGGTTAGGAACACAATCCCGATCTGGTGCCTATTTTAGCTTAAGTTTTCTTGCAACGGCGCACAAGCTCAAGTCCTGGTGTTAGGTGGGATGCTAAAAATACCTGACACGCCGGTCCTCCGACGAGACAGAAGGTTTTCTCAGGCCCAATATGCCGCTTCTAAAAACAACCATTACGAACGACATAGAAGATAATACGACTCGATACAATCGGCAACGACCTATGCGACGAATAAAGGATCACGATTGGAAGCTTGGAACAGGGAACTGCAAGTCGTTAGGCTTCTCAGGTTGCGACAGGATAATCTACGATGAATTACATCCCCGCAACTTGTACGTCGTAGCGCTCCAGGAAACCTGCTGGACAGGACAGAAAGTGTGGAAAAGCGAGCATTGAGCAGCTACCTTCTACCAAAGCTGTGGCACCACCAACGAGCTGGGAACCGGCTTCATAGTTTTTGGCAAGATGCGCCAACGCGTGATTGAGTGGCAGCCAATGAAGGCAAGGGGCTCCCACGGAATTGTAGTCCTAAGCACTTTCTTCCCCCGCAAGAATTTCCACAAGGCCACATGGAAATCACCAAATCACGAAACGGAAAACCAAATCGACCACGTTCTAATCGACGGTAAAATCTTCTCCGACATCACGAACATACGCAGTTAACGCAGTGCGAATATTGAATCCGACCACTACCTTGTTGCAGGGGTACAACACGCGTCGGAGTCGTCCGCCGCGGCTAACATTGGGCGGCTACAAGACGTTAGACTAGCCCAAGACTACGCGCAGCAGCTGGAAGTGGCACTCCCAACGGCAGAGCAGCTAGGTTTGAAAATAACTGCAGAAATGGGGAAGGGTCGATTGTCCGAAACCCATTCGACCGTAAGCCATTTGTCCAAATGCCACTAGGCCGAACAAACCATTAGGCCGAAACCCATCTGGCCAAGAGTCATTTGGCCGAAAGGATCATTTGGCCGAAAAGTACGTTTGGCAGAAAGGGTAATTAGGCCGAAAAGGTTATTTGGCCGATAAGGACATTTGGCCGAATCGGTCATTTGAAAAGTGAGAAATTAGGAATGAGAAGTGAGACGTCTCACTTCTCACTCTTTATTTTTCTTTTCGGTCTGAAAAAAGTGAGAAGCGCGAAGTGAGTAGTGAGGCGTCTCACCCCTGACCCTTTCGGCCAAACGACCCTTTTCAGGATTGGGGTGTCCCTCAAAAACAATATTTATGATCTGCTCATTTTTTTTAACGAATGTCACCTTCTGAAGACTTTTGGATCAAAACGCGTGTTTTGCTATAATAACATCGTCTGTATCTTCTCCCGTTTTCGAGTTATATCAATTTACCTGAAAAAAACATGACTTCAGTAAAATTGGTAAAACTTGAGATAAAAAAATATCATGTCTCCAATTTTTTGACATAATTAAGAGTATGGGTTGCTCTTCCAAATTCCATATTTTTTGGTCCGCCCTATCCGGAGATATCAATTTATGAAAAAATCTAATTTTGACAGAAAAACGATTATAACTTTTGATCGAAAAAAGATATTGAGCATATTCACCCTTCAAAAGTTGCATTTTTTTGAGCTCTTAAAGTCACACAAAGACGACTTTTCCGAGAAATCTAAAATCGAGAAATCTCCTAAAAAGGAGATCAAAAATACTGTTTTTTTAGGTACACCCTAATCCAATTAGGTAAAATTGTTTTAAATCAACCAACTTAAAAACTACAGAAAAACTTTTTTTAGCAAAATTATATAATTTCGTCCAGGCCTCGGCATTGGATTACCTCCACTAGGCATAGCGCTCTCACCTGAACCGCATTAACAAGCACCACTTCTGCCAACTTTTTATACGCGGAACTCTTCCGCGCAGCATCCTGCTTCAGGACAAGAATCATCTCGCTCTTCTGCGTTCTACGGATACAGTTGACATCATCCCCTAGGCCAGTGAGCTTTTCATCGCACCGCAAAGCCTTCAGAACATCAGCATAGCTCTTAACATCAGCCTTGACGATAATTGCTTCGCCTCTGTCCTTCCTGCCATGACCATTGGAAGGTGTGCCCTTTCCTCTACGGACACTTCCCTTCTTGGCCAAAGGCGCCTTCGCCTCCACTCCACTATCGTTTTTCGCTCCTTTTTCGCCTTTTGGGATTCCCAACTTCCCTCCAGGGCAGGGCTTCCTCGTAGAAGGAGGAACTGGTTTCCGTCCTTCCTCAGGATCGGCAACCTGTCCAACCTTATCTTCCTTATCAACATCGATCTGGAGGGAGTAATACGAAGGGCAAAGATTAACACGAGTGGTACGATTTTCACGAAGTCCGGCTTTACGACGACATTGATATTATGACACGTAACTTTGAGAGGATGGAGGAAGCCTACACCAGACTGAAAAGGGAAGCTGGATTGGACTAGTCATCAACACGTCGAAGTACATGATAGGAAGAGGCTCAAGAGAGGTCAATGTAAGCCACCCACCACGAGTTTGTATTGGTGGTGACGAAATCGAGGTGGTTAAAGAACTCGTGCACTTGGGCTCACTGGTGACCTCCGATAACGACACCAGCAGAGAAATTCGGAGACGCATCATGGTAGGAAATCGTACGTACTTTGAGTTCCGCAAAACACTCCGCTCGAATAGAGTTCGCCGCCGTACGGACACGAGACCTGGACGATGCTCGTGGAGGACCAACGCGCACTTGGAGTTTTCGAAAGGAAAGTGCTGGGTAGCATCTATAGTGGGATGCAGATGGCTGCTGGTACGTGGAGGAGGCGAATGAGCCACTCGTTGCAACAGCTATTGGGAGAATCATCCATTGTTCACACTGCGAAAATCGGAAGACTGGGGTGTGCCGGGCACGTATCCAGAATGTCGGACATTATTCCGGTGAAAATGGCAAACAAGAAGGAGAGGTGCCCAGCGAGCAAGGTGAATCGATCAAGTGGAGGACGAATTGCGGACCCTCCGCAGACTACGTATTTGTCGACGTGCAGTCATAGACTGAGCCTTAGTCTGAAAATAAATTAAAAAATAATTCAAGATCACCATTGTATGGGTCCCATCCAACTGCTCAATGTACGGCAATGAGAAGGCGGACTCGCTACCAAAGGTGGCGCACAGGAAGGTGAGGTTTCATGCTAGTCGATTCTCAAACAATTTAGTCCTTCAGAGTACTCTTTAAAATTGACAAATAAATTGACCATGCTTTGAACTTGGACGATGGTTATTTACTAAAGTCTCTGCTCGAGCATGGTTCAGAGGTGAGGAGTTAAGTCTTGACTCATGACCAATCATTATTCTCTAAAAGCACATATCTACAGTATAAACCTTGTCGATAGCAACTTATGTAGGTGCGATCACGATCACGTAGTTTTGTAGTACTCGAAAAATGCCTCAAAAGCGACTATTCGATACCCTTGTGGCCCAAGGTAAACAACCCTTTTTTTCCTTATTGGGTATTTTAATCACTGCGACCATGTGTTAGATCTATTGTGATATATGCCCCATTTGATATAGCTTTGTCAAGTTGACGCACCATTGCTATGTAGAGCAATTGCATCCCCTTGACTGCCAGCGTCTTCCCAATGCGGTATTATGGTTCTGATGAATCGTACTACCATATTGGGATTTGTTCTCCAAACTTCAGAGGGTTCTATCAGCCCCTTGTTGAAGAACTGTATTCTTTTCCTAAAAATTGCCGGACAATGGCATAACAGATGTTCCGAGTCCTCTACATATATGCCGCAGAAACGACATATGTCATCTTGAAGTTTTCCTACCAGCTTCAAATGATAACGGTTCGGGCAATGGCCTGTTATAGCCAAGGATGTTATCGATCATTTACTAATCTGCGTTCGATCGTTTAGGACCCTGCGGTAAGACGCGCGGCTACAAAGCAAGACCATGCTGAGGGTGGCTGGGTTCGATTCCCGGTGCCGGTCTAGACAATTTTCGGATTGGAAATTGTCTCGACTTCCTTGGGCATAGAAGTATCATCGTGTTAGCCTCATGATATACGAATGCAGAAATGGTAACTTGGCTTAGAAACCTCGCAGTTAATAACTGTGGAAGTGCTAATTGAACACTAAGCTGCGAGGCGGCAATGCCTCAGTGGGGGATGTAATGCCAATGAAGAAGAAGAAGTTCGATCATTTAGTAGTTTGTCAATAACTCATTCCAGAGGCTAAATTTCAAAATGTGTTGTATGGTGGACTTTTAGTGCGAAGGTTTTTCTCTCCTTAACAGGTCGATGTTCGACTTCCCATGGGAATCGAAATATTCGTCCCTGGGCCAGTCACGCCTGCTCCAACTTGATTGTTCAGCTTTGAACCATCGGTGTAAAACACAATAAATCCTGAACGAAGATTTGGTCCACCATATGCTTCGCTCAAGATTAATTACATCAAAACATCGATAAAAGTTGTATTTTCTCCTCATCCAATCATCGTTGTTTATAATCAGTGAGTTGATACTTATTTTGCTTAGAATACTAAGATGCCCTATTAAGTCACCTTCGAAGAGGTTTGAATCTCTTTTGATCTTCAAAGCACTCTTCTCTGCTTCTAATTGAATAAATTGATCCAATGGTAGCACGTGGAGCAAAGCGTCCAGCGCTTTGTTCGGCGTGCTTCTCATTGCACCAGTTATTGAAAGAGTAGCTAATCTTTGAAGTTTTTCCAACTTCTTCTGTACCACCCTTTCTTTTGTTTTTGGCCACCATACTAATGCGGCGTATGATATTCTGGGTTTCACAATCGCCGTATAAATCCATTGAATCATTTTTGAACCTTAAGGAAAGTAAAAGGTGTTTTGGGGGATCGCAATCTATGCCTTTCTTTGCTCGTCTCCGAATCTAATACTTCCATTTTTTTTTATTCTCGGCTTTTTTCCTTGTCTCTGTCTTTCGTATATGAAGCTCTGGCCGAATAAGTAGCTGAAATGGGGTTTCCAGTTAGCCTTGCGAGCAAAGTTGTGATTGCTAATCCGCAGATGGCGAGTTCGATTCTCGGTTCGGTCTAGGATGTTTTCGACTCCCGCGGCATGGTGTATCCATTGTACATGCAATGGTGGCATAGAAAAGCTTTCAATTAATAACTGAGGAAATGCTAATAGAACACTAAGTTGAAAAGCAAGCCAAGTTCCAGTTGCAATATAGAGCCTTTAAAGAAGAAATAAGAGGAAGCAACTGAAATACCTCAAACATGTTTCCCAAGCCCGTTTCCTCTAAACCAAGATTGAAGCGCCATTACGGAAATATCAGATTTCATTTGGGCTAGATGCCCATCCTCTTTCTTTTTTTTACTCGGAGACCGTGTGACGTTGTTAAGTTGTAGCCCACATAATGAATAATTTAATTTTTAATTTTCCTGACCGATAACAAAGGTTTTACAACTTTCATTATTATCTCTTAATCAATATTTCATAAATTTCTAAAATAAAATGTTTCTACCTGTCCATCGTTCGCTTACTTAAGAATTTAATCGTTCAAAATTGATATAAATATCCAAATAGCTATGCTCTTCCTTATGAATAAATAAAAATGTCATCTTGCCAAACCAGCGAGCCATATGAATCCCACATGGTCTACGAAATCACTCCAGCCCAACGAGGAGAATTGAGTAGCATTGATAAAATGTGGTTCCAGTTCGGTCGTTTCTTTTGAATAACCTCCCACGACAATGCTTTGCACCGTGCCACAGCCATCCAGTCGTGTCGGTCGGTGGAAAAGTACACTGTTTCTATTGTGCTGAAATAACATTTCCATGTTGGACTCAAACCCTCACATCCGATTTTTCCCGTCCTGTGTCAAGTGTGGGTACTTTTGACTCGACCTCGAAGCGCGGAATAAGATGTGAAACTCAAGTCCACTCCCGGCAGCAATTGTATCGTTTGGTGTATTTTTCTCCTTACCACACATATCGGATCGGAGTTGATCGAACATGGCCCTCGGTAGAATAAGGTATATTTACCAATATTGGAGTATTGGAAGAAAGTGTTTTGCACGATATCAATAATATAATTGTCCAAGTCACCAAGGCACCGGAGCGATGGAGCATTTTTGTCGTGACAACTGAACGAAGTCACATTGAAGGCAGTCAAGCCAAATATAACAAATATATTAAGTGTCTATATCCACTTATAAACAAAGAATCAAAACATTGTCTTAAGAACAAACTTTTGATTTACAAACAACTTTTTAGACCAGCCATGTTGTATGCTGTGCCAATATGGACTAGTTGCTGCAATACCAGAAAGAAGGCGATTCAGAGGATTCAAAATAAATTTTGAAAATGATTCGGAAGTTGCCTCCGTGGTATAGTGCCAATGTACTTCATAGAATTTATAATATTGAGACATTGCAACAAATGTCCAACACAATAATTTTCAATTTTATACAAAAATCATTGCAATCTTCTATTGCAACGATTAGCTCCTTGAACCCTTAGTATAAATTGGGTTTAGTTTAGTTTAAGTTGAAAACGTTGTAATTTCTACACGGTTCAATTCAACCAGAGGAAAAATCCTAACTGCCAGAGGCAATTTAAATGTAATAATAATAACTAAAAGCGTAACATAGCAAATAAGGATGATAGTGTTAAGAAAACACGGAACACCTAGTCTAAGAAATGAATGCATGTATTAGATAATTAGCAAATAAAATAAGTTTAAAAAAATATAAAAAGAGGAGGTTTTCTATAATGTAAAAATTCAGTCACTTAAATCTTCCCTTTTCAAAATTATGTTTGCACAAAAAAGACTTTACAGACGATTTGACGCGATTTTCGCTAAGATTTCACGATTAAGTGCACTCCATTGTGGGCATAGTTACCCTACCAACGAAAATTCAACTTCTATTTCCAAGCGAGGAAAAACCGAAGAATAGCGAGCAAAATTTATTTGCCAACTCGTTTTGCGGTATTAAATTATCAATAAATCTCCGGGTGCTTTTCTTACGCCTCTGGGCGAATGCAGGATGATGGTTATCTAGTGCCGTTTTTGGGTTTTCTCGCGCTCGTTGCGCAATACCCGGCTATGGGAAAAATGAAATCGAATCGTTGCCTTGCCACGACCCGTTTTCATTGCCGCTCCATAGGGCGATAATACTTGAGGAAGTAAATCTGGGAAGTATTAGACATAAAATTGCGCAAACAATTAGCCATTTTAATAGCTGATTTTCAATGTATGTATATCCAAAGTTCTCATAAGGAATAACTCTCGACCAGGCCTCTATGTACAAGAAGTTTAAAAAATGCCCAAATTTATTTTTATTTGTCAATGGTATGAGAGGAGCAGGGAAACGGACCCTTCATTAATTAAGCGGGACCTTAATCCGGGGTAACATTGATCAGTTTCACCATTTTCAAGTAATGAATAAAATATTGTTTCCTGTTATCACAATTACTTATTGTGAGTTAGGTATCTTAATCTTGACTAAATTTTTCTGCTGAATGATTTGATTTATTTGATTTATTTATTTAATGGTAGGCAGCATGCCCATTATCTTATTCTAAAAATACATACATTCATTGGTCATTCAACTAAAAACTATGACTAAGTACATGTTTGATTTGTTCTCTAGACATTATTACATTTAAACGTTCACAGTTTGCATTATACAGAGACATCATACGATACATCGGTTCATTTCTAGCATAGTTCTGAAATCTGTTGGGAATTTGAAATTGTCGAGAATATCTTAAACCTACTCTTCCCTCGTAAAAAGTAACTTGTCCTAACAAGTAAGGAGACACATATTTTCCGTTAATAATATCCTTTAAAAAGAGCGCGTCAGCTACCTTTCTCTGGGTTTCTAATGTATCGAGCCCAACCAGCATAGGGTAAGACGGTATAATATGCCCCCCCTAAGGCAAAACCTTGATAACTTTTTACTTTTCATCGCAATTTATGCAAACTTTGTGTTATTTGGTAGTGCAAGAAGTCGCAAATGCATTGCCCGTGAGTAGTCATATAAAAATATTACAGATAACACGTAATAAAGCTTTTTTGAAAAGTCGTGAAAAAATGGATTTCAAAAGGTGCCTGGGCAATACGCCCCACCTTAGCCAGAGACGTTCCATAGCCCTTCATTAGTATTTCATCAATCCCATAATAAAAAGGTTACAAATCCTTATGTGCTCGACATTAAAAAACCAACATAAGTCCATTTAATCAGGTTTTAATTAAATTTCAATAATTTCCATACAATTTGGAAGCAACTGCTGCAAGCTCGCCGCGCTTGTGTCCAGTTGGTAAGGGCATATCGTCCTGCCTACACTGGGGCGTTTTGGCCAGTAAAACATATTTTCGAAAATCGTTACGTTTTTGAAGATGGAAGCAATTTTATATCATATTAACCACTGAGAAAAGTTATTTTGTTGCCCAACTGAGTGTTCCCGTGCAAGTTTTGCGGACAGTATGCTAGCGTCGCTCCAGAATGTTGAGCAAACAAACATGAAAAGTTACATCAAAACTGTCACTTTTTGTATTTTGCTATTATTTTCATTATGTAATACAAAAATACTTCCACATTCACATAGTACGATGGTTTTGCAAATATTTATAGGTACCAACTGATTTTGACCCTTAGTTAGTTATAGTTTACTAGAAATCAAAGAGGGGCGTTTTGGCCAGGTGGGGCGCATTATACCGTCTTACCCTACATAGCGAGTTATAGTTGGGTAAAGCATCTCTCCAGCCCAGATTTCGAAGCGCGAAGCGCACAAATTTTTTCTGTATGCTTTCGATTCTTGATTTGTGTGTTTCGTAATACGGTTGCCAAACTATGCCTGCATACTCTATACTTGAACGGACCAGTCCGACGTAGAGGGCGATTATAGTATAGGGATCATCAAAATCATGTCCAAGACGTTTGATCATTCCAAACATTGCGTTTGCCTTCGCAATCACTTTTTCTGTGTGATTAACAAAAGTTAATCCACGGTCCAATTCAATCCCTAAGTCATTTGTACATGTTGTCCGATTTATCAGCATTGTATTCACCCGGTAATCAAAATTAATTGTGTTAATCTTTCTGGAGAACGATACTACACAACATTTTGATACATTAACTTTTAGGCCAAACTTCGCACAGAAATTTGAGAAGCGATCAAGATTTCGTTGAAGATTCCAGTAGTCCTCGAAACGACGTATTAGGAAGAAAATTTTAACATCGTCAGCGTATATAAGAATATATGCGCCTTCCAGGAAACTCGGCAATTCATTCATAATGACGATGAAGAGTAAAGGGCCCAAATGGCTGCCTTGCGGTACACCAGAATTTACTCGGAACGGCTTAGATCTCGATTTATTAATCTTAACGTACTGAATCCGGTTTTCCAAATATGTTCGCAGCCAACAAAGTACTGATCCTTCAATGCCATGCTTTCCCAAGACAGACAATATGGCGTTAGTGTTAATTACATCGAATGCTTTTGACATATCCGTATAAATTGCATACACTTGCAGACCCTCCATCATCCATTGCGTTGTCCTCGACACAAATTCTGCCAAATTGGTCGTTGTAGATCGTTTTTTCATGAAACCATGCTGCTGAACTGAAATCCTGGGTTCAATCCACGCATAGAGTCGATCGTATACAAGGCTTTCGAACATTTTTGGTATTGCCGATAAAATAGCTATACCTCGATAATTCTCCACTGCTTGCTTGGAACCCTTTTTATGGACTGGTACAATATGCGATATTTTCCACAGTATTGGGAAGTTGCCGCAACGTAAAGACAGGTTGAACAGACTATTAAGTAGTAGTAGGTACTGCAAATGCATCAACATACTTCTTGACCGAAAAATTCGAAATACCGTCAGGACCGGTGCTTTTGGAGATGTCCAACTGTTCTACTTTTTGACGCACTTCGGCATGATATAACCTTTAAATGAATTTACATTAATTTTTCGCCAAAATTTAAACTCACAGCAAGCTTCCAAAAAAGCACTCAAAACAAGTATAATAACAAAAAAATATTAAGCTCACTTGTGCCTATGGACCCGATTCCCGGCTCACAGTACAGAAAACTAATGATTTATACTAATTTATACTAATATGCAATTAATATTATTTGGCAACTCGGCCGTGCGGAAACCATTTTTTGTTAAATATCTTGGCTGTGCATATGCACAGCACATATTTCGAAATGAACAAATTGATATGAAATTTGCGAAAAAGAATCCACGTGTCTTGGAGCAGGGCTTGTAGCGATAAATGCCGTTTAAAATAGTGAGTTAGTGACCAACGATGACGAAAAAAAGTGACCAAATAGTGACTTTCAGATGCAGAAAAAGTGACCAAATAGTGACTTTTGTATAAAATATTAACTAGGTAGTGAAATGAGTTGCATTTGCATTGTCACTATGTAACTCATAGTAGAATGTAAACTAGTGATATCATGTTTTTCTTTTGAAATGCTTATCTAGAATGCTATCAGAAATCAAGAAAAGACAAAAATTACAAAAGCATGAGGATTACTATAGCTGGCCGTGCCCATCTTCACCGTAACTAGGGAGAGGATGGAGCTTAGCAAGAGGCAACCGACTTGGCATCACCCTCATAAATATCACAAAGTTGGATATTTACGAAGGGATTTGGGTTAACTAGAGGCTAGCAATATGACCATGGTAAACCTTATTCCGTGACACACCACTTGATGGTATTTACCCAGCGTCGTGGGAGCATACTAAACCGAGTTTATAATTTCAACAATGATTTTGAAGATTTTTCCGTGCAACTGCAGCTTGTGTATGAAAATGGCAGAATGATAATATAATATTATATGTATATCCAATTTTGCGTCGTCTTTTTCTACCGGTTAAAAATATTGTCTTACTAAAATATATTCCCACCAGTTTTACCATTTATGTATAAGGCCGATACAAATATTTAATATCTATTTTGTCTCCCCCCCCCCCTCCGGTTTGTTTTGCCAAAAAATAATATTTTGAGGGGGCAACAAAATAAAATTTGGATAATTTTGGGGATTTTCAAAACATTCTTGAACAAATCCGAGGAGTTTTATTTTTTATTTTTTCGTTTTAATATTTATTTTTTATTATCCCCCCCTTGACCTTTCAAATACCAGTAGGACAAAACAGTCAAATAAATATTTGTAACGGCCTAATTGGATGAGCTGCAAAAAAGTGTGAAAGAGTGCAAGAACGATGTTTTAGATTGTCTCTGAAGACGAGCCAGCCTAGGGCTGTAAATCTGCTTAATAAAGACAATAAAATGTTTTTGATTGTGCTTTCGCTAATTTCTATGCAGTTAGACGTGTGAACATTTGTGTTGGCACGTTGAAAAATTATCGGTTCTTCGATAAAAAAAGCAATAAAATTATCTAATTATTTACTAGACAAAGAATTATTTGGAATCACAAAGCTTATTAATTTTTATTAGCACAAATTGTTTCAAAATTATGAAGACATTTTTTAAATACAATTTTTAATTATTATTAATAACATTTTTAATAATAACAAATTGTAAGCCCAATTGTCATTTTTGGAGCTTCTGGTCTCGGTTGCGCGTGAACCGATTTGACTAAAAATTCAACCTCAGATACAACATGAATTTTAACATACCTAAGTTTCGACCGGCGCGAAATCCGCGCCAACTAAAATCAAATACGTGACATTTCCGCGCGACATGAAATCCAATTCGCGCCAACTACGCGCGAAATATCAATCTTTGTTACCACAATTTACAGAACGTGTTCTCTTTCAGTACGTATCATATAATATAACTTTGATTTTATACATTATTTTACCACATTGAAAAGAAAAAAGAAAATATCCATTAGTATCGCATCTATTCTGGATGGTCCTGTTCACCAACGTTCTAACTAAGCAAACAAGTATGAGGCAGTCAAAATGATTTCTATAATCAACGTTTCATAGAGAAAATGATGGTTGCAGCTTTGTTGTAATTGTTGTTCATAAGCTTACTTACGTAAAAATTAGGTAATAAAATAATGTTAATTTGCTTTTCGAACAAAACTTCTGTATACAAATTAGTTGAATTCATATAAAAATATGAAAATTATTTGGATATATATCCAGTCCAGAGAGAAATAATTCAGAATCTTACAAATTTGTTTAAGTTTCGTAAAATGTAATCCATGGTGTTCCATCCATTCTGAAGTTTTTTTTCAGAAATTTCAGCAGAAGTTTCTGTGGAAAACCTTGTGGAAATTCTTTTTTAAAAGAAATTGTGCGGAAAATACTTCAATTCTTGTGAAATATTTCTTCAGGAGTTCGGACGGAATTTCCATCAGAAATCCGATATCAGCACAAAAATTTCCGGAAATTATCTCATACCATAAATTCAAAACGGATTATATTGCAGATATTCCTGCTGTCTTTCTGGGAATCGCAAAGTTAATTCTTATAAAAACTTCTCCAGCAATCCATGAAAAAAAATCTTCCTCAAATACAAGCAAATTTTTCCATGGATTCCGTTGGAAATCGCTTCGAGAATTCCTGTAGATATTGTTTAGTGAATTCTAATTCCTAAGAAAAACCTTTCGAAAATTATTTCCCAAATTCAAGACGGAAGTTTACGCAAAGATTTAAGCAGTCATCGCTACAAAATTACAGTAAAAGTTCCTCCAAGAGAAAAAAAATCTAGTTTTTTGGAGCAAAGTTCAGCAGACTGAAAAAGAGTCTCATCGAATTGTTGGAAAAAAAAATCAACGGGAATTACTTTCAGAATAATCAGACAAATCCTATTTCTGTACAAGAAACAAGGAACATATTTGTGTTTCAAATGTTTGTATAGACCCTGTTTCTTTCTAGATGAATGCTATGAAAACAATATGAAACCTTCAATACTTTAAACTAATTCCTGACAAAAAAAATCGAAAAATGATGGCATGTTTCATGATGTGTGGTTCGTCGTAGAGGGGTTAATCAAGAAGAAACTAAGACATATCTTGGAATTATGTCAAAATTGACGTGACAAAAAATGGATATTCAAAAACGATGAAAAATGACCACAAGTGAAGTTTTTACCCATATAATGCTTGTTAAACGAGTGCTCAAGAGTATAATGCATTCAATATTGGCTTGGGGAAGGGATGGATTGGGTAAGCATAGACTTCAAACGCGGAGTCCATCTCAACAACATTGTGCTATCGTAAACTACGCTCCTTATTTATTAAAATTCCCTCCAAAACTAATTCCTTGCGAAGCCTTAAAACCGTTATGTTAATCTGCATCAAATCCGCAAAAACCGCGAATTCTGCGTAGTCGTAACAATCCTGCGCTTTATATACGGAGTTGCCTAAACGTATGTCTGTCCATTGTCCAAACTTCGCTGTGTGGTCTGCATACAGGCCTCTCGATCCCGACGATCCCACTCTGCCGCACATTGCTTCTTTTTAAATTTAAATCATCTTTCATAAGACAGCCTTTTGATTTCTTGTGGCAAACTTCCATAAAGCGTTTGATTGAAATTCGTACGTCCAGTTTCCTCAGTGCAAAATTACTTCTGACATATCTTGCTTTTTAATTTTTGTTTACCAGACTATTATTGGATCCTGAATTTCGGTCACCTTAGGGTATTTACGCACAGGCGTTTTTTAATTAAAAAGCCTGGTTCGAGTACTCCTTAATTTTGTTCTCAACACTTCGTATTTTAACAACCTTCATTCATGGAGAAGAATATTAAAGTTTACATGATTTGCAAGCAACCTGGCGATTTCCACAATTCACTTGGAGCTTTTTTGGTGTAATTTCTCAAACTTTATAAATTTTGCTAACAGATTTACATTTGATTTAATTGATGATAATGGTAGGTACAAATGATTTTTATTTTGAATTTTTTTTACAAACGCCTAAAATAGTGACTTTAGTGACCATTTTACGAAAAATAGTGACTTTAGTGACTTTTGGATGCAAATAGTGACTTTTTAGTGACTAGGCTCAAAATAGTGACCAAGTCACTAAAAAGTGACTCCCTACCAGTCCTGCTTGGAGGGACTCGAACCCTCAACCTCCTCAAGTAATGTTGAAAACCCAGATACTAGCGGTGATGATATTTTCCTTGAAATCGATGCACATCACTTCAGCGTAAGAGATTCCAACTATAAATGCCTACATTAAGGCGTTTGCATTCTCAACTAGATAAATCATTGATCAAAGTATGGGGCGCTTTTCAGTTGGAGGCTCGCTAATTAAGGCGAAACCTAATTAAAAAGCAGTAAAACTATGTCACTTTGACGTTTCGTTTCTGTGTGACGCGGGTTCGATTATTCTTGGTGCATAAAATTTTCCTTTGTGGAAAACAAAAAGTAAACAACATTGATGCTTGTTAAAACGCCCCAAATTAGCGAACGACATTCGCTCGTTGAGGTGAGGTCACTATATTCAGCAATCTGTGGAAATTGTGGAGAAAATAAACCGCGTAAAAAGCGACCGCAGTCAGAATTTAGTGCGGATTGCCATGCTTCATATGTATAGGATTCCGAGTAGATGAAAAGAGCTTAATAATATCCAATGTTGATTAGATAGCAAAATGCGATATTGGCATGATTGATATAAGGGTTGTAGGACAAAACGTCAAAGGTCAAAAGGTCGAAGGACAAAAGGTCGAAGGTCAAAAGGTCGAAAGGACAAAATATCGAAGGGTCAAAAGGTCGAAGGGAGAAAAGGTCGAAACAAAAAAAAACTGCGTCAACAGGACGAAAGGTTTTTCTTTTTTCTTCCTTCTTTCCTATTTCTTCTTCCCTTTTCCTTCTATTCTCTTCCTTCTTCCTTTTTGTTTCTTACTTCATATGTTTCCTTCTTCAATTCTTTTTCCTCCTTTCTTCTTTCTTACTTCTTTCTTCCTTCTTCCATACTTCATCTTCTTTATGACTAACTTCTTTCTTTTTTCCTTCTTTCCACCTTTTCTCTTCCTAATTTCTTCCTTCGTTTCTTCCTTTTTTTCCTTCTTTACTCTTTTTTTCTGCTTCTCTCTTCCTTTTTTTCTTTTTTCTTCCTTCTCTCATTTGTTTTTTTTTTCCTTTCTTCCGTTTTTCTTCTTTTTTTCCTACTTTTTTTTCTTCCCTCCTTCTTTCTTTCTATCTTCTTTCTTCCTTCGATCTTCCTTCTTCCTTTTTTTCGTTTTTCTTCTTTCTTCCGTCTTTATTCCTTCTTTTTTATTATTTCTTCCTACTTTCTTTCCTTCCTTTCTTCCTTCTTCCTTCTCTCTTCCTTCTCTTTTCCTTCCTTCTTTCTTTCTTTCTTCTTCCTCCTTGTTTCCTGTCCTTCTTCCTACTTTTTTTTTCTTTCTTCCTTCTTGTATCCTTTTTTCTTCCCTCTTCCTTCCTTCCTTCTTTCTTCCTTCTTATTTCCTTTTTTCTCCCTACTTCCTTCTTTTTTCCTTCTTCCATCTTTCTTCTTCTTTCTTTGTTTCTTTTTTTCCTCTTCTGTTCTTTTTCTTTCTTCCTTTCTCTTTCTTACTATATATGTTTCCATCTTTCTTCTTTCTTCCTTTTCACTTCTTATTCACATCTCACTTCTAACTTCGTTGTTCCTCACTTCTCACATCACATTTCTCACTTGTCACTTTTTACTTGTTATTTCTTTCTTTCCACTTCTCATTTCTTACTTTTCACTTCTCACTTCTCATTTATCTTTGCTCACTACTTCCATCTTGCATCTTAAATGCTGACGTCTCTGTTGCAATGGATGATGATACGATAGATCGCGTGCGGGAAACTGAATATCTTGGCGTGATTAGTGATGACAAGCTTAAATTTGGTACCCATATTGACAATGGGCCCTCCTTAGCCGTGCGGTAAGACGCGCGGCTTCAAAGCAAGACTATGCTGATGGTGGCTGGGTTCGGTTCCCGGTGCCGGTCTAGGCAATTTTCGGATTGGAAATTGTCTCGATTTCCCTGGGCATCAAAGTATCATCGTGTTAGCGCCTCATGATATACGAATGCAAAATGGTAACTTGGCTTAGAAACCTCGCAATTAATAACTGTGGAAGTACTTAATGAACACTAAGCTGCGAGGCGGCTCTGTCCCAGTGTGGGGATGTAATGCCAATAATAAGAAGAAGATTTATAATGTCATCAAGAAAATTGTCAAAAAGTACGGAATATTATGCCGATTGAAAAAAGATTTAACGATTGCTAGTAGAATATATTTGTATAAATCAATCATCTCCCCTCATCTCGACTTTTGCCCTTCCATCCTTTTTCTGGCTAGTGAAACACAAATATTGAGATTACAGCGTTTGCAAAATAAAATTAATGCGCCTGATTTTGAGATGCAATAGGTTCACTTCCTCAACATTTTTGTTGGACGCCTTGCAGTGGCTGTCAGTGAAGAAAAGAATTGTATAGTTTAATAGTGTTCATTTTTAAAGTTATTAATGGTTTGCTGCCTCGATATTTGTGTGATCGAATTGAAAGAGGAAGTGACATACATAGTATAATACAAGACACGCGGATGAAGTAAAAACGCATTTTTTTACATGGTGCTTCACAAAATTCATTGTTTTTCAAGGGTATAAATGTATTCAATTCGATGCCTACACAGATCAAACGTGCAGCAACACTAACACAGTTTAAGAGACAATGTATTTCACACATCAAAGCTGCTTTTTGAACGGCTGCTCGACAAGTTTTTATAATTGACCAACTTTAAATCTTGACGAAGTTGTGACCAACGGATGTTTAGGTGTAATCTGAATTATGTCTTATTTATTGAGGCATTAATTGACTACAACGATCGCCTCGGTGATGATGATGGATTTTGTATTGTTGACGTAATTTAAAATTGAATCTTTTTTGTGTAGTCTGCAAAAGTTTGAGCCTCGCGCGCGCATTACAGATATAAGTTGTTTATAATTTATTCTAATCATTGACATTTTTTAGCTGTTTGGGTGATTGATGAAAGTGAATTTTGAATGACTAGTAATGAGTGGAAATAGATGATTGGCCTTGGCTACCTGGTAGATAGTCTTTGTACGCGATAGAAAACGAGCTTTTGATATCGACGGAGAGGTATCACAAGTATCACAATCAAAATAAATGCTGAAAGATACTTCCGAGATGTAGAATGCGGTTTTGTTGATAAGACGTAAAGCGGTTCCTGGCGAAGCTTTTGAAATCTGTGCGAGAGGTATCACAAGTTTTGCATTTCTGTAGACTTCGAGGTATCACTACCGGTGTCTGATGAATCAAAACTGCAGTTCATTTTTTTAAAATCTAGTTTTTTGCTGTATAGCGATGGACAGTATTAGAATTTATATCTGTAAAATAATCGGATCGTTTTTTTTTTGTTATTGGCAAATCTGATTAAATTGATCTTAATTAATTATCTAAAAGACAACTCGTCTAGCTCAAACCTTTGTAGGGGTAAGTGGCGGGACCATCATCATCATCATCATCACTTGTCCCTACTCACAACTCCCATCTCATTTCATGTCTTTTTGTTCTTTCGACAATTTGTCCTTCGACCTTTTGACTTTCAACGTTACGACACATATTCGACCCTTTGACCCTTCCATCTTTTGTCTATTCGACTTTTTGTCCTTTTGACCTTTTGACCCTTCGACCTTTTGTCATTTCGACCTTTTGTCCTTCGACCTTTTGACGTTCGACCTTTTGTAACAGATTCGATATAAGGGATTAAAGATCAGACGACAATATAAATATTTTGCCCAAAAGTATCATGAGGAGATCAAGTTATGCTATTCGTAAGAAGTAATCAATACTTATCTTGTGCCATTAGTTTGTTCTTATTCATACCATATTTTGATATTTAAATGGTATTTCGGGGCAAATTTGCTTGTTCTTTTATCAAGTCCATATCATGTTTTGTTATTCTGTTCATAACTTCTGCCCTGAACGCAGAACTTTTGCGATATTTGGTTCTGTGTTGAGTGCGAATTGTTTCTGTTTCAATTAGCACGCTGAACTGTCGGGCAATCTGTGATTTTTTATCTGCTTTGTGCGGGCCGAAAGGTACATTAGCTCACATTTATATTCGAATAACCCCCTCCCATAAATCGCATCACTTACCAAGCAATCCAAGGCAATCGTGAAGATGCAGATGTGTTCTAAGTGTCTAGTAGCAACAAAAATCGAACTAAAAATACTTTTCTTATACGACCGTAAAGGCGTGGCCCCGTCATTCACAAAGAATAAATGTGCTTCCGAAATTTATCCTATAATCCGGGGGAACATTGATCAATTGTTTTGTTATTACGTGAATGTTTCCTCAGTTTTATTTAAACCATTTTTCTCACCGGTTGTTTCCACTATGTAGGAATTACTATGTTTTAAACACCAAATATAAACTAATTTACACATTTACAATAGAAGATTGCAACGATTTTTGTCTTAAATTAGAAATTATTTTGTTGGACGTTTCTTGTAGTGTCTCAATATTAGAAATATAATATTAGAAGTACTATACCACGGAGGCAACTTCAGAATCATTTTCAAAATTTAATTTTGAATCCTTTGCAGTGCGTTATTTCTGGTACTGCAGCAACTAGTCCATATTGGCACAGCATACACAGCATACACAGCATGGCTTACTTACTTACTTATGAATCCTGTACACCTTCGGTGGTGGGCCGACTTCAAAGATCTCAATCCTGAGCGTTGCCCAGCTATCGCTTTAACCTGTTGCCAGGTTATATTTCGATCTACTTCTTTTATTTCTTTATTGAGGCTTCGCCGCCATGAGCCTCTGGGTCTGCCTCTGCTGCGATGTCCCGCTGGGTTCCAGTCTAATGCTTGTTTACAGATTTCGTTTCCGTCCCTACGTAGAGTGTGGCTGACCCAGCCCCACTTCCGATCCCGAATTTCTGTTGCTATCGGCCTCTGGTGACAACGACGATGGAGCTCGATGTTTGAGATCCAATTGTGAGGCACTTATCT
The DNA here is from genome assembly GCF_024139115.2 of Armigeres subalbatus. Classification (NCBI taxonomy): domain Eukaryota; kingdom Metazoa; phylum Arthropoda; class Insecta; order Diptera; family Culicidae; genus Armigeres; species Armigeres subalbatus. Next base: position 120,929,256 of record NC_085139.1, read on the forward strand.
GCCTGTTTTTCCAGATATTTCTTAAACTCACAAAGGCAGCCCTTGCTTTTTTGACCCGTGCGCCTATGTCGATCTTGGTACCGCCGTCTGACACCATTTGGCTACCAAGATATTGGAAGCTTTCAACATTCTCCACTGGTTGCCCGGCTACTGTGAAACTGGAAGGGGTCACCGTGTTTACATCCAACGATTTGATTTTGTTGCCGTTGATGGCTAAACCTGCCGAAGAGGAGCGCTCGGCAAGGTAGTTGAGCTTACTCTGCATATCAGAGCGCCGTTGCGGCGAGGAGTGCAACATTATCAGCCAATTCGAAGTCGTTTAGGTGCTCCATGGTTATAGGCTGCCATAACGGCCCGCGGTTTGGTTCACGGTCAATCGCATCTACCAGAATCTCATCGATTACGATGAGGAACAGTAACGGTGATAGAATACATCCTTGCCTCACACCAGCTACGACCCGGATAGGGTCGGAAAGGACCCCATTGTGCAGCACTCTACACGAAAAGGCTCGTACTGTGCCTTGATGAGGCCGATGATTTTCTCAGGAACCCCCTTGCGTCTCAGGGTGCTTCAAATATTCTCGTGATTGAGACGGTCGAAAGCTTTTTCGTAGTCAATGAATACCAAGTAAAGAGACTCTTGGAATTCGTTCACTTGCTCCAGAATTATGCGGAGCATGACAATATGGTCCACACAGGATCTTCCGGCACGGAATCCGGCTTGTGGCCGCCGGAGAGTCGCATCGATTTTCTCCTGAATCCGGGCTAAGATAATTTTGCACAGAACTTTGAGAACGGTGCACAGCAACATAGTGCCTCGCCAGTTATCGCATACAGTCAGGTCACCCTTTTTGGGCACCTTCACTAAGATACCTTGCATACAGTCGACCGGGAAAGTTGCGGTGTCCCAGATATTACGAAATAAACGCTGCAGTAGTTGAGCGGATGTCATGGGGTCAGCTTTGAGCATCTCGGCTGATATGCGATCGACCCCTGGGGCTTTATTCGATTTCATGCTTTGGATGGCTGTTTGAATCTCTAGCAGTTTGATCAACCGGCCAAAATTCTTCGCGGTGCCGGACCGTCAAACGCCAACGTATCATCAGCCTCTGTAGCACGACCAACTGACAAGTTCTGGATCTATCTTTCGAAAATTTCACCTGATGTATCGGAAGCCGATGTCGAGAAACTTGCCCAGGATTGCTTGAATGTGGACGAAGCTACTGCGAAATCTCTGATACCGAGAGGCAAACAAGTGTCGACACTGTCATTCATCTCTTTCAAGGTAGGAGTCAGTCTATAGCATCGTAATCTAAAGCTATGGATCCTCGTTCATGGCCACAGGAGATCGAATTCCGCGAGTTCATTGACGATAATACCCGCACTCAGACTTTTTGGAAACCAGCCCAGAACGTGAATACTGGCCCTGTTATCAGCATTTAGAAGCTACCTCCGTTCGTGAAGTCTCTCCTACTGTCGTATCTATTCTTCCTCATACCGCTACCACTTGTTCTCCGCTCACCGTCTACTACCAAAACGTCCGTGGATTGAGGACAAAAACAAGCACTCTACTCAATTCACTGCTGTCCTGTGATTTTGATGTCATCGTATTCACAGAAACATTCCGACATCTCGAACTCCGAACTGTCAAGCAACTACACCATCTACCGATGCGATAGAAACACTCGCACCAGTGTATTTCAGCGTGGGGGAGGTGTCCTAATCGCAGTGAGAGCCCAGCTGAATTCGAAAGCCGTATTTCTTGAAGGCAGCGATGATCTTGAGCAAGTTATTGTGAAAGTTGGGCTACCACATGAGTCCATTTGTCTGTGTTGCATCTATATTAGACCGCGCAGTCCCGCCGATATTTACGCTAAGCACGGTGAATCCCTTTTGCGTCACCTCGAGTTAGTCATGGGCGATTACAACCTTCCTAATTTGGCCTGGGAATTCGATGATGAAGTACATGGGTTTCTGCCTCTCAACGCCTCGTCGGAACAAGAACTTGCAGTAGTTGAGTCTTTACTAGCCACAGGATTGCAGCAAATCAATGATTTGGTTAATGCGAATGGTAGGCTTCTCGATTTAGTTTTCGTCAGTGATTCTGATCGAATTGAACTGTTTGAATCACCTGCTGCCATTTTGAAAGTCGATCCTTACCACAAGCCATTTGTTTTGACGCTCGAATGTTCCTCTGAAGACTTGCAACTCCCGCAGTCGAATTCAGCTGCACGGAACGAATATAACTTCGCACGATGTGACTTTGATGTAATCAACGCTAGATTAACTGCATTGGACTGGACGTGTTTATCAAACCTCGAAACGGTGGATGATGCTGTGACTGTTTTTTATGACAATGTTTACCAAGTAATTCGTGACAATGTCCCGCTGAAAACCCGAAGAATGTCTACAAAATGCCAACAACCATGGTGGAACCCGCAGCTGCGCAGACTACGGAACCGTCTACGCAAGGCCCGTAAACGTTATTTTCGTTCCAGGACAACTGAGAATAAGTATGCTGTTCAACTTGCGGAAGCTGAGTATAACAGCGTGCATTCGTTCGTTTCCGTGAGTACATTGAACAAATGCAACGGAACCTCAAAAAGAACCCTTCATCGTTCTGGTCTTTTGTGAATACTCGCAAAAGGTCAGCTGGCATTCCGAATAACGTCTTCTATGGTAATCATAATTCTTCCGCCGACAACACTTCTGCAAATCTCTTTGCTGAGTTCTTTCGTAGTGTGTTTGAGTCAGATTACCATTCACCTCCACAACAGTATTTAGATGAGTTACGAAGCTTCAACATCCATCTACCGCAGCTAAACCTCAGTTTTGACACGGTTTTTAACGCTCCTAATGCAGTTGACATTTCGAAGGGACCTGGTCCAGACCAGATTCCACCGTCGTTCATAAAGAACTGTGCAGCCTCGCAACATACATAGCGTGGAAAATTATCGATCCATTTCGATCCTGAACTGTTTGGCCAAAATACTCGAAAGACTGTTGCATGACAAGCTTTATCCAGCCGTTAAATCCGTTATATCAGAATTCCAGCATGGATTCATGCAAAAACGTTCGACTATCTCTAATTTGATGAGCTTCACCAATAGTGTTATTGGATGCATCGAGAAGCGGCAACAAGTAGATGCTGTGTATATTGACTTTTCGAAGGCATTTGATAAAGTTCCGCACGATCTTGCTATTTTGAACTGAACCGTCTTGGTCTACCGTCGTGGATCGTCAACTGGATTCATTCGTACTTGACTTCAAGAAAAGCCTTCGTCAAGGTTCGTGACGCCACTTCCGATGAATTCGAGATTCCGTCTGGCGTTCCACAAGGGAGTCATCTAGGACCTTTAATTTTTGCGCTAGTTATCAACGACGTTTGCGATCAGCTACACTCGTGCAAGCTGCTTTTTGCGGATGACCTGAAAATTTACCGAGTCGTGAATTCAGCTTTAGATTGCTGTGCACTTCAAGCCGACATTGTGCGCTTATCATCGTCGTGTCAGATAAGCGGAATGCAAGCCAACGCCACGAAATGCAGAATCATTACTTTCTCCCGTGTTCACTCACCAATCAGATTTGACTATTCGATGGACCAGTTACCGCTAATGAGATTTAACTCCATAAAGGATCTTGGCCTTACCTTGGACAGTAAGCTTCGGTTCAACGAGCACATCTCAAAGACAATCTCTAAAGCCAACACTATGCTTGGCTTCCTGCGCCGCAATTCTGCACAATTCGATGATGTTTATGCTTTGAAAACACTATACTGCTCATTGGTCCGAAGCATTCTTGAGTACGGATTTCAAATATGGGCTCCTTATCATGCGATTCATGCATCACGCATAGAAAGCATCCAGAAACGTTTCGTCAGATTCGCATTACGACAGCTGCCATGGACCAATCCCGATAACCTGCCACCGTGAGCACAGATATACGCTCATTGGCTTGCAAACAGTCTCCAAACGCCGAACGTATTTACGACTTTTTATTTTTGACATGATCCGTGACAACATTGACTGCAGTAGCGTGCTCCGGGAAATCAACTTCCACGCACCTAGCCGCCGATTACGCAATCCCCGATTGCTTTGGACCCCGGTGCACCGCACTGCTTACGGTTACAACAAACCACTTGACAGATGTTGTAGATTGTTTAACGATGTATGTGATATGTTTGATTATAATGTTAGTAAGCTTGTCTTCAAAAATAGGATTAAGATACTGTAGTCTGTGTGGTTTTGAACCAAAGATGAAATAAATAAATAAATAAACTTGCGTGTTTCTTGAGAACGGCACAGCTGTTCCCTCTCCTCGCACTCCGCTTCTTCCAGGTGACGTTTCTTCTCCTGAAAAAGGCGGGTCTGCTGTCTCCGCTTCCGTTTATAACGTTCCACGTTCTGCCGGTTACCTTGCTGCAGCGCGACCGCCCCACAGTGGTTCCCCCATAGGTCATAAATCCAAAAACATGACTTTATCGAAATTCAACAAGTTATCCCTAAACAGCTACGTTATGGTATACTATATAAGATTCAATCGTCATTTTTGTAGAATTTGAGCTAATATGATCTGTATACGGCTTCGAATTGAAGATAATCCAGTTGAAAAAGCTATACGTGAAAATGTTAGCATACCTCATGAAACTTATGTTTTACCTTCAAATCCCCTACAGAAACATCCTGTGAGTAAATATTTACACTCTAATCTGTCATCTACATGATATTTCAGCTGGGACCGTCCGCAACGAAGCAAATGGTCAACGAAAAACTCTACTGTGTTTGATGAACGGATTCCCAATTTTCTTATGAATTTCATTATTTTCATCCACCAATAAAATATGTTTCCCCTTCAGATCCCCTCCAGAAACATTTCCTGAGTAAATATTTACACTATTCTCTATCATCTAAAGGCTATTTCAGCTGCGACCATCTGCGACCAAGCAAATGGTAAACAAATAACTTTTCTATGTTTCTTCGACGGAAAAACAAATTTCTTCCAAATTTTGTTATCTTCATCCTCCAAGAAAGTATGTTTTTCCTTCAAATCCCCTCCAGAAACATCCTCTAAGTAAATATTTACACTCTAATCTGTCATCTAAAGGCTATTTCAGCTGCGACCGTTTGCGACCAAGCAAATGGTAAACAAATAACTTTTCTATGTTTCTGCGTCGGAAAAACAAATTTCTTCTAAATTTTGTTATCTTCATCCTTTGCGAAAATATGTCTCCCTTCAAATCCCCTCCAGAAACATCCTGTGAGTAAATATTTACACTCTAATTTGTCATCTAAAGGATATTTTAACTGCGACCGTTTGCGACCAAGCAAATGGTAAACAAATAGCTTTACTAAGTTTCTTCGACGGAAACACAATTTTCTTCTAAATTTTGTTATCCTCATCCTTTTCGAAAATATGTTTCCCCTTGAAATTCCCTCCAGAAACATCCTGTGAGTAAATATTTACACTCTTATGTGTCGTCTAAAAGCTATTTCAGCTGCGACCAACTGCGACCAAGCAAATGGTAAACAAATAGCTTTACTATGTTTCTTTGACGAAAACACAATTTTATACTCAATTTTGTTATCTTCTTCATCCACTAAGAAAGTATGTTTCCCCTTCAAATCCCCTCCAGAAACATCCTCTGAGTAAATATTTACACTCACAGATTTCGGTGAATTTTGCTTCAATTCACCGAAATCTCAACAGCAGATTTGTTCGGTAATTATTTCACCGATTTTCTGCGGTATTTTCCTTTGTTCAACTGTCAAAACCACCAAAAAATCTGTAAAATTATTACCGAACAGTTCTGCTGTTGAGATTTCGGTGAAATTTCACAGAAATCTGCGATTTATTTTAAGTGTGTATTTCTGGCTGCTGCCTAAATGGCATTTCAGTTACCACAGTCTGCGACCGAGCTTGGAAATAAATAATCGATGGTAAAAAAATACCAAAATTGATGAACACGAGTATTATGTTTTCTTTATCATGGTCAACTTTATGAGACTGAAAAGCATATTCCTCCCCGATTTTCATTCTCAGGCATCTCTGAGAAGATATTTAAATTTTAAGCTGTCATTTAAGAGCTATCAGGGTGCAGATTATTAAATAGTATATCGTGGTATAATAGTATTATATTTAACTTTAAATTGATATATTAAACCGTTTTGCCTTTCTCATATACTAAGTATACGAAAGTATACTAAGTATACTAAGCATACGTTTGTTCCAAAAACGAACTGTTATAAGATGCCCGGAGACCCATAGTATATGATACCAGATGATATATGTCTGTGCGTGTGTATGTGTGCGTATGATGTGCGCAAAAAAAACTCATTTATTTTTAGGCACTTATACTTCTAGACCAACATTTGCAAAGGGCGCAACAGCTAATATTTCTAGGCCAACATTTGACAAGGGCGTAACAGCCAAAATTTATTCCTTCTGATTCTTGGTCCACATACATATGGGTCATTCCATACCAAGTGACCGAAACACTTGTAATCGACTTTCACCGATTTTAATCAAATTTCGTGGATTTGTTTATCTATCGATTATATGTAAAAATCCAAATTTATTTGATGATTGGACAACCCCTCGGCAAATTGGAGCACCCCCCGTTTTTGACGATTTGAAAAAAACATATTTTTGAACAACTCATATCTCGGACAGTTTCTAAGCTACAAATAACTTCTTTTTATGCATTTTGAAGAGAATTTTTCAAACTATTCGAGAAAAATATCTATTTTGAGTAGAAGTGTTGCCAACTCTATTGGTTTTGCGTTTTAAGTATAAAATCGTATTTTTCTGCCAATGAGTATATTTTTTTTTGGAAAAGAACACCAGCATCGTGTTCTCCAGAAAATTTTGTATAAGAAACACTCGAAACCCCAAGGTACTATGAGCCGTTCTCGAGTTATGGAGTTCTGAATATTATATGATTCATATGGAACTTATCAATCACATAAGATTTTGTTATGCATACTGAACCTTTACCTTTTATAGAATTGCCAATAATTCGAAGATTTTGTTTTCTTCAAATAAATTGTATAACATGTAACTTGAGCCTATGAATAGAAAATAATGTACTTGGCAACGTAGTCACTTTGGAAGGAATAGCTTTTCTGTATTGTTGTAGAGCGTATTATTAAACTATTACTCACATAGATACTATATTATTTTACGTGCCATGGAATTTTTTTTTTAATTTTATAGAACATTTATAAATTTCGAAATATTTCGGCTCATATGCCGTTGAGCGTTACGGAGCCGAAATCGTTATACTATTTTATTCTCACAAAATAACGTTAGATTAGGTGAACCGAAAGACTCGTATTTCAATCTGGATTAGGGAATACAGCATCATAGTAGGGAAAGAGGAAACGAATAATACTAAATTTATGACGATGATGAAAACATTGATGAAGTTCTTGTTTCATTTCTGTTACGGGACATAGAAATGAAACAAGAATTTCATCACCGTTAAACAAACATTTTCTTAAAAACAACAAAGGAAAGACATACGAGAGGCAATTACGACAAAAGAAACGATATGGTTATCTAAAAAACCCTGATTAATTTACCTAGCGGTAATGGTGCCTTTCTCGTGCATTATGGAAATAGTATTTTGACCATAACTTTCGAGCCCATAATCCCAACCAATAAAATTTTAATAGGAAACAATGGGCCAAGATTTCCCGTAAAATGCAACATGGTGCAAACAAATCGGTTAAGGGTAAGTCCCTAAATAGTGGATGAGACTTTTTTACGCACACACATACGTCTAACACATACACACACAGACGTCACCTCAATTCGTTGAGCTGAGTCGATTGGTGACCACGATGGGTCTCCAGCCTTCTATAAAAAAATTGTTTTTGGAGCGAACATAAAGCCTTTCCGTGCACTTAGTGTACGAGAAAGGTAAAAATAAATTAGCTTAGGAGGAAGTAGACTTTCACTATGTTATTGTGGAAAAATAATGTATGAAAAGGCAAATCATTATGTAAATGGTATTTGTACGTACAGAAGGAGAGGGTTAGTGATTTGTGACAGGTGGGAGGTAAGAGGGTTGAAAATGGCGAAAAACGTTGGTTGCAATTTTTAAACGTATTTTGTAGCTATATAAAAGGGAGAAGAAGACCTTAATGTCAATACTAGTCCACTAGAGCAAAATTATCCACGAAAAGTTTTTATCTTACTACTTTATCAAACCCACACTTCACAGCACGTAAATGTGATTTGACGATAGCCATGAGCTCTCTCTCACTCACCATGTAATCAAAAATTGTCAACTGTGTGTGTTATATTATTTATTCAGACTTAGGCCGAAGTGGCCTGTGCGGTATATAAGAGTCTTCTCCATTCGGCTCGGTCCATGGCTACACGTCGCCAACCACGCAGTCTACGGAGGGTCCGCAAGTCATCTTCCACCTGATCGATCCACCTTGCCCGCTGCGCACCTCGCCTTCTTGTGCCCGTCGGATCGTTGTCGAGAACCATTTTCACCGGGTTACTGTCCGACATTCTGGCTGTGTGTGTATATTATCAAATTATGAAAATACAGTCGCCTCTCCACATCTCGATATTGAAGGGACCATCTAGATAGGGAGAGATCGAGGAACGGAAGAAAAATTGAAATGGGTACTAGATCCAGAAAAGCTCGTTGCCATGAAAAACGACAACAAAACAATGTCATTGCCTGTTGTTGATGTGCTTGATATTGTTCAAAGATGGTCTAGTAGCCTAAAAATTTGAACATATCGACATAAAGAGAGTAAATCCTGAACAAATTATGATCAGATCACATCGAGATAGAGAGATATCGAGAATTCAGATTTTCGTAAACCATGAGACATATTGTTTTAATTTTTAATAGTTGACCCTAAGGATGCCGAAAATCTTTGCAGAAAAAGAAGCCTTGCTGGAACGACGACCAAAATTGTTTATTCTACCAGAACTGCCAAACTACGTGTACCAAAAATTCAACTGAGTGTTATTTCAAAAATTTTAATCTTTTAGTGCTGAGTAACAAATTGTAGTTATTCAGATTAATTTTTAATGGAAAATTCCTGAAAGAGAAATGGTTTTTCCGTCTAACAAGGACAGTGGGATCAAAGCCCACTGAAGCGGCGGTTACCCTCCAATACCTTTTCCGAACTAAATCTATCACATGTTGTACATATGCATAATCGAGTTTCAGACATAGTAAAGACAGTTGACCAGATAGTGCTGGCAGAAACATTGATTTCTTGCATATGAGTTCAACAATCAATTTTCAAAGCGTTGTAATATTTCCAGCAATGCTTATTCTTCAGCAAACTCTTTCAGCATCTCTCAGTATTGAGTCAGATGATTGAATTAACGATAAAATGAAGCCGCTAGGAGCAAAAATGCAAAAAATACATTTTTCCATACTAATCTCCATATAAATTTCAAACGCGATGCTGTAAGTGGGGAAGCAACCAATCGAGCTGTGTATGTATGTTATGTATGTGTCAATGCGTATATGTGTGTATGTTCGGAAATCAGTAAAAAATCTACAATGTTCACAGTGAAAAACGGACTTTTCATTTTTAAAACCCTGTATCTCAAAATCGGAACATAGTACCTCGGGGTTTTAAGTGTTTCCAATGTAAAAATGGTCAAAGAACACGTTGGTGAGGTTATTTCCTGAATAAAAATATACTCATTGGGAAAAAAATGCATTTTTCACACAGAAACTTAAAAATTGTTCATTTGGCAACACTGCACATCAACAAATTATTTTTTTATAAATTCCTTGAAAAATTTTCTTTCGAATGGTTACCTTAGATTCATTATAGACCTCTCAGTTCCAGAGATATGTACAAAACAATATGATGAGTTTCATACATTTGTCCGAAAAGGGGGATGGTCTTATTAATCGTGGGGAGGTCCAATCACCACGAAATTTTGGTTTTTGGGGTATAACCCATATATAAACAATTGGTCAAAATTTCATTCAATTCTAAAAAAGGCGATTGCATGTTTGCATTTTTTCTCGGTCACTTCATATGGAATGACCCATATATAGCTATATATGTAGAATAAATTTTGGTCGTTACGCCCTTTTCAAATATTGGTCTAAATTTATTCCTTCTGATTCGTCGTCTACATATTTTGCTATATATGTGGACAAAGATTCAGAAGAGAAAAAAATTGGCTGTTACGCCCTTTTCAAATGTTGATCTAGATTTAACTGATTTGTTCGGAACAAGTTGCGTTCAACGTGGAATCATATCCATTTATTTTCTAATAAGAATTGGCCAGATCGCACAATGGGTCTTAAAGTTATGGCAAAAATACTATTTCTTCATATTCACTAGAAAGGCATTAACACCGGCTAGGTGGATTAATCAGGTTTATTTTCGTTTACTACTTTCACAAAAACAAGCATCTTCCCACCCACGCATCTTCATCAATCATGTATATTGAACGTTGTTTGTTGGATTTTTGCATATAATACTGAAATCGGCTCCGTAAAGTATGATAATGACTGAGCGTACCAAATAATTAAAAAATAGGCTGTTTAACCCGAAAAATACTAACAGTACATCATTTTACCGTATAACTTCCGTAATTTATATTTATGACCGCCCTTCTAAGGGAATGGATTAATGGAACCACTGTGCGCCCGCGCTGCGTCCTTCTCCTCCAGAATCTGTCTGCACTCTTCGTCGAACCAATCGTTCCGTCGACTTCGTCCCATATACCCGACGTTGTTCTCCGCTGCGTCGTTAATGGCTGCTTTGACTGTTTTCCAGCAGTCCTCAAGAGGGGCCCCATCGAGCTCACCCTCTTCCGGCAACGCTGCCTCGAGATGATGCGCGTATGCAGTAGCGACATCAGGTTGCTTCAGTCGCTCTAGGTCGTACCGCGGCGGTCGTCGGTACCGAACATTGTTGATGACGGATAGTTTTGGGCGCAGTTTAACCATCACCAGATAGTGGTCAGAGTCGATGTTAGCGCCACGATATATCCTGACGTCGATAATGTCGATAATGTTGAGCAAACAAACATTGAAAGTTACATCAAAACTGTAACTTTATATATTTTGCAAATATTTTCATTATGTAATAAAAAAAAATACTTCCACATTCACATAGTATGATGATTTTACAAATATTTATAGGTACCAACTGAGTTTGACCCTTAGTTAGTTATAGTTTTCTAGAAATCAAAGGGGGGCGTTTTGGCCAGGTGGGGCGCATTATACCGTCTTACCCTATTTCCTCTTCGACGTGTTGATGACTAGTCCGATCCGCTTAGCTTCTCTCTTCATAGGTCATATAGTAACTATAGTGTAAAGGGAAAAATAATTAGGAATTTTGCAAATAGGCGACGCTAGTGTGCTTGCAATATTCTTGCATGTGTGAAATATCGCTTTAGCTTGAAATCCTTCGTACCAACACCTAAGTTGTATTCGGCAAAATTGTTCAGGATGTCCAGGACTACAAAGCGGTGCTCAGTGTAATGAGCACATCTCCAAATGGCGGCGCTAGTGAGTAGTTATATTTGAGTATATTGTTCCATGTGAGATCTGTCGTATTTTAATGCGTAGTACTTTTGGCAAACATAAATAAATAACGTCCTGAAAAATCCAAAATTGGTCAAACAATAAAGAAAAGTTATAGCAATTTCAATTTGGGGTCAATGTGAACCAAGAATACAGACAACGTAAGTTTTTTTTTTTAGCCACGGACAGAAGGTTAAGGATATATCAAAGCGCAATTGCCTTTCCTATATGAAATCTGTCGAACGGAACACATCCGTATTCTTTATGCACGGCCTATCATGGCGAATGGAATATAGGTAAATGGAAACAGAGAACAAACGATCGCAGAAATATCTGCCAGTTGAAACGCTTTTCTAGTCGGTTAACGAAATCGACTCAGGGATGAATAAAATTTTAATGCACTTAGGAAAAATGTCTCGCTTTATATTTTTTCATTCCGTTCGCTTCGCCGCCGAAACCGAGTCGAGCGTTTAGTTGTTGCAGCGCTTGGCAGGCATTTTTCGTTCTATGCAAACACCAAATCTGGATCCTCCTGCTCACTCGGTTGGGTGAATATCAAACAGACTGAACACACGAAAGCGAAAGCCTGCCAGGCAGATTTTGCCTCTCACTGTGAATATTTGTTGGATTTCTCGAAGGATGAATTGAGCCCCAATAAATATTCTGCTCGGCTTCGATATGTGGAATGGGATGTCATTGTTTTGAAATTATGTTTAAGGAATGTGTGTCGGATAGGTCAGGTGGGTGCTAGAATCGAATCAATAAAGGATTTTCGGATACTGTTTCTTATGGCGAAAACTATGTGCAGTTTAGTGATTTAGATTTGAATTTATTTTCGTCAGTTGACCATTCTTTCTATATTATATCGTGACTAATAATCGATTTGTTGCTGTTGGAGATTTTGATTTGCTTTATAAATTTTACAATTTCATAAATAATTTAATTGTCCTCAATCTATGTACAATAGAATTCCGATTGCTAAAATTTGATTTTTCCCTTGTGAGAATTCAATAAACAATTTCATATAAACAATATGTATAAGTGGAAGTTCTAACTACGCCGTCTATCCAATTTATTGGCTACGTTCGTTCTTGGGTTTTGCGCATCAACAACTCTCTTCGTTCTTGCGTTCGAAATAAGCATAAACAGAATTATTCTCTTCTGCATAACTGATTTGAACTGGACAAAGTTCAAAGATTGTACACTGAGCTTATATTTTCCTAATGCGTTTATGTACAAAAAATGTCCAGTGCATTGTCTCGATGAAACATGAAAGCTTAACATAAGGTGAAATCGTCAGTTTTTCTTCTCTATTTAATGTTTTTAAGATTAACATGAAGCTTTCGATTGGTTGGTTTTTATTTCTCGATGAGTTAATAACTATAAATTTGTTTAAAGTTCCTTGCTCTACGTTTGTGTGTGTGTTTCGGTTCACTGTTGTTTCTGCTAATTAATTGGTTTGCTATTATTGTTTGTGTTGTTGAAACCCTGACCCTTCTGTCTTCTACTGTTCGATTTCAGTGTTGTGGCTTTTTTTTGGCGAATTAGAATCACATTCAAATGTTGTCTTTTACCTATCTGCTAGAATAAAAGAGAATTTTGCTACTCTTCGATATTAATTTTTGAATAATTAGCAAGTTTATTACTTTTTGAACATGTTAGACCGATGCAAATTTTGAGGAAGAATTTTCATATTATTTTCTATTTCTATGCTTTCAAGAGATAGAATGTGACTAAATTCGTTTTATTCTTGCTAAATATTCGGTGCTATTGGTTCAATATTATTTACATATCTTTTTCACCTAATAAATTGTTTTGACTTTCTTTTCTAGGTCAGTTCGAAAGAGAATTAAACATATGATTTGATTTTAGTACGTTTTTTTATATTTACAAAAAGTGCTACGACAAGTTCGAAGTCTCTTGATTCGTGTCATTAATTGTCTTGCTCACTCTTTCACTACTGAAGTTCTATTGCTTTTCTATTCACCTTTCCCAAAATGCTGTCTGGAGAAAACATTGATAACAAATATTCTACATTTCTACACAAAAGTAGACTCACGATATCTCGTAGAAAAGAAAACTCGTTTACAGCAGTCAAACAGTTGAGGGAAATATTCTCCAGGAGAATTTCTTAGACTCGGACTACAACATGGTGTATAAAACTATTTTACATGCCATTTGAGGAGTATATCATGTACAAACAACACAGAAAACGTAGTTTTCCGAAAGCATAAACAAACAAAAACTAAACAAAACAGATAAGTTATTATCACAAATGTTTTCTTACCTACGTTGATCTACGAATCGTTGGTACGTGCTTTTCGCTGAAATATGGTTTAAAGTTTTTTCCTTCGTTTCGTCCTTTCAAAAAGTAACACTGGTTTCCAGTAAGATTGGATACGTTTCTTTTTTGTATGGAATTCATAGCCTACTACATTTGAAGGAGTAACAGTAACAATCACAAAAATGTTGGTTTCGGCAGAATGGCAGAATGTTTTGTTTATTGTTGATCATTTGTTGTTCAATTGTTGCATTTTTTTCGAGTTAGGATTACAGTTCTTCTGGTGATCAATAATTTGAACGCAGCTAAATTATCTATGATTTTTGCTCAGCTTTAACCCTTTATAAGGCAGTGGCAATTATATGTGTCTCTGTTTATTAACAAGAGTTCCACTTATTAGGGGGTCCCGTAGCGTAGTTGGCTACACATTCGCCTCATAAGCGAATGGTCATGGGTTCAATTCACAGCCCCTCCACCCTTGTCAGTCGCCAGAAGCGCAGTCCGTACGGTGGCGTTTTGGGGAACGCGCCTCGCCGACACGGCTGCCTGATGACGACTGACAAAAACTGTTCTTCTCGGAGGCATTCCTCCAACGTTCTTTGATTAATGGTAACCGAACAAAGCAACGATCACTGGATTTCACCACATGGACAAATGAACACAATGGCCTCACGATGATATGGACTGGCAATGACAACAATAACGAATTATGGACATCTAAAAATAGATTCTGTGTGGACTCAGAGTCTATTATATATAGAGTTACGCAAAGAGTGAAGCCAAATCTACCTATTGAATCCTCTTTGCGCAACTCTATATAATAGACTTTGTGCGCAAAGGCATCGCATAACAGAAAAACAATTCAATTATGCATGCATTCTGGTTGTCTGGGTAGGGGGTGTATTGAAGTTTTTTGAAGCTGTTTCTAGAACAAATCTAATACATTTCAATTCATGAGTTTTAATTCGCCATAATAATCATCAGGCGATAACAATACTTCCGCCTTACCAACAATCATTTGTTTACTTTGCTCGATAGGTAGACGGTTTGACAGTTCAATAGGTAGATTTGGCTTCACTCTTTGCGTAACTCTATATATAATAGACTCTGGGCGGGCGGAGTGAAACGTCACGTCTGTTATGAAAAATGTACTGAGTATGTCAGACGTGACGTCACATTCGGTTGCCATCGGCCATCTTCGGCAACCCAGCTGAGAGATTCTCTCTAAAAAGAGCGAAAGCTCGTTGAACAAATACTACTTTAGGGTTTGGACCACACCTGTAGTAAAGCACATCGATTTACTACCTAGTAACACCCCAAATGTCAGTGGACGATCTCATCTCAAGGTGAATAGACGCGTTTGTTCACTCGTTAGTTTGTTTTCGCTTGTGCCTTATTCGATCGTCAACGGTATTCACGGTCGAAATGTATAGTGAAACAATGGTGGAAAGTACGTTGGCATTCCTGTTCCCTGAGAATGCTGCTCAGCCGTCTTTAGTTGATATGGCTCGCTTTGTTAAAGCACTTAAAGGAGACCATTTGATGATGGATGCGGCGTACAAAATTTCGGACGAGAAGTCCGTATTTATACGTTTCAAGTCCCAGGAGGCTATGATGTTTTCACTGGAAAACAATAGCGAAGTGCTTCCATTCAATTACACGAATGGCAAACATGCAATGGTCCGAATGTCTATAGCGGGAAGAAACTCTCGATATGTGTGCGTGTATGATTTGCCGCCAGAAATATCGGATCTGGAATTATCAACGGTATTGTCTAAATATGGCAAGGTAAAGCGAACTGTGCGTGATCGATTCCCAGCCGAATTCCAGGTGGACATGTTTACTGGAGTACGTGGAGTATACATGGATATAGAAAATGCGATTCCAGAAGTGCTTTATTTTCACCATCGAACAGGGAGGATTCACTACGACGGCATGAAGGTAAAGTGCTTTACGTGTAAGGCAGACACCCACTTGAAAAAGGTTTGTCCGACGAAGAAAGAACGTTTACGTGTAAATGCAATTCTACAGAAGCAAGCGATCGAGATGACAGAAGAAGAAAAAAAAGAAGCCACGGCTGCCGTCGGGAATGGTAATGATACCACCAACAACGGTGACCGAAACACGAAAATCAAACCGAAAGCGAAAAAATTGAACGCAAAGCAACAGCAACCAATGGATTCCGTTGCAAAGCAGAACGCAAACAAGCTACCTAGAAGCGAGGGTCAGATTGATGACAGTCCCACTGTGCTCTCGTCAGGATCACCTATCGGGAAGCGGCGGTTCAGTGTACCAACATATGAATGGATTGCAAATAAAACCGAACGCGAACTTATCATTGAAGACGACAGGGCGAGAATAGCAACAGCACTTAATATTCCGCTGGAGCAGATAGAAGTTTACCATGATTAGTTTTTTTTATTTAGCTTTAAGTGAAAAATGATTTTTTTTGTATCAATACAAAAAGGAGATAACGGCTCCGCAAAGTGTCATACACGACTGAGCCTAATAAATCAAATATTTGAAAAAAAACACCCCCAAGTCTATTCTTCAATTAGTGGTAGTAGTGTGGGTGACAGCCCCTTCGCAAGAGGTGGGTTGTTCAGGTCTCCGCCTAGGAGGTCAGAGGTAATAGTCGGCAGCTCGGTGCGCAGCGCCAGCGTGGGTCACTTAACCGTGGTTAGAGGTTATGGACGGCCCATGGCTTGTGGGGGCGATAAACCGCAAACGCGATGGGCTTTCGGCCTTCGAGGTGGCGACGGAACAGCTGGACGCCATCATCGACTTTGCGTCATCGAAGCACAATATCAGTAAGGACCTCAAGAGGAGCTTGCTGAAACTTCGAAAGTCGATGCTGGACGCCAAGCTGGACGGGACGGCCAAGTGCAAACCCGTGAAATCCGTGGAGTCGACGTCTACCCAGACTGAGGCCCAAGGATTCACGGACTCGGGCAAGGTCGAATCGACCGAGGGCGTGCCAGCGAAGACGGTAACGATGTCTGGATGTGACTGCTCCAACGGGGGAGACAGTCTCCAGGGGATGAGCTCCCTGGCAGCCGCTCCAAAACGCGGAGGGTTACTACCCCGAACAAGGGTAGTGGGGCTGGAAAGCTGAACCCCGGCCAGGTACCTCCAAAACCGGAGGACGAAGGACCTGGAAAGGTCCGTTCACCCAGGAAAGTTGATAGTAAGGGGTTACGGCAGGCTGAGAGCTCTCAGCCGCACCAGACAAGGGAAATAGAGGGGGATGACGCCTCCTGGACCTTGGTCAAGAACAAGAGGAAACCGAAGACGTCAAGGGCCGAAAAGAAGGCCCAGGCGAAAGAGGGTAGCAAGAAGTCTAGGGTAGGCGTCAATCGCTCCAGGGGCCATGCCCGGACGAGGCTAAGTACTCGGACGTCTTGAAGGCGATGAGGAGTGACGTCAAGCTCGGTAAACTCGGCGCCGACGTACATCGAATAAAACGTATCCAGACGGGCGAGATGATCCTCGAGATGAAGCTGGGTGTTTCGCAAAAGGGCGCCGCCCACAAGAAGTTGGCGGAGGAAGTCGTAGGCGAGACGGTCAAGGTGAGGGCACTCACGACGGAGGTGAATCTAAGGGTTAAAGACCTGGACGAGATCACCGAAGTCGAAGAGCTCGTCACGGCACTGCGGCGTCAGTGTGAAGTGGAGACGCCCATCGCAGCCGTTCGGCTACGGAGAGGTCCGGCAGGGACGCAGGTAGCATTGGTTCGGCTATCTGCAGCGGACGCCTCCAAGGTAGTCAAGTTAGGGAGCGTTAAGGTGGGATGGTCGCTGGCATGGTGTTCTTCTAAAAAAGCGAGTCACGATGTTCGATGCTGCAAGGACACGCAGCTAACCTCGAGGGTGCGTTGTGCATTGGCCCCCTTTGGCTTGGCGGCAATGGAAACGGTTTAGCGGATGTAGTCCTGCCTCCCTCGTTTGCTGTTGAAGGTGGTCCCTAACCCCGCACTTCCTGGACAACCCAGGGTATCTGTTGAGCAGATTCCCCCTCCATTGCTTAGGAAGAAACAAACCTTCAGAAAGTTCGTACAAATGCACCCAACCAGCGGATGTCAGATATTCTAACAATTCTGTATTAGAACCTGCTAAAATCTGTATGATTAATCTTTTGATTTAACTTCATAATTCGATTTGGCCAATTTCCAATAGGAAACAATGGAACAGGATTTTCCATCGAGTGCAACTTGTCGCGTTAAGGTAGGCACTGTGTAGAACCAGTGAACAGGCATAATCGGTATCAGTACCCTCCGTAATTGACGCTTCTTCAAAGAAATTGATCAACCATCATATTCCCCGAATCCGCTCATTCTTGATTCAGTTTGCGAAAAACGTGCTTACAATTTAAGGTACAACTTTGGGCCAATTTTACTTCTGTTGAAAATTGTTTTGCGAATAGCGACTACCTATAGCTATATGAATAGCGATCTACGAGAGTTGATATAAGTAACTCGTGCCTTTGAAACCGTAAAGCCGTGGTTCTCATGAATAGAAAGAAAGACTACAATTTATCCTATCTCACATTACAATGAAATCAAGTTTTAAGCGTTTAACATTTTTTGTGTGATTAAATTGGATCAAAACGTGTTCAAATTGGAGGTTGACAAAATCAAGGATGTGAGTGTGAAAAATAGGGTCAAAACTCAATTTTTGATTCAACAGATACGTATTTCAATTCGATAACAAAACAACGAATAAGTTTTCAAGCAGGGAAGAAAGTAGGTATCTGTTGAAACGAAATATGTAGATGCATTGAAAGAATAATAAATTGGGTTTTTATAATTGTGTATTTTCTGCTAAAAATCAGAAAAAAAATATTTTTTTTAAATTTATTTTTGATGGGCTCTTTAAACACAAACATCAATACAAGTAGGGTCGCAATTTTCATGAACTGGCTTCAAAACACAAGGCTGCAAAAATTGTAATTTTCTTGGTTGTTTTTGAGTTGGCACTTCTGAAATATATATCAAATGAAAGCTCTTTAGTTCCTCTATAACCTTACGGGCTTAGTTTTCTTTTATCCTAGAGCTGTTGTTGAAAAATATTGCCTTGGAAAACTTGGATCGTTTTACCCCACTTCCCCTCCATGAAAAAATCTGAAAATTCGCAAAATGTCGTCTGTTACATATATGAATAAATCCTGAAAATTTCAGACAAATCGGAGAACATCGATACAAGAGGGGACCGCGCTCCTCGCGAACTGGCTTTTAAGGTGATTATACAATCAGTTGATTATACTCGCATCTTCAATAGATACAATACGACAAGATACTTTTCATACGGTGCTGAAACTAAAGTCGATTGTATCTGACGCTATACAATCGACTTTAGTTAGCAAATGATTTCACGACTGTATGCGTGTTATGGTTTTCTCTATCCGTGCTCTTGAAAATTGATTGAAAAAAGCACGTGGTTTCAAAGACGACCGATTTGTGGCTTTGTTGTAAACAGAGTGTAAAATAATCGAAAATTTTAAGTGAAGTCCATTTTTCTTTATTTGTCAGTTCACTTCCGACACATTCATAGTCGGCTCTGGACAGTCAATATTTAGTTGAATATTAATCATTGAATATTTATGCACATTTTACAAATTGATGAATTATCTGAAATCTGAACACGTTTCAAATGAGTAAAGTGATTTATCACACAGAACTGAATCCGATTTTCATCCGCGAGGCACTTTCAGCGGTAAACATCAACATAAACAAGGCTAATTATGTTTTTTTCTGCACATAGTAAACACATTCAGTGACATTCGAATGAATGAGTTCGTGGAGTAGTCGTCTGACTATGTCATTCTATGTTTTGAATATTCATGCGATGTTTGTCAAAATTCGGACCGAAATTGCTACATGAAGATGAATATTTTAAGCTCTGGTTGTAAAACCACCTTAGGCAGGTTTGAATTACATTTCGATAGTTTCCTCTATAATGTTGAATAATCAAACATAGAAAGTAACATCAAATCTTTAAATTTTTGAACTTGGCTATTATTTCCATTATGTAATAAAAAAAATACTTCCACATTCGCATAGTATGATGGTCTTACAATTATTTGAAGGTATCAACATTTTTTTTAACTTTATTAATGTGTTGAAGGTATCAACTGATTTTTAACGTAGTTAGTTATATTTTGCTAGAAATCAAAAGGGGGTGGGTGCTTGCCCAGGGGGAAGGGGCACACTATACAGTCTTACCCTACATTGACGTTGCTTTTCTTCACTTTCAATGATCACATTTTTAACAAAATTGATAGAGGTTTGCATTAGAAAAAAAAACATCCTTAACCTTTGGTATGTTTACGTAATGAAAAGAACTTCCTGGAATGTGGTTCATGTTCATGTTAACGTCACATTTGTTTTTCTTCGAAAAGTCGTCAAAGCAAATACCATTGCTTCAGCTTTGTCCGATGAATCATTGCACCATAACAACTGTAATCCATCCATCAAAATTCGATGCATAAATTAAAACCCTTTTAATCTATTTCCATTCGTCACATTATTTGGCAGTGTGCTTAACAGATAAAATGCATTCTAAGTCTAACCTCCTGCTTCCACCGACCCTACCTACCTATAGGCCTCTGTCTCATCCCGCTCATCCAAATCCAGCTCCTCGTCCGCACCGAATCTCCGCCACGCGCACACTCATCCCTCACCCGCCAGCAGTAAACTCCGCTAAAGGTTGTTCTTAATCGGCCCCGACGACAGACTGCTGCTGCTCACTCCAGAGTCACTTGACTTCTCACTCAACGCTCCCCCACCGCTGCTGCCCCCACTGCTTCGTATCGTCATATCATCTCCACTCACCACAACCCCACCATTTCCGCCACCGCCGCCCAGTAATCCACCCTTCTTGGTGGCCCGGTTCATCGTTTTCGTTCCATTTCCGCTGCCATCCGACGACGTTTTGAACCGCCGGGCACCCTCCACCCGTTTCATAATCTCACTCGAACACTGAGCCACCACCGAGTCCAAGTTGTTCGTATCGTTGTCCGACGAGCTGTTCTGTCCACCCTGATTGCTGCTGCTGCTGTTGCTGTTGCTGTGGCTGCTGTGGTGCAGGTGGTGATGGTTGGATTGCTGTGAAGATGGCACCGGAGATCCCTCGTAGCAGCCCGAATCGCGAGGGAAGTGCCGACGACCAAAAGGAGACGTCTGGTGACTCTGGTGATGCTGCTGGCTACCGCCACCGCCACCCCCACCACCGTTGATGTGGCTCAGCCGGAGGCCTTCGTCGTTCTCCGAACTCGAACCGGCCACCTCTCCATCGGACGTTGCTGTAAATCGTTGCGAGGGGAGAAATAGAAAAAGCAAAGCATGGTAATGGAGACGCATGGTACTTCTGTTTTTACAAAATATGGAACAAGTTGTTTCAGTCTTATTCGAGCTCGACTTATGTAGGTATACAGGAACATTTTATAAATAATTAAACAGGAAATGATTTATTGTAGGAAGGAAAGAATACTTACAATCAAGGTCATGCAACAATTGCACAGCCGCTAATATTTTGGCACGATGCTCGGTATTTCCAATTCCTAAGTAATCTAAATCGGACGGTTCCAGTTCTTTGAACAACTCCAAGTCTTCATACCTGTGTCAAACAGTAAATAAAGTGAAACAAAATATGTTAATTTTGATTCCTATTTTTATGCAATATAAATTTGTTCACTTACCCATTTAACACGAAGACAGAAGTGTACTCCTTCAGCCCTATCCGCAGCAAGAGCTCCTCCACGCTGGTGGGACAACTTGTTGGCAGTCGATTTCGGCTGAGCAGTTTCCCGCTGCTGTATGGTTTCACCGGATGGTCCGGCAGCACTTCCACGCTAATGAATTTGAAATGTCCTAACCGGCCGTTGGCGAACCCCCGCCACACGCCGGACGCATTCATCGAAAGAACATCGATGATATCACCTTTCTGTTGGAATTGAGAGACCACACCAAACAAACGATTTAATAAGTTTTGTAATCGAACTCGGAATCAATTCCGCCGTCATCGTACCTTAAACCTTAAAGCTTCTTTGTCGTACGGGTTTGGATTACTGTCGATTAGGGCTATCGCCCGGCAAATTGGAACCATCGTGGTTCGGTCTTCCGCCGAGAGCGAACTGTGCGGACTGCCCGGCCGGACCAAAGCTTGCGTGCCTAAATCAATGGACGACGAAACGCAGAGATGAGAAAAATTGGATACAATGTGCTTCAGCAAAAAAAAAATAAAAACAACGCCACGGCCGAACGGGTTGGAAACTCACTCGATCCGGATGCACTGGGAAGGCTCTCGACGGAGCTGGCCGAATGCTGGAACGTGGTTTGGTCACTGATGCTGTCGAGGCAGTTGCTGTAGTCCCTATTATTTCGACTGCTGGCGTTCAGCAGATGGTCCTTTGGTGATGTCCTAGCGTCATTGGACTGTGGAATGGTGAAGCAACGAAAACAGAAGGGGGGGTGGTTAAAAATAGATGAAGGAATGAGAAATTCATTTTTGGAATTTTCACTCGATACGCCTTGTGGAAAAGGTACAGTTTCAAACGTTTTTCGGATGATGGTCTACGGGGAGCTGTTGGGTGACTCTCTTTTTTGAGGAAGGCATAATCGAAATGAGAAAGTCCCTTCTTCATTCATATTACGATGCATAAAGTAAGGAAATGACAGGAGGCAAGATGAATTCAATTTATAGTGCATTGGCAATGCGTTATGGGCCACTAACGTTTGCGGTTTGCGAATCTTACTTTTGGAAGGGCATATATAGAACCCAATTGTATTCCGCAAATTTTTTCACCAAGAATTTCGTATGAAAATTCATCTAGGTAATTCTTTATTCTTCAGGAATGAATCCAAAAATTCCTCCTGATGTTCCAATAAATAGTCCTGGAAGAGTTTTTTTTTATTTCTAAAAAAAATCATACAGAAGCTTGTAATAAAAATCCTACTGGGTTTGCTAACTTTTTTTATTCGGAAAAAAATGTTCGTAACAAGATCGTAACAAGATTCCTCCAGAAAGTGCTTCTGAAAATCTTCCATAAATTGATCTTGGAAATCCGTCAGTTCCTTTAAAAAAAAATCCAGCAAAGAGATGGTAAAAAATCACCTAAAATTTACTAGGAGTTCCTCTCGGGAATCCTCCAGGAGAAACTTCCGGAGGAATTCCTGGAGCAACTTCAGAAAGAATTCTAGAGGAATTTTCTGAAGAATGTCTTGCAAAAGTTTTCAGATGAAGTTTTCAGATGATGAAAGCAATTTCCACAGCAAATCTTGGAAGAGAGCCTAGAGATATTTCTAAAAGTATTACCAAAAGAATTTAAGGAAGGATATTTGAAGAATATCCTCGAAAAAAAAATATGGAGGCATGTCTAAAAGATTTGATTAAGTAATTCCTGGAAGAATTCGCTCAGGAGTGCATACAATAATTCAAGAAAAAAATCCTTTAAGAGTTTTGATTCTTTGGACGTGCTGCTTAAACAATCAATGGGAGAACTTCCAAACGAATTGAAAATAAATTAGACCGTTACAAAACTTCTATACATATAAAAATGAGTTGACATTTCATTAGATCACATAACTCACGAATGGATGAACCGATTTGCAAAATTTTGTCACTTATCGATTGGTTTTGGGATCAGCCGTGTTAATGTATTTAAAATATAGAGAAATTTAAGGCAAATTGATTTGAGCAAATGTTAAAATACTACGTTTTCATGAATTCTGAAGAAAATCATCAAGCTCAAACTGAAACCGATCTAAAGGGCGACGCTGATATCAACTAAACGAATGGCAGTTAGGTAAAAAAAAACTGAGCCAGCTCTGGTAGGTTCTGGTCTTGGAAAGGTCAAGGGGGCATAATCTATATATTTTAATATATCTGTATCTATATACATAAAAATGAATTTCTGTCTGTCTGAACCTTACAGACTCGGAAACTACAGAACCGATCGGCGTGAAAAATTTGCATGAAGAGGTTTTTGGGGCCGGGAAAGGTTTATAAGATGGTTCGAGACCCCTCCCCGCTTTGAAAAGGGGGGCTCCCATACAAATGAAACACTGATTTCTTCATAACTCAAGATCTAATCAGAGAATAAATATTTTTTTAGCGATGCAAAGTTCTTCGGGTCTGCTAGTAAAAAATAAATATTAATATTAAAAAAAAAAATAAAACTCTCAGATTTGTTAAAGAATGTTTTGGAAATCCTCTAAATTTTCCGAAAATTTCATTGTTCCCCCTCAATTTATAATTTTTGGACACAAAAAGACACGAAATGTCATTTTGAATGTGTCACTCGGGATGAATTGCGAATTATAAATTGAGAATTGTACAAGGCAGTATTATAAAAATTCCTTATAGATTATTATTATGGATCTCTAAAATGTTAAGTTCTATGCGGTTGAATTAATTTGGACACTAATCCGTAAGTTGAATATCATAACTTTGTGAGTTGCTCTATTTAAATCCGTATTGCAGCTTTAGCAATACTTTGCGGTAAAAGCGAGTTTTCTTAAAGGTATCCGAAACGATAATCGTAGGTATATCGCGCCAACAGAAACTAAAGGGATTATGGATCCGCGCGGTATCGTGCACCGGAGATCGGTTGTATGGCAAACTCGATCGCGGACGAGGTTAGCAGAAGAATATGATGACGATCAACATGAGGTTGCATCTGTGACGTCATCGGATGCAAACTTTGAAGCTACTGTAGTCGATGATAAACGAGCGGATGAAAAGGATTGCGGCGCTTGTGAACGTCCCAATAAGGCCGAGTGGTTCATGGTGCAGTGTAAGGATTGTGAGAAGTGGTACCATTTTTCCTGCGCCGGAGTGAGTCACAGAACAGTTCACTCTCAGCCGTTTTCGTGCGTACTTTGCGTCCCTCGAATAACGAATCCTCCACCAACTTCGGCATCTATGCGGTCAAGCACGTCTAGTTCACGAAGGGTTCGACTGGAACGTGAGATGCATCGCCTAGAGGAGGAACGTGCATTGCAAGAGAAGATTCAACAGGCTACCCTAGATAAATTGGAGCGTGAGAAAGAGTACATCGCGCGGAAGTATGATCTCTTAGAGCAGCATGACGAAGCTTCGAGCGTGCATAGTGGTCAGACGAATCAGACTAGCAGAGTAAGAAACTGGATCCAGCAACAAAACTGTGCCGCGGGATCGAACAACGGTGTCGGAAAGTCAACCGGCGGATGTGTTGAGAGCAGTCATACATTAGCCAGGGATTCGGTGGAACGCAGTAAGGTACAGATCACATCCACACTACCGAAGACGGGATCTTGTGCAATAGAAACAATCTATGAAGTCAACGAGAGTCACCCATCCTCTAGCATTGGAGGCGTAGCAAACACTGATTTGGAGAAGACGTTTGGCAGCATATCCGTCGGAAGTGATGAATGCCAGGCAAAAGCAGTGAACCCGGAGAGTATTGTGCCCCTGGTAGACGTTCAGCATTTCGTGGATCTGCTTGAATGTTCTACACTTCAAACTACCGAGAGAGGTGCTCGTCCGAAGAACCCATTTCCCTTGTACGAGAAGTGGCGTAGAGAGACCGAGGATCTACGAAGAAAACACGGGTTACACGAAGAGGAAATTGAAGTACGGCGAAAACGAGAGTTGGATCTAGTTAATAAACTCAATCAATTGAACGATATTAACGAAGAACAGTTCCAGTTTCAGCGTCAAAGGGAAAACGACCTAGTGCGGCAACTACAACAGCGAGAAAATGTAGAGATCGAGCTTAAAAAGCAACGAGAGTTGGAGTTGGACAAAATAAATGCGGAGTTGCAGCGGTTACGTAAGATAGAGCGAGAATTCCTGGACATGAAGGCGTGTTTCGAGGAGAAGCAAGACGGCGCTTGTGGAAATGTGAACGACATGGTTTCAGCGACGCCACGTCAAGAGGCCACGTCAAGAGAGCGAAGCGATTATCGGAAGAATACTACCACAAAGTAGTACACAAGCAGGATCAGGTAACCCACAATGCCAAATCACTACCCCGGTAAGTGCACCACATTTATCCACAATACCATGGAATTCAATAAACACAGCCCCTTTGAGTACCCCCCTCCTCTCAATATGCCAGATAAGTTTTCGATTCCCACACCACCTGGTTGTCGATCTCAATATACTACCACGTCGCCAATGCCAATGTTCACCCCATATGTAAACTCGCAACATGAATTGCCTATGAATTTACCCATGTTTCGATCCACAACATGATCATCGACAAGCTTTCAACCAGGTAAGCTCCCCCGTTGAGAACTATGGTGTGGTAGTAGCGGATTGTGTTAAAATAATAATCGTAGATTCGAAATGAAAGCATGAATTATTATTTGAATGAGATTTGAATGTCTAAATCGAAGCAATCGGCGTTCGAATAGTAGGCGCCCATAAGCACATGAATATGACTTGGTTGACAGAATGAAACAAAGAACGAGACGATAATAATTCGAATATTGGGTACATCTTCTATGTATCACTAGAGCTACTCGTTCTGTCAGAGCATTCTTGTGAGTACACAGCCCATGATAATTCAGATATTAGACGGATGTCCTAAGGATATTCGCTCGGCCCCGACATGGCGCGGTTGGTAGCTGGCCATGATTCGGGGTATTTTTTTGTGTAAAAGAGAGAAAGTAGGAGGAGTAAGAAAAAGAGATAAGAAATGCTCTCCGGTGGAAATAGACGGAGAAGCAAGAGTACAAGAGATCTGAAAAAAAGGAAGAAAAAAAAACACAATCCGCTACTACCACATATGGTTCAACCTTATTTCCCTCTGGACCATCGCAACAACAAATTGCGGCCAAACAAGTTATCTCTAGAGAGCTCCTTCCCTTCACTGGAGACCCTACAGACTGGCCAATGTTCTATACCAGTTATTTGCATTCTACAAACGCGTGTGGATACACAAACTCGGAGAATTTGCTAAGGCTACAGCGATGTCTCAAAGGTACGGCTAGATATGCAGTTAGCAGTCTTCTTTTACACCCGTCATCGATCCCTCAACTCATCTCGACGTTGCACACTTTGTATGGACGACCGGAGCACCTCGTAAACACCATGATCTTGAAAGTGCGCAATATTCCAGCCCAGCGATCGGATCGATTGGAGACCTGGGTCAGTTTTAGTTTAATGGTACAAAACTTGTGTGGCCATCTGAGAGCAGTTGAGAGCTGGTTGAGAAACTACCCGCTACCGTTAAGTTCAACTGGGCGCTTTATCAGCAAAGCCTGCCAATCGTAGATCTTGACTCAAGTCAAGGTAAAACTTTCGGGGCATCTTATCAGGATCATAAACAGAGCAAGTTGTCCATTCCGCCGAAGAAAACCGAAGTCGTATTGCAATGTCTGACCTGCGGCGGAGGAAGTCACCAGACACCCAATTGTGCAACGTTCAACAAACTGTGCATTGAAGATCGCTGGAAGGAGATGAATGAGAAGAAACTTTGTGGTCGATGCCTGACGGCGCACACTCGCTGGCCGTGTCGCGGAGAGATTTGTGGAGTGAACGGTTGTCAGAAGCGTCATCATCGGTTACTACATAGCGAACAGACAAAGACGACGAAAGAAGGAGCAAAGGATGTTACTGTTGCAGTTCACCGTAAAGTTACGTCATCAACATTGTTCCGTGTACTACCCGTTACGCTTTATGGGCCTAAAGGACAAGTCAACACGTTCGCCTTTCTCGACGATGGATCTTCCGTTACCATGTTAGAACAGTCGACTGCGGACGCGCTTGGGCTTGAAGGGAATACTGAATCCTTGTGTATCCATTGGACCGGTGGAATTCAAAAGAAATTGTGTGCTCAGCAGTTGGCAGTAGAAGTTTCAGCGTTTGGTAGTGATAAGCTGTTCAAGGCTTCCGAAGTATATATTGTTGAAAATCTAGGCTTACCTGCGCAAACCATCGATTTCCAGGAATTGGCTCAACGATTTGAATATCTTAGAGGATTACCAGTCAGAAGTTTCACCGCAGCAGTTCCTGGATTGATATATAGGACTGAGCAACATTCACTTACTGGCAACCCAGAAATTGCGTGAAGGGCGGGTTGGTGAGCCAATTGCAACGAAGACGCGCATTGGATGGACGATTTACGGAAGTTTGCGCGCAGAAGTTGGACAGCTTCCACACCGCCAAATGTTCATAGACACGAAATCATCAAGTGAAGCGCTACAATCATATGTACAAGAATTTTTCGCGCTTGAAAGTCTCAGTATTGCAGTGGTTCCAGAAGTAGAATCTGTGGAAGAGCAACGGGCCCGGAAAATTCTAGAGGAGCCAACGAAACGCACTGTGAGCGGTAGGTTCGAAACGGGTCTGCTGTGGAAGAATGATATAGTTCAATTTCCAGATAGCGAACTCATGGCAGAGAAGCGTCTCGTCTGCCTCGAGTAGCGGCTCAATAGAGACCCAGAGCTAGACATCAACGTTCGCCGACAAATAACAGAGATGCAGGAAAAGGGCTATACCCATAAAGCCACCGCTGCAGAGTTGGCCGCGTTTGAGCGTGGACGTGGTATTAAATCCAAAAAAAAAACCTGAAAAAGTGCGAGTGATTTGGGATGCGGCAGCAAAGGTCAAAGGAGTTTCCTTGAATACAGAGTTATTAAGTGGCCCGGATTTACTCGTTCCGTTGTTGAGAGTTATGTTTGGATTCCGTGAACGACAAGTGGCCATATGTGCGGACATAATGAAAAACCACCAGATACAAATTCGCAAAGAAGATCGCTGCGCACAACTATACAAGTGGAGGGACTCACCAAACCTGCCGATGGATACGATGGTAATGGACGTGGCAATTTTCGGTGCAACCTGCTCTTGTTACATTATATTTCGTTCATCAATATTGATGATTGTGCCTATGACTCAATACGCCAAAAGCACAATATGCCACCACTAAACACACCACACCGCAGCTGAAATAACACCCAGCTCTACATATGAGAAGTTGGTAGCACTCGCACTATCGCTGACGTACCCTTTTGACGGTTGCTACTTCCGTAGATCAATCAGAAGTTGCAACGTGTGACGTACGGTGTGAAAGGCTCTCGTATCAAAACGTATTCTTCGCGGGAAAAAAGTATAAAGACGACTCTGTGAAGCAGTTTTAGATCTTCATCACTGCACAGGTAAAAGCCTCTAGCAGATCGGTCATTGGAAGCCGGTTAACAAGTTTGTCCAAATACAGTTACAGTCGTCACGTGTACTAGCTCGAACCATCGGATAGCCAACAAACCGGAGAGAGGGTGAAGCAGACAATTGCATGTCCGAGCGTTGAAGACCAGGTTCCCAACGACTCCACCGGGGAAACGCCCATAAGAACAAAATAAGTAGGTAAATCAATCGCCAACTTCATTCTCCAGATCGATAACCACAACCCATCCATTCAGAGTCGCGAACATTCCCATCTCCGTTCAGGCAAGAGCGCAGCTGGCCGTCGAGCGCAAGACGAAGAAGATTTCACACCAACCATCTGCCGTACGTTCATATTAAGGAAGGCACAAAACTACAAACTAGAAGCAGGTATAATGAGCACAGTTTAATACTAGAACATTGTTACCAAAACCCGTATCATATAGGCATTCAACAACCCGCACACACAGACGTAGGCTCATCAAAACTCAAGTTCACCGGACAGAGAAGGCCCTCGAAAGAGGTAATTAAACACACACAATGTTTGGTCCACAGATGTACTCATGCAGCCACCCTGTACAGGGCCTTTTGTATCAATTGCAGAAAGCTGCTGGGCAGCAACGTAGTCCAACTATACCAGCAGTAGCCACGCCAACGACACCGGCTCGACGATCGCATAGAGTGATAGTGATTACCCCGACCGGTCACATGGTGTTGTATCCTCGCAGTGCTTTTCGAATTCCAATTGGAATTTAGCAGCAACGACGCTGCCGTGTGCTAGCGAAAGGGAGTGAGTGGTGAAGCCGCATGCCGATATATAGTGTGCAAGTTTGTTGAATCCGACTGCAGAAGAGCAGCTGATTATGAATGGTGCACGATTGGGGTAAGATTTGGATCACCTTACGTGCAAGGTTACCCAACAGTGCAGTGATCAGTGATATTCGGTGTGGAGAACTGCGAGGAGAAGAGTGCCGCGGTATACCAGAGG
Source organism: Armigeres subalbatus (assembly GCF_024139115.2). Taxonomy (NCBI): domain Eukaryota; kingdom Metazoa; phylum Arthropoda; class Insecta; order Diptera; family Culicidae; genus Armigeres; species Armigeres subalbatus. The sequence goes on from NC_085139.1 coordinate 120,959,204, forward strand.
GATAGCATCAGAAAGAACGCAGAAGCGAGGTGGTAGTGAGTGTGCATGTGGCTCTAACCACCAAGAGAGTGCAGTTGCACCATCGAATGCCGCGCCATCGAGTGGTGCAGAACAAGGCGCAGTGAGTAGGGGCCCTAAGTGATAAGTAGCGAAGACGTTCGCTGAAGTTAGCACTACGGTGCTGGAAGGAGGTAGGCTTAGCTTGTAAGAAAAAAATGTTACAATACAATCATGTACCACATTTCTTGCGTTGATTGTCATGCATTATGAGCAAAATTCCTTGATTGTCTCTTAGTCGCATTGGTCTAGCGGGCATACATTAGATTGGCAATTATTTCTCGTATTGGGTTTCTTGATGCTTAGTGTGTGGAGTTAGAGAACACACGCAACACTCTCCCACTCATTCGCAGTTTGTGAAAAATAGAAACGCCGATGATCACGAGACAACGCACCCTAGAGTAGCCAAGGCAATCAAGGAGAGGCATTATGTCGATGACTATCTCGACAGTCTTGACACAACACAAGAGGCGGTCCAGTTAGCGCTGGAAGTGGCTGAAGTTCATAAGGCAGGAGGTTTCTTCATTCGGAACTGGATTTCGAACGATAAAAATGTGTTGGAATGTATAGGACAAAATAACCCCACTACAGTAAAACGTTTTGTTGGGGATACCCAAGCTGAACGTCTGCTAGGAATCGTCTGGCTCCCAGAGAAGGATGTATTCACCTTTACGTTGAACTTTCGGGAGGACATTCGTGAATTGATCGAAGGTACATTAGCGCCGACCAAACGAGAAATGTTGCGAGTGGTTATGAGCCTCTACGACCCATTGGGACTTGTGGCAACCTTCGTTATCCACGGAAAAATCTTAATCCAGGATGTCTGGAGGTCTAGTATCGACTGGGATCAACAGATTCCATTGGATATCTTTGGGCGTTGGAAACTATGGCTAATGGTCCTGCGGAAAATGAATGATGTTAGGATCCCACGATGTTATTTCCCGGGGTACAATCCAGTTAGCTACCGTTCGTTGCAACTACACATCTTCGTAGATGCCAGCGAACAGGCTTTCGCAGCTTGTGCATATTTCCGTATCGTTGATGGACAGAAGGTTCGTTGTTGTCTCGTTGCATCAAAGACTAAAGTGGCACCACTCAAGCCATTATCGATTCCTCGCCTAGAGTTGATGGCAGCGGTGATAGGAGCTCGGTTGAAGAAAACAATAATTGAAAACAATAATTTAGGGTAAAATTAGATGTGTTGCAATGCAACTACCTTAGTTATCGTCCGATTTTAACAATTCAGACATGCCTGAACTAGAAAATTATTGCAGTTTGACGGTATGTCCATGGAACCGACTATGGCCACCGGATTCCGGAGATATTCCGGGTTTTCGGAGGTAGGTTCAAAAAAGTAAATTTGAGGTGGTTATTAGGAGAAGTTGTGGTTAAAAATTGAATAATATTAGTAACCACAAATAAAGTAGGGCTCTTGCCGATTGGAAGCATATTTTGAGATTTGGAATCGGGCCAAAATCAAGTGAGATATGGTCATTTCTTTATAATCGGTTCCCATCGATACTTATCAAAGGGGTCAGGCCACAACTTCATTTGAATCTCGCTTTTTGATAGGTCGTCCACTATGATTTTATTCCAGAAGGCTTCTAATGTGTCAAGAATGAAAAACCAATTATATAAACGGATCCTGGAGTCGCTGGGATGTCCCCGGGGAACCTGTGAATGGGGACATTTAAGTTTTAGCACTAAAATCAGTCATTCGACGGCTCTTTTTTCATGGTTTTCGAAAGCGAAGTATGAATATAAAATGGTCCATTGACGGCTCTGACCGCTTCCTGGACCTGCAGATTAGCCCCGGGGAATCTGTGGGAAGGGACATTTTGGTTTCAGCACTAAAACCAGTCATTCGACGGCTCTTTTTCCGTGGTTTTCGATCAAGAAGGGAAGTATGAATGTAAAATGGTCCATTGACGGCTATGACTGCTTCCAGGACCTACTGGCTGCCTCCGAGGAACCTGTGGAAGAGGAAATTTTATTTTTAGCATCAAAACCAGTCATTCGACGGCTCTTTTTTCATGGTTTTCGATCAGGAAGCAAAGTATGAATATAAAATGGTCCATTGTCGGCTCTGACCTCTTCCAGGACCTACGGATTGGCCCCGGGGAACCTGTGGAAGGGGACATTTTAGTTTTAGCACTAAAACCAGTCATTCGATTTTCGATCAGGAAGCAAAGTATGAATATAAAATGGTCCATTGACGGCTCTGACCGCTTCCAGAACCCATGGATAGCCCCTGGGGAATCTGTGGAAGGGGACATTTTATTTTAAGCATCATAACCAGTCATTCGACGGATCTTTTTTAGTGGTTTCGATTAGGAATCTAGAAATGAATTTAAAGGGGACCATTGAGGGCTCTGACCGCATTCTGAACCTACAGATTGGCCCAGGGAACCTGTGGAAGGGAACATTTTAGTTTTAGCACCAAAACTAGTCCTACAACGGCTCTTTTTTCATGTCTTTGAATCAGGAAGCGAAGTATGAAGTAGGCAGTAATAAAACTGAAAAAAAAATGATTCGGCTAATATTTTTAAAATGATCCTGGCATTTCTTATTCATACCTCGTTTCCTGATCGAAAAACGATTATTTTCACAGATAACCCCGGGGCAATCAGTAGTTCCTGAGAGTAGTCAGAGCCGAAAGGCATCAATGGTCCATTTTATATTCATACTTCGCTTCCTGATCGAAAACCTTAAACAAGAGCCGTCGAATGACTAGTTTTGATGCTAAAACTAAAATGTTCCCTTCCACAGGTTCCCCGTGAGCTATCCGTAGGTCCAGAAAGCGGTCAGAGCCGTCAGTGATCCATTTCTTGTTCATTTTCACATTCTTATAGAAACCCACAAAAAAAGCTGTCCAATATTTGGTTTTGGTGCTGAAACTAAAATGTCTCCTTTCACAGTTCTCCGGGGGCAATCCGTAAGTCCTGGAAGCGGTCAGATCCTTTAATGGTCCAATTTATACTTTTACTTCGCTTTCTGATCAAAAATCACAAGAAAAAAGCAGTTGAGTTATTGGTTTTGGTGCTGAAATTAAAATGTTCCTTTCCAATGGTTTTCCAGGGGCAATCTGTAGGTCCTGAGAGCGGTCAGAGTCATCAATGGTCCATTTTATATTCATACTTTGCTTATATGAAAGAAGAGCTGTCGAATAATTGATTTTGGTGTAAAAACTAAAATGTCCCCTTCCACAGGTTCCTCGGGGGCAACCAGTAGGTCCTGGAAGCGGTCAAAGCTGTCAATGGTCCTTTTATATTTATACTTTACTTCCTGATCGAAAACCTATACAAAAAAGAGCTGTCGATTGACTGACTTTGGTGCTAAAACTTATATCTTCCCTTCCACAGGGTCCCTGGGGGCAATCCGTGGGTCCTGGAAGCGGTCAGAGCCGTCAATGATCCATTTTATTTTCGTACTTCGGTTCCTGATCGAAAACCATGAATGAAGAGCTGTCGAATAATTGATTTTGGTGTAAAAACTAAAATGTCCCCTTCCACAGGTTCCTCGGGGTCAATCCATAGATCCTGGAGGCGGTCAGAGCCGTCAATAGATTATTTTATATCCATACTTCGCTTTCTGATCGAAAACCATGAAAAAAGAGTCGTCGAACGACTGGTTTTGGTGGTAAAACTAAAATGTTCCCTTCCACAGGTACCCTGGGGCCAATTCGTAGATCCTGGAAGCGGTCAGAGCCGTCAATGGACCATTTTATAGAAACTACCATTTTAGGGGTAACATTGAGAACAGTACCGACGTTTTTCAACCGAAGTGCCAATCGTCTTAAAATTACTAAAATATGGTCTATCTTACGATAAAAATAGTATATTCAACCGCTTACATGGTTATTCTTTCTGAAAATATAGTAAAATTGTGTGGTAAAATCAACTATTTTGCTTGAGTCTATGCTAAATAACAATTTTTGTGGTAAAATTGAAAATAATATCAATCAGATTTACTACATTTATGGTAAAATTAAGCGATTTATCCCTTCGGTTGAAAAACGTCGGTACTGTTCTTAATTTTACCACAAAATTGTAATTTCTACTACAAAGTTTTTTTCAGTGTATATATCAAAATTTCGAAACAAAAACTATGGATTTACCAAGAAAATAAGATTGCTTATCACATAACCATAGGTACGAGCATATTTTTTTTGTTGTTATACTTGTTTTGAGAGCTTTTATGACAGTTTGCTGTGAGTTCAAAAACTAATGTTGATTTATTGTTCAAATTTTGACGAAAAATAAATGCAAATTCATCCGAAGATTACATCATTCAGCAGCAAATTTAGTCAAGATTAAGATACCTAGCTCACAATAAGTACTTGGATTAACAGAAAACATTTTTTTTTGTAAATGGTGAAACTGATCCATGAACCTGATCAATGTTCCCCCGGATTATTTGGCTGAAAATGTCATTTGACCGAATAGGTCATTCGGCCAGAAACGACTTTTATCCAAAACGGTCGTTTGGCAGGAAGAGCTACTGTGAAAAGTGAGAAATAAGAAATGGGAAATGATAAATGAGGAGTGAGATGTGAGACTCACTGTGAAAAGTGAGAAGTGAGACGTCTGACTTCTCACTTCACTCTAATCATTTCTCACTTCTCACTACTCACAGTGAAGAATGAGAAATAAAAAGTAAGGGCTCATCTCACTTTTTATAGTGAGAATTGAGAAGTGAGAAATAGGCAGTGATAATTGAAGAGTAAGAAATGTTGATTGAGAAGTGAGGCGTGAGACTTTCACTGTGAAAAGTGAGACGTGAAACAAATAATTTCTCATTGCCATGAGTGATAAATGGGAAGTTGGGAATGATGAGTGAGACGTCTAATTTCTCATTTCACACTTATCATTTCTTATTTCTCATTACTCACTGCGAAGAGTGAGAAATGAGTAATGAGTAAGGGCTCTTCTCACTTTTCATAGTGAGAATTGAGAAGTGAGAAATAGGCAGTTGGAATTAAGGAGTAAGAAATGTTGAGTGAGAAGTGAGAAGAGAAACGTCTTACTTCTCACTCCTCGTTTCTCACTTCTCACTGTACAAAGTGAGAAGTGAAAAGCAAGTCGCCTCATTACTCACCTATCATTTGTTATTTCTCATTTCTCTCTTTTCATAGTGAGAATTGAAAAGCACGACGTCTCACTTTTTAATTCTAACTCCTTATTCCTCACTTTTCACTTTTTATAGTTGCACTTTCCACCAAACGACAATTTGGCCAAACTATTCTGCTTCCAAATGACCTGTTCGGCCAAACGGCATTTTCGGCCATATTCGGCCAAATGGGGTTTTCTTCTAAACGACCATTTCGGCTAAATGATCTATCGATTTGCATTATTCTGAAAGCTGCTCTGGTATAGAAGAAGCCAGTGGCTAAAACTCAGTTGTGTCTAATGAAGCCAATTGATTTCTGTTCAAAATTTTTATATTATAGTTCTAGAGTGCTTTGAAAATAGGTCGTATGTGCAAAAGAGAGTCTCTCTTTGGATCTATTCTCTTTCGATTATTACGAAACTATACAAAAGTTTACTTCGAATTTCTTGGTAGATATCCAAAGACAATAGCTTTATCTATCATGCTGAAGTGGAAATGTAGCAAAACATGCAAAACTAGCCGATATATTAGCGAAAGAGAGCGTGATCAAAGAGAATCTCTCGTTTGCACATACGACCTATTCTCAAAGCAATCTAGAGTTTTCGATAGATAATGTCACGACGTTACTATGGATTTCATTATTAAATCCAAATTTTTTTTACACGGTTTTCGAATAAACGCAGTACCCAGCCATTTTGAAATTGAAGATGGCCGATTTCCGATTTGATAAAATGACCAGAAACCCTTTGAATACAGTGTTGACCCGATTTTGTCACCCCAAAAAAATTCTTTTCCGTTCTTTTTATTCTCGTTTATAATACCGCAAACAACAATGATTTTCATGAAATAATTTTTACCGCCTGTGGATTATTATGAATAATTTCTGAGTACCTGTGAAGGATTCTGTAAGCATTTTTGACAAGAAATAACGGATACACGCAATTTGCCTTTTCACTGCATAAACTGATTCAAATTTGTGAAATGAACTAAAAAATTGAGAATAATTTTTTTTCCGATTTTAACACATACCCCATTTTATCACCTCAAAGGGATGATGATAAAATCGGGATATTACTGTACCATCGGTTAAAAACCATTCCAATATTTCATCCGGGAGTTCCTCCAGAAATTCTTACGAGTGTTCCTCAAAGAAATTCCTCCAGAAGTTCCTTTATAAGTTTCTCAAAGCAAATCCTCCGAATGTTTTTAAAAGAATTCCTCCGGGAGTTTCTTGAAGGAATTGCTCTGAGGAACTTCTGGAGAATTTCCTCACAGGAATTCCTCCGGATATTTCTTATAGGACTTCCTCCGGAAGCTCCTCAAGTGAATTCCGGAAGTTTCTTAAAGCAATTTTTCCTGAAGTTCCTCAGAGAAAATCCTCCGTAAGTTCGTCATAGGAATTTCTCCGACGGTTTCATAAAAGCATTTATTGTTTATTGTTTGCTTTTAAATTCATCTGACAAAACATTGTCTTAATGAATAAAATCTTATTAACTAATTCGCATATCCTAATTAATCCGCCGGATGAAGGTTACCAATGGAAGATTGAAGTCGAATTCAGCGTACACCGTGTTGAAGGATGCAGCCATTGCACGGATCGGTTCATGTGAGCCGTATTGTCTATTGCGGGCTTCAAGAGAAAGAAAATTCCGTGGTCTCATTATCCGTTCCGGTGCGTAGATATTGAACTGGCGCAGAATTTCTGGAGAATCTATGAATCCGGTTAATAATTTAGCAGTAAAAGCTATTTGTGCGATTCGACGTCGGTATTCCAGAGTGTCAATTCCTATCAGTCTGCATCGATTCGCATATGGGGGTAGATTCACCGGATCGCGCCAAGGTAGGTGTCGCAAGACACGACGAACGAATTTCTTCTGTACGGACTCAATTCTGTCGATCCAGTAAGTCTGATAGGGGCACCAGACGATGCAACAATACTCTAGTTGAGATCGTACGAGCGAACAGTAGAGCGATTGTAAACAATATGGGTCTCGAAAGTCATTCGCAATTTGGAAGATGAATCCGAGCGTACGGTTGGCCTTATTAATGATTTCATTGTAGTGGTGCTTGAGAGAAAGCCCCTGATCTAAAAGCACTCCCAAGTCTTTAATGCTGTCCACTCGTTCCAGAATAATCCCGGACATGCTGTATTCAAATAGTACTGGATGCATCTTACGGTGAAAGGAAATTGATTTGCATTTTTGAATACTAAGCGTCAGATTGTTAGTGGTACACCAGAGCTCGAATTTGGTTACAAGCTCCTGCAGTTGCACACAATCTCCAATGCTGTTGATTACCATGTATATTTTAAGATCATCAGCAAAGAATAGACGGCAGCCGGGTGGAAGTGCATTTGCAACTTCATTGATGAATAGAGAGAAAAGCAGGGGTCCAAGGTTACTGCCCTGAGGCACTCCAGAGGGGTTTGAAAAAATAGCAGATTCAGCACTTCCGATTTTGACACAAACCGTGCGATCAGTGAGATATGTTTCAAGCCAGGAAACCATGTCGTGACAAATTCCGAGCTTTGCGAGTCTGCTGAGCAAGATACCATGATCAACTCTATCGAACGCCGCCTTGAGGTCAGTATAGATTGCGTCCACTTGTCTGCCTGAATCGATATTGCGGATACAGAGTGACACAAACTCAATAAGATTAGTTGACGTTGACCTCTTGGAGTAAAATCCGTGCTGAGATGTCGTAATGTAGTTTTTACAGCTTGCAAACAAAGCTTCGTTAATAATAATTTCGAATATTTTTGAGCAGCTGCACAGAGAAGTTATACCTCTATAATTCTCAACGTTCGATTTGTCACCTTTCTTAAGAACTGGGAACATGTACGAAAATTTCCATTGCGTAGGGTACTGGCTTTGTCGTAGTGATAAATTAAATAGTAACGTAAGAGGTGACACCAACGTGCTTGAGCATCTTTTCAGAATAAGTGAAGGAATACCATCGGGTCCAACAGCTGCAGATGATTTCAGCTTTCTTATTGCAGATCCAACATCTTGCTCGTTAATCCGGAAGAAGCGAAAGTCGAAAACGTTCTCTGGCGTTTGTCGGGTGGCATTTTCGATTTGACTATTAGTCGCAACATGGCTGTTGAACGCGTGCATGAAATGAGATGCAAACAATTCGCATTTATCCTCGTATGACTGAGCCCAACGTTCTTCAAAGTGCATCGATGATGGAAGACCACTCTCCTTCCTCTTAGAGTCAACAAACGACCAGAATCGTTTCGGATTTTGTCGTAGGTCTCGTTGCATTCGTACAACATATTTACCGTACAAGAATCGATTGTACAGTCGGTAGTCATTGCTGCAGCGGGTGAAATGTTGCTTCGTGTAGGCGTTACGATGATTGGAATATTGTCTTAAGGCAGCTGCTCTCAGCCTCTTTAGACTGCGTAGACGACAATTCGACCAAGGAGGTTTAGGTACAGGTCGTTTCAGAGGCACATGAGTTTGAAAAATTCTGTTGATAGTGTCACAGAAATATTCAACACCCTCGTCAATATTTTGTGCAGTCTCAATCGGTGACCAGTCAATCTGGGCGAACTCTACCTGAAGTGCTTCAAAGTCGGATCGTCGGAAATTGTATGTGGGAGCAACAGGGGACTCATCATAAACGATTGGCGTAGGCAGCATCAGTAATAAATAGAGCGCTGGGTGATCGGCGTCAAGATTTACCAGTGGATCGATAGATTCTCGTACAGCACAACAATGGAGAGCAGGTTCATTGGCAAAGACTAGGTCCAGATAACGCCCATTTTGGTTGGACACCATGTTAAGCTGTGCTAGTTCGTTAAAACACATACCATCGATCAGTGCGCTGGCAGAGGCAGAAAGTATTGAATTTGAGGCAGGCTTTGGGAGTCCATCATCTGATATTTCCCACAACAATCGTGGTTGATTGTAGTCACCAAACTGAAGAAAAATATCGTTGTGTTTCAAACCAGCCATGACGTTTCGAATGGAATCTAGATGGTTATGAATGCAAGACAGATCGTTTCGACGATCGGGCGGAAGATACAGAACGCCAATGCTAATATGTTTGTTCTCACATTTGATTCTGACCCACAATTGTTCCAAAGAGTAACTGATCAAAGCAGGGTCGAGGAAGCAGGTAAGCCTTGAAGAGACAGCAATCAGAACACCACCGCCGCGGGTTTTCTGGCTGTTTAGAGGACAACGATCAGTTCTGAAAACTGTGTACTTATCCCCGAAAAATTGTGTAGAAAGCAGGCGCGCGTCTAGCCACGTCTCAGTCAACACGATGACGTCATAATTGCAATCCAACGCCGCGATGAAAAAGTCATCAATTTTGGTTCTCAAACCGCGCACGTTCTGATAATAAACGCTGATGCTCTCGGCACTGGAAGGACACTTGTTGTCACGTTGCTTCGGCGACGATTGATTCACAACTCGGTTTTGTGGTGCGTAACTGCAAGTGTTATGTACATCAGGAAGAGAACTGTTCGGACGGCATATATACTTGCCTGCAGTGGAGTTTGAAGCCCCTTCTCCGTTCTCAAACACAGGACTGGGATGACTGTTGTTCGCTGGCAGCGGAGGCTCGACTGTGTTGAGGGGATAGGGGGCTTCCTTCGAGCTAGCAGGCATGCATCCCAGTGTCCGAGTAGGCACAACCGGAACCGGAGGATCAGACGAAAGAGGAAAACTAGGAGCGAAGCATATTTCAGATGGCGAATAAATTTTGTTCAATACGTACTTGCCTGTTAAGGCAGGCTGGAAGACCCCTCCTCCACACCCAAACACAGGTCCGGGATGACTGCAGAGCGCTGGCGGGGATGGCACGACTGTGATGGGGGGACTTGGGGCTTCCAATCTGCTGTTTGTATTGCATCCCGAATTAAAGATGTTCAGTTCAGCTCCATCACTGGTGTGATTGGTGACGATGTGGTTAAAGGTTGCAGTAACGGCGTTGCAGGTTTCTTGTTCTTTGGCAGCGTTCGAAATTTTGAGACTCTTGAGTCTCCAAAGTCTTCGAACTCGCGGAATAGTAATCCATCAGGCCAAGTAGATTTGTCCAAAGTTTTTGCTTTCAAAGATGGGTCGAGTCCAACCTTGAATGATATGAACGAGAGTCCGGAGGTGTCCTTATCCTTGGGAACTAGTTTTACAACGGAAGGGTTGTCATCAGTCTCCAAATTCGTTTTGATAAAAGTTGAAACAGCTTCATTAGTGGCATCCGGTCTGAATTTCGAAACGTACAACCAGAATTTTGTATTTCTGTCATCACCGATAATGGGCACAATAAGAGCGTTGTCGTCGGTTTGCTTGGTACCCACTTGGCAAATGCTAGAAGCCCTTACTCCTGATTCGAACTCGCGTGGTCGTTTATTAGCTCTTCTTTGCTCGAGTGTAGGCCACATGTTGCTGATTACAGGTGTTGATTGGGCCGGGGGCTTCGAATTCAGTTGCTTAATTTCAGTTCGTAGTTCGGAGATGGCCGTCGCCAAAGAATTCAATGGGGACATCTCGTCAGCTCTGGTGGAAATTGCACGGAAATGTGAGTTTTCGAAGAGGTTCGCACAATTATCACACATCCAAAATAAGTTTCGTTTGTGGGATGTAAAGTACGATAGCAGAGCGCGAGTAACTCCGGAGCATGCATTCATATGGTATGTTAAACCGCAATATCCACGACAGACAACATATTCGATTCCAGTGACTGCCTCAGAGCACGTTCCACACACTTTTGCCATCGTGAAGTGATGCGCCTTCAGGTAGACTCAACGAATGGTGTTCAGATGCTTTTTGGTGCGCAGATGCGTGTAGACGTGTGTACTATGGCAATGAATCGACAGCTGCGGGCAGGAGCTTTCAGCAGACAATGCTACTAAAATAACAGTTTTAAAATCGGAAAAACAGCACAATAGCACAAGCGGCGGAAACTATTTCAGTGTAACACGATGCACTAGTCACTTGACTATTACTAAACGATCACAAGAGGTTTTTACGAAGCGGATTGATGTGAATAAAACGAATATAAGTTATTAACAAAAACAACAAGTCAAACAAACATAGCAGTGTTGTCGGAAATTTCCTCCGGAAGTTCCTCAAAGGAATTACTCAGCAGGTTTCTTTCTCCAGGAATCTCTACGGGAGTTCCTCCAGGAATTCCTCCGGAAGCTCCTCCAGCAATTCCTCTGGAAGTTTCTCCAGAAATCACTCCGAAAGTTGCTCCAGAAATTCCTCTGGAAGCTTCTTCAGGAATTTCTCCGGAAAATCTACAAAGGGATTTCTCCGGAAGTTCTACAAAGGAAATGGTCCGGATTTCCAGGAATTCCTCCGGGAATTCCTTCTGAAATTCGTCCAGGAATTCCTTCGGAAGTACCTCCGGGAATTCCTTCAGAATATGTATCGGATGTCCTCCAGGAAATCCTATACAAGTTTCTCTAGGAAAGACTCTTGATGTTCCTTCGGGAAATCCTCCAAAAGTTCTTTCAGGAAACTCTCAGGAAGTTTCTTTAGGAAATCCTCGTTCGGGAAATCCTTCAAAAGATCCTCCAGGAATTCCTACGTAAGTTTCTCCACAAATTCCACCGGAAGTTTCTCCACAGATTCTTCCGGGAGCTCTTTCAGAAATTCTTCCGGAATTTCCTCAAAGTAATTCCCCCAGTTTGTTGAGTTCTGCCAAAAACTATTGATCTGTATCGAAGAAATCATAAGATTCGGTGCCAATTTGTTCAAAAACCATTTTTTTTTGTTTTCTCAAAATTGTGTAAAAATAGATATATGGTATTTGTTCCATTATTAATAACATGCTCCTATATCAATAACTTTCGCAAAACAGACCATTTTGGCTCAAGGTTCGATATTTATTGAAGAAAGTAAGAACCGAGTATCAGAGTGATCTATGGTAAAACATTACAATCATCAACCTAAATCCGCCAATGTCACTTTTTTCGGCATTTATCTTTGTTGAAAAACTTCACATTTCCCTAAAGTATGGCATACCTTAAAGTATCAGCTAATGGAATACTGTAATTCCAACGATGAATGAAGCAGTGCCAGGAGGCAGGCGGCATTGTTATTTCATCAGTCCGTGAAAATTGTCTCAGGAAGTAAGCCGAAATAAGAAGAGAATATTTACACCCATTCCGGTATGAAAAAAATATTGCCTCAGGGAATGCCAAAGAGGAAACTTTCTGTAACTTTACTTTCTCCCAAGCTACCAACCGTTAAGGCAAGGCAGCATAGCAGCTGAAAATTCATTATTTGAACACGAGAACAAAAAATCCTCACCCAACTGTTTCCTGACTAGGAACAAGGCGTAAAAGGGAAGGAACAATCATTCAAGACGTAAAAAGTCCAATTCGCAGTGCGAGACAGGAAGCATTTGCACTATTTAAGGATGCCAAATCAACCGAGAAAGGAAGGAAAAACTCGCCATAAATCTTGGCAATGAAGCAAGCAAAGTACCATAAGTCAAACCATGGAACTCGTAGGACCAGTTCGAGAAAGAAAGTGACTGCTGGGGAAAAAAGAAAATCCACCCCCGTTATAGCTACTTACATGATGTACTAAAGCTATTTGTTGACTTATCGTTAAATTTTTATTGTGCGCCGTCGCTGCCGCCAGCGACGATGATAGATTGTTCCGATTCTTGGCTGCCTTCAGGTTCTTAAGATTGTTGACTCCATTCTTTGTACTACCGCTGCCACCACCGATTCCCAGTCCTCCTCCTCCGCCGCCGCCGCTTCCGCTGCCACTGCTGCCGATGCCCCCGGAGCCATTACTCCCGGAGCCGAGCGTCCCGAGGGTCCCACTTTGGCCACTTTGGCTGCCAATCCCGGAACTGCCCCCGCTGCCCCCATTCTGGTGCAGAAGATGGTGCTCACCGACTTGGAGCTGATGGTGATGATGCTGGTGGGCAGCCGCCAGTTGCTTCTGGAGCAAGATGTCATCGTACTCGGAGGACGGCGTGGGCGACGGCGAGGGCGATTCATCTCCCAGGCCACCGCTGAGTGTGCGATAGCGGGCAGTGCAATTATTCGTGCCAATCTGGGAAAATGATGGTGGGGAAGAGAGAGAGTAAAAAGAATAAATTCTACATGCATTATGGACGCGCTTTTTGCACTGTGGTGCACAGAATGGAATTTGGCATCGGTACTGAAATAAAGACGTCGAATGAAAAGTTCGCGAGAACAAATTATTTAAACATATGACGCCAACCGTCAGATTATTTTCACGGAGTTTCCTGCTGAACAATTGCCTAAAAATGTTCTTATACTCATGAATTTCATAAGTTTGGCCGCGAAATTTCCATTTCAAATCCATTGTGGCTCGTAGCGGAAAGTAGCAAGGAGAAATATTGTGCTACTGGTACTGCTGGTGGCTGTTCGTTATTATAAGCGACGATCTGGGAATATGGAATCGGTTTACATTGCTTTTCCGCTTCTGCCGGGATATGGTTGCGCCACACGGAAGGGTGTGGTGAGGAATTTCGGGCGAAGGGAAATGTACGATGATGAATGAAGAGATAAATTTATTATCACTATTTGAATTTTATTATAATATTTTGTACAGCGTAGCGCAGCCTTTTCCCAGAAAGAGAAATGGAGCTCGTTATTGCAGCATGAGAAAAAAAACGAGGGGCTGGTGTTTGGAATGTCTGGATTTGATAGGCTTGATAACAACTTTGTTATGAATATTTTCATCCGCGAGAATTGAGTTATATCAAGATTTTTGCCTTTGTCATAAATCAAGGTAAAATAAAAGACTACATAATAAGACTAAAAACGATTATTGATATGGGGTCCGGAGAACCAAAGTCTTGTGAAATGATGTTATATCGTCAAGAATGCGTGCATGAATGCTGGACATACTTTTCAAATGTGCAACTAGGAGTCCAGAGAGATTGACGAATAAATTGAATGGATTACTGATTTGCATTGTTGAACTAGGTTTCTAGTTCAGAATTTGAATTCTAATTGATTCTTAGAATCTTATATTATATTATATTATATTATATTATATTATATTATATTATATTATATTATATTATATTATATTATATTATATTATATTATATTATATTATATTATATCCCAAGAAACACCTTGATATTCAAGATTTATAAAAGTTACACAAAGAACTTGAGAATGTTAGTTTAGTACTCATTGCGCCATGGCAATCGAAAAACATTTATTGTTGAGTAGGCTCAAATATGAATGCTCAGAATTCGGAGCTGTGTTCTCTTTAAACCGTATTTTGGATCGTTTGCTACAAGTGATCTAAAAAACGTACATTACTATTATTGTGCGGTTTCTTGCTGTTTGTTCGGAGTCATCAAGCTTGCCCTACAATGAATTACCCGGGATGTGAGAAATGCAGACTACCTTTCTTCGCATCGGACGAACAAATAAAATGCGACTGTTGCCATTCGAGGAAGTACCATTTGGAATGCACTTCAATGAATGCTTACGATTTAGAGATGTTTGGATAATGACAAATTATTTTGGATATGCGATGAATGCATAGTACAGCAACTACAATTGTAGCTTTCTGAAATAAAAAACATATTTCCAACATAAAGCAATCAGTCACAAATAACCCCCTAAGACTACTGATGATGATACTCAATGCCTTCGATATCTATGCCTTGTGGCAACTCGAATGCTAGAAATACAGTGTCGACACAATTTTGTCTACCCCCCATTTCCCGTAGGGCAGCGGTTCTCAACCTGGGGTACATGTACCCCTGGGGGTACCTTCGCTGGTCCTAGGGGGTACCTCGGACAAAAATGCGTAATGGCGGACGTATTACAATTACAATCAAAACTCATTGATACAGTTTTTTTTTTGTTAAATAACTGGGCTGTGCATATGCACAGCAGATGTTTCGAAATGGACAAATTGATATGAAATTTGCGAAAAAGAATCCACGTGTCTTGGGGGGACTCGAACCCTCCGAATGCACAGCCAAGATATTTAAGCCGGCCAAGATATTTGAGATACCCGGAATCCTCTTTTCAATAGGCTCGGACGCCTCTTTTTAAGAAGGTCGGAAGCCTTCTTTCAAAAAGCTCAGAAGACTCCTTTAAAGAGACTCGAAAAGTTCTTTTCAAAAGGCTCGGAAAACTCCTTTTAAGAGGCTCTGAAGCCTCTTTACAATAGGCTCAGAAGTCTCTCTCCAGTAGGCTCGGAAGCCTCCTTTCAAGAGGCCTGAAAACTGCTTTCAAGAGGTTGAGAAGCTTCTTTTCAACAGGCTTTTCAAGAGGCCTTGTTTTAAGACGCCCGGAAGTCTACTTTCAAGAGGCTCGGAAGCCGCCTTTTAAAAGGGTCAGAAGCCTTCTTTCAAAAAGTTCCGATGGCTCCTTTCAAGTGGCTCGGGAAGCTCGTTTCAATAGGTTTGTAAGCCTCCTTTTAACAGGCTCGGAAGCCTATTTTCAATAGGCTTGCAAGACAATTTTCAAGAGGCTCGGAAGCTTATTTTGAATAGGCTTGAAAGCCTACTTTCAAGTGGCTTGAAAACCCGGAAGCTTACTTTCAAGAAGCTGCGAAGCTTCTTTTCAACTGGCTGGGAAGCCTCTTTTCCAGAGGCCGAAACACCTGTTTTAAGGCGCCCGGAAGTCTACTTTCAAGAGGCTCGGAAGCCACCTTTTAAAAGGGTCGAAAGCCACATTTTAAAAGGGTCGGAATCCTTCTTTCAAAAAGCTAGGATGGCTTCTTTCAAGAGGCTCGAGAAGCTCCTTTCAAGAAGCTCGGAAGCCTATTTTCGAGAGGCTCGCAAGCCTATTTCCAAGGGGCTCGGAAGCTTATTTTCAAGAGGCTCGAAAGCCTACTTTCAAGTGGCTCGGAAGCCTCCTTTCAAGAGTCTCGGAAGCCTCTTTCCAATAGTCTTGGAAGCATACTTTAAAGAGGCTCAGAAGCGTCTTTTCGAGGAAGGAGGAAGGAGGAAGCCTCCTTTTAAGTGGCTCGAAAATAGGGGTTCCATTCCCCGAAACAATTTCCCGGGAAATCAATTTTCCCGGGATTCCCGATTCCCGGGATGTGCATTTTAGTTTCCCGAATTTCCCGGGAAATTATTATGTTAAAGTATTTACCAATTTTTGGAGATGACTGTGATCGGTTAAAGTATTTGGAAATCCTTTTGAAAAAAGAAAGCATTTGATGAGTTTTAGCCAAGCAAGCCTTTGGCACAGCAGAGTGCGATTGAATTAGCATTCTATACCGTCCCGCTCAGCCCGTTACTGAGGGGCATGGAGTGCGATCCTCTCGTTTAATAAACAATGTGCACTCGCTTGACTGTGGATATACAATAGTAAAGCACATGTGGAGATTGGACAAATCAAGCATCCGAAAGATATTCAATTTGCAAAAAAGAGAGCTAACCGCGGTGGAGGTTGGTACTCGGATTCTGATGGCTTTTCCGCAAACGTGACCTTTAAGTGGTCTTGTTGTGTAGGGGTTATCACGCCTATCTAGAGAGTAGGAGGTTGAGGGTTCGAGTCCCTCCGAGACACGTGGATTCTTTTTCGAAAATTTTATATCAATTTGTCCATTTCGAAACATATGCTGTGCATATGCACAGCCAAGATATTTAACAAAAAAAATTGATAGTTATGATTTGTAAGGTACGACCATAAAACGCTCGTCTGAACTTTTTTTTCGCTGTTGAAAAAAAAAACATTTATTGCTTACATACCTACTTCAAATTCAAAGGCGAAATGTGCTCAAGTGCTCGTATCATGGTTCTTATTATACATCAAATTTGATCAGAATATTGTTTGCATTAATAAAATATACGGACGAGTACCAGAATGGTTGATGTTAGAAATCTTCCGGCAATAACAGAGCAAATCCTGTCATATGCTATATCCGCACTACGGCCGAATAACATGTTATTCGCGCTTTGGTGTTATTCGGCCAATAACATGTTTTTCGAAGGTAATATTCCCATACATTTCTCACAGCCGAATAACACCTTTGAATAACATGTTATTGCGAATAACATGATACAACTGATCGAATTTGCTGCTCGACTGAAGGCCGAAGGCCCTGCGCATGTTCTCTTGCATTCAAGTGGTTGGTCATTTCGCGTGTCCAATTGGATTATACGGCAATGTCATTTTTGATTTCCTTTTCGTTTTCAATCGGATTCTCCAATCAGCTGTGTAGAACGATGGAGCTGAAAATTGGCAAGGTATTCTTCATGATGGACTGTCGCATTTAATCTTTAATATTTAATATTTAATATTTAATATTTAATATTTAATATTTAATATTTAATATTTAATATTTAATATTTAATATTTAATATTTAATATTTAATATTTAATATTTAATATTTAATATTTAATATTTAATATTTAATATTTAATATTTAATATTTAATATTTAATATTTAATATTTAATATTTAATATTTAATATTTAATATTTAATATTTAATATTTAATATTTAATATTTAATATTTAATATTTAATATTTAATATTTAATATTTAATATTTAATATTTAATATTTAATATTTAATATTTAATATTTAATATTTAATATTTAATATTTAATATTTAATATTTAATATTTAATATTTAATATTTAATATTTAATATTTAATATTTAATATTTAATATTTAATATTTAATATTTAATATTTAATATTTAATATTTAATATTTAATATTTAATATTTAATATTTAATATTTAATATTTAATATTTAATATTTAATATTTAATATTTAATATTTAATATTTAATATTTAATATTTAATATTTAATATTTAATATTTAATATTTAATATTTAATATTTAATAATATTTAATATTTAATATTTAATATTTAATATTTAATATTTAATATTTAATATTTAATATTTAATATTTAATATTTAATATTTAATATTTAATATTTAATATTTAATATTTAATATTTAATATTTAATATTTAATATTTAATATTTAATATTTAATATTTAATATTTAATATTTAGTATTTAATATTTAATATTTAATATTTAATATTTAATATTTAATATTTAATATTTAATATTTAATATTTAATATTTAATATTTAATATTTAATATTTTTTTTGTAAACAAACAACAAACTGCTCGAACAAATTTGGCGCTTGACACATGCTTGCAGCTGTCAAATAGTATTACCTAAAATGCTAGTGCGAACGGTTTTGTTATTCAGAAATAACACCTTCGAATAACATGTTATTCAGCTGTAATCTGAACAAGGCCGTCTTCTCCTCCATATCAAGGAAGAATCAAGGAATCATCTGGACACAGCAGATCTTACTCTCTAACGAGAGTGGATGCTGAAACTTCGCCATCTGATGCTTATGATATAGCGAGCGTTTTGCAGACATAGACCTAGGTAACGCTCTCGAACTAAACAGAGACAATTTTTCAGACTTTTCAACAACTCTTTAATCATTTTTGCACAATGTATCAAGTATCAATCCCTTGAGGTCGAGAGTATATTTTTATCCTCATTATCCTAGTTATTTATTCAAGTTACGATTTTGAATTTCGCAAAATTGTTTTATTTCCCGGGATCCCGGGAAATCCCGGGAAGTTAACATTTTATTGATTCCCGGGAAAATGGAACCCCTATTCGAAAGCCGCCATGCAGGAGGCTCGAAAGCTATGCAAGAGGCTAAGAAGCCCCTTATCAAGGTGCGAAAGCCTACTTTCAAGAGATTCAAGGTCTTGGAATTGTCCTTTGAAGAGACCTGAAAGTCTACTTTCAGAGTACCCCCTTCTTCTCAATCAATGCAATAGTTTCAAGGGGTACCTCTCATGAAAAAGGTTGAGAACCACTGATGTAACACATCGAGCTATATTTTTGTTCAATTGGGTCCTAAAGCCCTACCTCGTTTATGGTTGTAAACGATAGTGCATCTGTTCAAGAATACTTGAACCGATGTTATAAAAATTGTGGTAAAATTCTAAATCAGTTAAAATAATATACATAAGACATTATAAGACATTCTAAGGCAAATTTTGGGCTGTGCAACAGTTCAGAACGAATGAACCATCAGCCCAAAACGTCAGGCCCATATATTTACTGTCAAAGGTTGAGTCAAGTGCCCTGCGGTGTTTTGCTAGTGCGTTTGAATCATATTATTCCGTACGTCAAACAAGACCGAAAATGTCGAGGAAGCATTTTTCATCTATTTTTTAATTTCAAAACAAACAATGTTCTTTTCGATTGTTGAGTCGAAAGAAAAACTGACGCGTTCAAGATGATTACCTTCATCGTTCCCTGAAAGAAAATCGAATATCGACTCTTCAAACATATTTAGTAATGTTTTTGTTTACACTACACATTTAGAAGAAATTTTATTCCTATTTTTGTTATTTTATCTACTAATGGTACATGTTTGCGTAGAGCGCAGCGAGCAAGATGGGCAGACCAGGTGCAAAACGACTTGGCGAGCGTGGAGCGTATCCGAGGATGGAGAGATGCGACCTCGAACCGTGCATTGTGGCGTCAAATTGTTGATTCAGTGTTATCTGTTAGATGTTAACTAAATAAATGAAATAAACATGTTTCATAACAACCTAATATAAATCTGATATAAATCTGTTACCACCTACTCTGTCCCTATTCGCATAAACGTCCCATGTCAGTTTTATTCAACTTGAATAATGTTCCGTTGAATTTAAAACGGAAAAAAATTGCAATCTTTCTGAAAATGTGGCATCATGCGACATATCATACTTCATGATTCTTCATGCAAAAAATGTCGGATGACATTTTTTTGGTATTGACACTAGTTCTGTCCAGTTCACAAATTTTATGCCATCGACTAGCACCAATTGCAAGGGAGTTCGTGGGGCAGTACCAGGCGGGTTTTATGGGCGAACGCTCCACCACGGACCAGGTGTTCACCATTCGCCAAGTACTGCAGAAGTGCCGCGAATACAACGTGCCCACACATCATCTATTCATCGACTTCAAAGCCGCATATGATACAATCGATCGGGACCAGCTATGGCAGCTAATGCACGAACACGGTTTTCCGGATAAACTGACAAGGTTGATCAAAGCGACGATGGATCGGGTGATGTGCGTAGTTCGAGTTTCAGGGGCATTCTCGAGTCCCTTCGAAACCTGCAGAGGGTTACGGCAAGGTGATGGTCTTTCGTGTTTGCTATTCAACATCGCTTTGGAAGGGGTAATACGAAGAGCAGGGATTAACACGAGTGGTACAATTTTCAATAAGTCCGTCCAGCTATTTGGTTTCGCCGACGACATAGATATTATGGCACGTAACTTTGAGAAGATGGAGGAAGCCTACATCAGACTGAAGAGGGAAGCTAAGCGGATCGGACTAGTCATCAACACGTCGAAGACGAAGTACATGATAGGAAGAGGTTCAAGAGAAGACAATGTGAGCCACCCACCGTGAGTTTGCATCGGTGGTGACGAAATCGAGGTGGTAGAAGAATTTGTGTACTTGGGCTCACTGGTGACTGCCGAAAATGACACCAGCAGAGAAATTCGGAGACGCATAGTGGCTGGAAATCGTACGTACTTTGGACTCCGCAAGACGCTCCGATCGAATAGAGTTCGCCGCCGTACCAAACTGACAATCTACAAAACGCTAATTAGACCGGTAGTCCTCCACGGACACGAGACCTGGACGATGCTCGTGGAGGACCAACGCGCACTTGGAGTTTTCGAAAGGATAGTGCTGCGTACCATCTATGGTGGGGTGCAGATGGCGGACGGTACGTGGAGGAGGCGAATGAACCACGAATTGCATCAGCTGTTGGGAGAACCATCCATCGTTCACACCGCGAAAATCGGACGACTGCGATGGGCCGGGCACGTAGCCAGAATGTCGGAC
Organism: Armigeres subalbatus; assembly: GCF_024139115.2. Classification (NCBI taxonomy): domain Eukaryota; kingdom Metazoa; phylum Arthropoda; class Insecta; order Diptera; family Culicidae; genus Armigeres; species Armigeres subalbatus. The sequence goes on from NC_085139.1 coordinate 120,980,207, forward strand.
AGTAACCCGGTGAAAATGGTTCTCGACAACGATCCGACGGGCATAAGAAGGCGAGGTGCGCAGCGGGCAAGGTGGATCGATCAGGTGGAAGATGACTTGCGGACCCTCCGTAGACTGCGTGGTTGGCGATATGTAGCCATGGACCGAGCCGAATGGAGAAGTCCAGTCCAGTTCCGGAATTCGTTTTATAAGACATTTGTCCTACATTACCAAAGCTATTAGTTTAACGCACATTTCGACTTTTTCAAATTATTAGTCAGTTTTGGGCACCCGATACCGGCTCCGGGGCACTAGCTGGCTGGATAACTTTAAGCCATATCAACTTTCAACGTTTTCTTTTCAAGTCCCAGCAAGGAAGGTTACTCTAACTTGACCCTAATATGAGTGTAACCTGTTAGAAAGTTACTCTAATATTCTCACTAACTTTAGGGTAAAATTAGACTAAAATTAGACAGATCTGCAACACTTTTGTTAGGTATGTTTATGTTTGTTGCATGATTTGATCTAACATGTTAGTCTAACTTTAGAGTGAAGCTAGTTATGTTTCGCAGTGGGCGGATAGGGTATTGTTAGGGTTGTTTGAAAAGAGCTTTTATGCTGATTTATTTACATCCAGCTGTCATTCATGGCAGAATGATTATGTACTTGTGAAAATCGTGAAAATACATAACCAAACTGCCTCGAATGACAATGGGATGTAAATGAAATATCAAACAAGATCAACGGGAAGTTTTTTTTTACATAAATTACATTTTCCGGAGATTCCTCCAGAAGTTCCGTCAGAGATTCGTATGAGTTCCTTCGGAGATTCCCCCAGGATTTTTTTCAAAGATTCCTGCAGAAGTTCCTTCGGGGATTCCTCCAGGAATTCCTGGAAGATTTTTCCTCCAGGAAATTCTTCTGAGATTCCTCCAGAAAATCCTTCAGTGGAAGAAAATCCTATAAGATTTCCCTCGGAGATTTCTCCAAGAAATAAGATTCCTCTTGAAATTCCTGAGGGATCCCTCTAACAGTTCGTTCGAGATTCCCCCAGGAATTCCTGGAAGATTTTGCCATGAGATCCTTCTGAGATTCCTCCAGGAAATCCATCAGGAGTTGCCTCGGAGATTCCTCCAAGGATTCTCGCGGAGATGCAACCAGAAATTCCTTCGTGGACTCCCACTGGATTCCCCTACGGTCTCCTTGAGAGATTCCTGCAAAATTTTTATCGGAGATTCCACAAGAGTTTTTTTCGGAGATTCCTCCGCGGGTTCCTTCGAAGGTTCCTCCAGGAGTTACTTTGGAGTTTGCACCTGTTATTCCTTTAAAGATTTCTGCAGGAATTTCTTCGGAGATTAATCCAGAAGTTCCTTCGAAGATTCCTTCAGAAGTTCCTCCGATGATTCCTACAGGAGCTCATTCGGAGATTCTTCCAGAAGTTATTTTGGATATTTCTCCATCTCTCCTACAGGAAGCCTTACCAAATACCTAAAACAAAACACTTTCAGAAGTTAGTTCCCCTTTCCTGACTATTTGGATCCAATCTTACCACTTAGTGATGATAGTTGCATTGCTGTCTGTCAAAACTTAAAGAAAAAATGGAATCAGCATAAAAGCATAAAAATGGTTATGTATTCGAGCCGTAACATAGAGACCCTAACCAGTGTCTAACTTCTCACAGATTGTTACTCTGGGGTAATACATAAAGAGGAAAGCTCGACCGAAAGTCATTCGGTTGAAAGCAATTTAGCCAAAGCCATTTCGGCCATTTAGCTGAATGCCACTAGGCAGAATAATACGTCAGGCGAAAAGTCATCTAGCCAAATTGGACGTTCGATCAAAATTTCATTATTCTAGAAACTATTTGTTCGAATATTTCGATCGGCAAAATAAGATGTGAAAAGAGCCCATTTAGCAAAACAAGTCATCTGGTCGAAAGCTGAATTTGGCCGAAAATGTCGTTTGGTCAAAAATGACTTCAGTCAGGCCGAACGAGTCATTAGCCCAAAATGTCGTTTCGCTCAACAGGTCATACCGCCAAAACAGTCATTTAGACTAAAATATCGCTCTGCCGAATATGTAATACGCCGATTTTGTCCGCAACAGATGAAAACAAACACATTACAAATGATTCAAACTCACATAGAGAGATGATTGTCTGCCGAAGTGTTGTGCACTTTGACCTCCATATCCTTTGAAAACTTGCAAAAGCAGCCCTAGAAAATCAAATCGACCACATCTGCATCAGCCGAACATGGAAACGGAGCCTTCTTGATGTACGGAATAAACGTAGTGCCGATATCGCGTCTGATCATCACCTCCTCATCGGCGAAATACGCCTGCGCATTGCGCGGATTCGTCGGCAGGAGGAAAGAGTTGGACGACGATTCAACACACGCCGACTGGAAGATGCCACGGTGAAACGGTCCTTCGTTGAAGAACTGGAGACGCGTGCTGCAGATATTCCGGAAGGTGGCAGCGTGGAAGACCAATGGACCGCCATCAAGAATGCCTTCATCGCCACCAGCGAGAACAATCTGGGCGAACTACGCACCCAGAGAAAACAATGGATCACCGATGAGACCTGGAGGAAGATAGAGAAGCGAAGAGAAGCCAAAGCCGCGATAGAGCGATCGAAAACCAGAGGAGCCAAAGTCTTAGCCCGTCAACGATACACGGCTCTTGAGAAGGAAGTAAAACGCTCATGTCGACGGGACAAGCGAGCGTGGGCAGACTCTCTGGCCGACGAAGGAGAGAGAGCCGCCGCAACCGGGGACATTCGCCTCCTCTACGATATCTCACGACGCTTAAGCGGGGCGAAGATGAATGCAACGATGCCTGTGAAAGACGCGAATGATCAGTTATTGACCGACCCAACTGACCAGCTGAAACGCTGGTTCGAGCACTTCGAACAACTTTTTCAAGTGCCAACCAGGCCATCACCACCTCGGCATGATCTGCCTAGGATCCGTCGTATAACACGTGTCAATACCGAAGCTCCATCACTGCTAGAGATTCAAACAGCCATCCAAAGCATGAAATCGAATAAAGCCCCAGGGGTCGACCGCATATCAGCCGAGATGCTCAAAGCTGACCCCATGACATCCGCTCAACTACTGCATCGTTTATTTCGTAATATCTGGGACACCGCAACTTTCCCGGTCGACTGGATGCAAGGTATCTTAGTGAAGGTGCCCAAAAAGGGTGACCTGACTGTATGCGATAACTGGCGAGGCATTATGTTGCTGTGTACCGTTCTCAAAGTTCTGTGCAAAATTATCCTAGCCCGGATTCAGGAGAAGATCGATGCGACTCTCCGGCGGCAGCAAGCCGGATTCCGTGCCGGAAGATCCTGTGTGGACCATATTGTCACGCTCCGCATCATTTTGGAGCAGGTCAACGAATTCCAAGAGTCCCTCTACTTGGTATTCATTGACTACGAAAAAGCTTTCGACCGTCTCAATCACGAGAATATGTGGGGCGCCCTGAGACGCAAGGTTCCTGAGAAAATCATCGGCCTCATCGAAGCACAGTACGAGGCCTTTTCGTGTAGAGTGCTGCACAATGGGGTCCTGTCCGACCCTATCCGGGTCGTAGCTGGTGTGAGGCAAGGATGTATTCTATCACCGTTACTGTTCCTCATCGTAATCGATGAGATTCTGGTAGATGCGATTGACCGTGAACCAAACCGCGGGCTGTTATGGCAGCCTATAACCATGGAGCACCTAAACAACTTCGAATTGGCGGATGACGTTGCACTACTCGCGCAACGGCGCTCTGATATGCAGAGTAAGCTCAACGACCTTGCCGATCGCTCCTCCTCGGCAGGTTTAGTCATCAACGTTAACAAAACCAAATCGTTGGATGTAAACACGGTGACTCCTTCCAGTTTCACAGTAGCCGGGCAACCAGTGGAGAATGTTGAAAGCTTCCAATATCTTGGTAGCCAAATGGCGTCAGACGGCGGTACCAAGATCGACATAGGCGCACGGATCAAGAAAGCAAGGGCTGCCTTTGCGAGTTTAAGAAATATCTGAAAAACAGGCAGATAAGTGAACGCACCAAAATACGAATTTTCAACTCTAACGTGAAATCTGTGCTGTTATACGCTAGCGAAACATGGTGTGTATCAGTGGAGAACACTCAACGGCTGCAGGTGTTCATTAACAGATGCCTGCGGTATATAATTCGGGCCTGGTGGCCTCACAACTGGATCTCAAACAACGAGCTCCATCGTCGTTGTCACCAGAGGCCGATAACAACAGAAATTCGGGATCGGAAGTGGGGCTGGGTCGGCCACACTCTACGTAGGGGCGGAAACGAAATCTGTAAGCAAGCATTAGACTGGAACCCAGCGGGACATCGCAGCAGAGGCAGACCCAGAGGCTCATGGCGGAGAAGCCTCAATAAAGAATTAAAAGAAGTCAACCGAAATCTAACCTGGCAACAGGTTAAAGCGATAGCCGGGCATCGCTCAGGATGGAGATCTTTCAAGTCGGCCCTTTGCACCACCGGAGGTGTACAGGATCCATAAGTAAGTAAGTAAAAAGCAGCCCTAGCCTTCTTGAACCGTGTTATTGGAAGCTATCGACCTTCTCCACTGCTTGCCTGGCTTACGTAATGTTTAAGTGGTTGTTTGTGTTGACATTCAACGATTTGGTCTTGTTGGCGATGCCGTTTCACCGAATATTTGAAAAAAATCCCTCACATTGTGTAATCAGACACCTGGGGAGGCGAACATGAAATCACCACTCCCGATCCATAAAAACAAATTCCTTCTTCTCCAGTCATTACCCCCGTCCGTCCTACTCCTTCCATCCGTCCGTGCATACTCCTTCCGTCCGTCAATTCCTGCGTTGTCCGTTCGTACTCCTTCCGTCCATCCGTACACTTTCACAAATAAGTTGTTTCTAAGATACCAGTATAAGAAGACGATGTTCGTATGAATAACAAACAATGAAGTCAAGAATGTACTTAATGGCCACCCGACAGATTCTACTGAGATTCCGTATAAATCTAAGTCCATTGAACTGACATGTCCAATCGTTCAATTCTTTGGAACTATGATAATTTCTGGTTTATGTAAAACAAATCGGTCAAAAATTGAATGAGTTAGAGCAAAAACATTATTAAAAATTGGTTACGTAAAAGAGCCAGTCTCTTGTTTAAGTTGCATTGCAAGTGAAAATAAATTCATTTCTATTCTCATTTTTGCATCGAGCAGTCGCGTCATTAGTTTATATCTACATATCCGAGGTCCGAGATGCCTCACCATGTTGAAGGTGGCTGGGTTCGATTCCCGGTCCGGTCTAAGACATTTTAGAATTGGAAATTTTCTTGACTACTCTGGGCACAAAAGTATCATCGTGTTAGTCACATAATATAAAAATGCAACAACTGTAATTTGGCTTACAAATCTCGCTTTATAGGCTGTGGAAGTTTATTTAACAAGTTAAATATATTAACATATATAGAAAAAATCAGGTCAAAAAAGCTCTCTAGGGGAAAAGAACACATTTTTTCGATCATTTTGCATGTTTTTACATTAAATTGCATTTCGACCACTCCACAAAAAATGGATTAGAAAACAATGATTTTTTAATAATTCTGAAATGCAATGTCTGATCGGTCAGATTTTCAATAGCAAACAATGGGACCGCATTCCCCGTCGAATGCAACTAGTTGCGAGTAAATCGGATAATGCTAAGTTCCAAAAAGTGTGTCTAAATTTACATACACGAACACACACACATACAGACATCACCTAAGTTCCTCGAGCTGAGTCAATCGGTATATAACACTATGGGTCTGCGGGCCATCTTTTTTGGAGCAATCATATAGCCTTTCGGTTCAACTTTGTTGTACGAGAAAGGTAAAACATCGAATTCGGCAGACTGAAAAACGCATATGATTCGAAATGTTCTTTATTGCAAAAACAAAGTAAATCTTTAAACGATTTTAAGAAGTGTATAAAATTTTATAGCACAGTGGGTACATTCATTATCGCTGAATTGTGCAACATCGGAAATGCATGACTAAATGCCACACATTCATTTAGCGACCTACGTTGATAGCTGGCTTCAATGGTCCCCCATCATAATTTCTGTGTATATAGCGCTCGATTGCACTTTCTCATCATTAGTGTAATCAAAAGTGTAACTGCGTGTTCTCGCCGCTACTAAGTGTCTCGTTAATATTTATAAAGGCACACCGGGAAATGGTGGGACATCCTTCACGGCACGAGCTGGCGCTGCTGCTAGCTCATCATTTTCACGCCCGCACCGCGGCGCCGCCGCTCCGGTCCATCATCGCTCTCGAAATAGACGCGACGAGATGTCCTTTCACGAATTACACCGGCCCGGCGACGACGGAGGTTGGTGATGAGAAAAAGCTGTCTCTGAAGATGGTCGTGTCGTAAGATAGTGTGCCCATTACTTCGAGACTTCAGGGGAAACTTTCCCCCCATCATCCGTGGCAGTTGTCGTGCCGGTCCGGTGCGAAAGGATCCACGAGGTACAGTCCCTTTCCGTCTTCTGAACACATTGAGCCCATTCGAGGATAATGATATCGTTTATTAAGTTGATAAAGAACGATAACGACGATTATGAAGAGATGCTGAATGGTAGATAAGGCTGATTACTCGATTTTTGCTTCTGCTTTGGTGCCGCCGTCTGGTTGACTCTGTTTTCGAGTTGCGTGTTTTGTATTCCACATTTAGCAGAGTGCGATGTCCATTCCTTGATGGTCGAATGGAAACAAGAAAATATAAGGGGTGGGAATAAAATAAAATTACCATCCGGCAGAAGTCACAGCCGGCACTGCTTGCTGGTGGTTGCTACGCATTGGCCAGAAGGATGCCGTCCATTCAGGTGTGCTTCGATAATTGGATCGCAACATCATGGCGAAAGTCTGGCAACACTGCCAAGAACCATTCAAGCGGAGTAGATTCATTTTGAAGATATGGATTTGAATCGGAAATAGGCTTCATTTTCGCTGTTCATTGAGGAAAATAATAAGAATGTTATGACGTTAATTAAACGTAAATGGACTCAGAAAATGTGCGTCCTACGACTTTCCATCTTGTTTTAGGAATGATTGGATAATAAATTGTTTCCAAGCAACCTGCTTGCACTTTAGCTTTGGAATTAGATGACTATTAAATATTATAACAATCGGAGACTATGCTGAAAAAATATGACTTTTATAACGTAAAACGTTTTTTAGCTCTTGTAAGCGAGACCTTTTAAGGCTATAGTCAGAGGCTGAATCATCTTTTGTGGAAAAGCTTTTATTTACAATGTATGTTTTAAAAAAAATTAGATGAAATAATGAAGGTAAGCGAGAAGGGTTTCAGCCAAAATATAACAGATTTGAATAAAAAATAACTAGTGAAATCCTTTATTCACGAATAGTATTTATCGGACATTTCTTTGTCTGCGAAAGTCTAGGGACTGGACTTAATTTGAGCCCATTTTCAGATGCTTCTTGAAGGAGGGAACATTTGGCTTGCTCATCTGCCAGCTGTCCAAGGCGATGGATGCCAACGATTATGAAGAGATGTTTTTCGCAAGTACCATTTGGGGTATCATCTGCTCACAAAATGCGACAACCCAAGTAACCAAAAGCTCCTTTAAGAGTAGTATGGGAAAAACTTTTTTCACGTCCAACTGAAAAACACTGTTTTTAGATGTTTCTGCATACATTTTTCCATATAAACTTCCAACGAGTTTAGCACCGCCCAAACGTTGGCCGATTTGGCTGAAATTTTGTCCAGAGCATCAGGGCATCAAAAAGAACCGAATAAGAGGGCGGCCCATCAAAAAATTTGTAAAAGTGTTTTTTGAGCCACCTATGGTTTGTACGAGGTTTCCGAAATTGGAGTGGTCCAGTTCGACACCATAATGCATCCGCCACACTAAGCTTCGTTGGGCGGTCACTTCTTATGCTTTTTCTGAAGATACTTGTCAGCATGTTCAGCCTGATCTACCATGCGCTCCGGACCTAGTTGAAGTGGTCTTAGTAAGTAAGACGCGTTTCACTGCCACACCGAATATTTTAACACTTCTTCTGGTCAGGATTCAGAGAATTCCAGTTCAGAGAGACAGCTTGGCGGGGAAGCCGGTGATTAGAATCACATACATGGACGCGGGTGCTTTTTTGGCTGCCATGTACAATGCCATAGACGCAACGCTTTTGGATACTTGCCAACCGCATTAAGTAGCACTTTGCCAGCGTAGATTTGCACGAACATTCCTTTGGTAAGGATGGCAAAATCCTCCTTGATAGCCACCAGGAAGAGGGTGTCGGCAAAAATCGAACCATGGAACTTCGGTCTCCTCCTTCATCATTTTTGATGATTAATCTTGATAAATTGAAAGAGGTTCCGGGAAATCCCCTGCAAACATGACAAATGTTGTCATTTCTTCGGAATATTTTTGAGAGATTCTTCAAAATTTTCACAAAAAAATAGTTCAAAATTTTCACGGGAAGCTCATCGAAATTTCAGACAATTCTTCGGAATATCCGCGGAAAACTCTTAGGAGTATTTACGGAAAACTCGTTGGAATTTTCATAAGAAATTCTCCGAGATTTCCTCGAGGGAAATTGTACAAAATGTAGATTTCAGCAAAGCAAAAATCAACAGGAATTGTTCAGAATTTTCTACGAATGTTTCATGGAATATTCTTTGGGTTTCGCCGGAGATTGATTTTTTTTTAATTCTGTTGGTAATTGTTCGAAATTTCCACGTGGTATTTTTATAAGCATAAATGAAATGGTCCGTGCTTGTATCCGCATAACTCGAAAACGGCTGGATGGATTTTCTTTCTTCTTTCAGCAGATACGTTCGACGGGTTTATACGATATTTACTTATGCGAAAGTCACGAGTGTAGTTAAGTGAATCGTGAAAATCTAAGAATCAGATTCGTATACAATTTTTACATGGGCAATGTGCATTTTCGCCTACTATGCAGGACAACGACTACCGGGTCAACTACACACTATAGGGAGTGAGTGCTAGTAATGGACCCCGTGCGTATAATGGACCCCCTGAACAAAAACCAAAAGTTAACGCTGGAATCAACGATTTCCTGCAAATTTCCGTTGAATAAAGTTGCTTCACATATCAGGGTAGTTGTTCCATGCAATTGTTTTGGCTTGGGATACTAAAATTAAGTTATATTAACTAATTTGTAAAAGTAAATACGTTAGAGGGTCCATTACTAACACAGAGGCGCATCCACGTTCTAAGTCGTGGGTAGGACAAATAGGAAAAATGTCAGTTTGCGCAACACTTCTGGTGTTGAGAAATCGATGCACATAACAATTAAAAAATTTAAAAAAATAAAAAATCTGAACATCCTGACATTCACATAATTTATGAAATTTTCATCGATTTTCAGAATAGCTTCTTCAATAAGCATGATTGTACTAGTAGTTGCTAGTTGCTCTTTTAATCAAAACGATGCTCAATGTAGGATAAGGAGAAGAAAATTATTTCGACAATCATTGCTATAAGACGAATAGTAATGTATGGGGAGTCGACTAAATACTTCAGTTCTTTTCCACATGGTTTGAGTTTGATTTCGGAACAGTTAGTTAAAAGAAAAACACTATTTTTTCGCCCGAAGGCTGCTGAACACTTTATCAATTAAATTAAATAAGGAAGGAGAAACTCTGGACAATTGTAAGTTACTGTTGTAAATATTGTCCCAGTCATCATGTATATGAAATTGAAGATTTCTATATTTTGTTCATTCAATATTTTGTCCCTTCTACCTCTGACATTTTTATCGTCGCTTATCCAGGAAATCGTATGATCGTCGAATAATCTTTCGGGGAGTACAGGACCCGTCGCAGACCAGATTTTATGCGGACTTAAGGATATTTGTGATTTCTTAGTCCTTCCAGGTTTCTACAAAACTTCTTTCCATAAATTTCTAATAATTCATTTAAACTAAAAATAAGTTAGACTGCTCAATATCTGATGATATTATATAGACCTAGAAATCAGACCTATCACACACTTAAATCAGTTCACAGATTTCAGTGAATTCACGGTGCTCTGTGGGAAAATATTATTTCATTGAAATACTTATTACGCGAAAGTATAAACTCTCCTCTTTCATATCATGGGTAAATTAAAATGTTGTATCGGAGGACCTAGAACATTTTTGCCTTTCTCGTATACAAAGTATGTTCAGTTTTTCCAGTGCATATTAAACAAAAATCGTGAAAGACAGGCATTTTTAATGAAGTCCTTCTGCCGAAGACACCGCGAATTTAGTTGAAATTCACCGAAATACCAACAACCGAATTGCTCGGTAGTTATTTCACCGATTTTCTGTGATATTTTCCTTTGTTCTACTGTCAAAGCCACGGAAAATCTGTAAAATTATTTACTAAACAGTTAATGACTGTAAAACTGAACACTTATATAATGATTTGAACAATTACCCACATAGATCTGACCTCGACGTTCAGCTGATGGATACTTTGTTGAAATTTGGGCCGAAGTTGCTTCGTGAAGGTGAATATTTTATGCTCTGCTCGGCATAATCATGGGTAGGACAATGCTTTGACTGTCCCACCCACGAAAATTCGTGCGTAGGACATGTCCTACTTGTTCTACCCACTCCCGGCGCCACTGACTAGCACCCAAGGGGGGTCCATAATAGGCAACAGGAACATGTGAAAATGGAACATGTAAATCAAATGGGGGGGACCATACACAGTTAAAATTTCTGAAAAATACACGCTATGGAAATATTTGAACCCATACTTTTGTGTTCAATAGCCTCTAATTTTACATCAAACTTTTTCTTGTACGCAATGTTGAATAGAAGCTCCATAGTAACGACGACCTGTAATTTTAAAAAGTGATGGAAAAATGAGTCGAATCAAACGGAGCCTTTTTGTTACATCATATATGCTGTAACATTTTTATACTGTGTAATACGTATGTAAACAAACTCTATGTTGCGTATTATGGTCCCGGGAGTGGCCATAATATGGTGAATGTTTTAGCATGTTTTATGTACGAAACGCATTGCTGATAACTGTTACTTGTCAGCTGGTGCTACCAAGGGCCCCATACGCCATACGTCACTGGCGAACAAAGCTCATGTACTCTGCATCGAAGCTTAGAACCAGTGCTAGGGCGCAATCGTTAATGCGAACATTTTTATATTCGGTTAGTTACTGCACATATATTCTTTTTCGAGTCCCTATAATTAAGCAGGTATCTCAAGCATACCACATCGTTATATTGCTGCATGATTGAGTGTTAAATTTTGATTAATATCGAAAACAAATGTGTGCATTAAAATTGCCTCGTCATAACAAAAAGGTGGTAGAGAATTAACACTGTTGTTTACATTTTAGAACCAAATCCAGATGTCACACATGTTGGGGTAGCCTTCTCCCCCTGGCTGCTACAGAATAACAATATGTCATGAGTCTGACTCTAGCGAAGCGATTGAAGTAAATTTCCTTCCTTAAGGGTTCCATTACTAGCACTCAATCCCTAGTTTTCTACGTTTCACGGCTGAGTTTCATATCGAAAATTACGAAGTACTTGACTCCGAATGACGTTATATGGAACTTGAGAATTGAACGTCACTTACCATGGCGTGATCCAATTAATCTTTTCTCCATATAATGCTCAGTGCAGATTGCTCAATATCGATAGTTCGTAACGGTGTAAATTCGGCCATATCGCCAGACTCAGTACAACACTGAAGCTGACAATATGGCGTCCCTAGCCCCGAATCCCAAGGTGTCTGGCGACCCGTGCCGAGGGGATGAATGAAAAGATATTTTAGTTACTAGATAAAGATTGTCGCTTCTGTTCCCTTTGTTCTGCTGTCCGAAACATGTGTGGTACATACCTGTCAAATCGTATGGATTTTTCTTCTTTGACATTTAGCTCCCCTATCCTCGCCAGCAAAAGATGTTCCGGACAGCGACGACAGCGACAATCTTTATCTAGTAACTAAAATATCTTTTGATGAATGACTTGGGGTTGAAACTGAAACAATTAGCCTGGTCGTTAACGGAGCCTGTGGCGGTTCCACAGAGTGAGGGCTGCTTCTTCGGCAAGCGGCTGGCAGTGGGTGTCCCACACACTCCCATGCTCCCACACACATGTGGTGCAAGCGAATGGGAGCTGTGGGTATTACACGTAAGTGACACAGAGTGAAGGACCGAACGTATGGGTGAGCACACAAATAAGCCGCACATGGTCTGTAGTGTTAGAATGACTGAAGTCTGGTGAGGCCTGGCAGGAGTGTCGGGGGCAGATACCTTTGCGGTACCTCCGAATTAGGGGACACGAAAGTCTTTCTATGCCTGGCAGGAGTGTCGGGGGTTGATGCTTCTGCGGCACCTCAGAAATAGGAGACATGAAAGGGTCTGCCTCGTAGCTGAGCGGCATAGGGGTCACCAACGTAGGGTCGCCTCTGGCTTGGTAGACAAGTGGTGCCACCCTGTTGTTCGACGGGGTGTTCACCATACTGAATGAGAACTGTCTGTGTTGTGAGATGGCAGTATGGGGTAACTCCTGCAGGGTACCTGCATGATTCTTGCTGTCACTCGAATGGCATAAGTAGGAGAGTGTTAGGGTATATGTAGTGCCAGTATGTGACATGTGGTGCATGGGGAGTACCAGGAGAGTTGAGACGCATACGTGCACTTGTGTAGGTCATTTAGGGGGCGCAATGTCAACTAGTCTTCCCCCGAAGTATTGCTTATATGCGGGCCGAGGGAATGATTGTTTGCTTGTTTATTGTCCAGTAGCGTAAGATACAAATCTTAAATTACTTAAATTACTACCTCCGGTAACACAATAGACACAAATACTAACTTAACTACTATATTACTTTCCGGTTGTTTCAATTTCGTATTATTATCTCATTCGGTTCCAAAAATCAAAGCAGCCACTATTAAATATTGCCTCCGATGATGAACGCCGCTTAACAGCGGGCGGTAATAAGTTCCAATGTACCACACCTCGAACGAACAAAGAACTGGCATAGACTTCCGTGTTGTTTGCTGGGATAACTAGATTTTGTAGACGTCGGCCTCGAGTTTGTATCAGCCTCCGATGTAGTGAAGCTGGAGATTTAGTTGAAAGCAATTTACGCAGGAAAATGCAGGAACGGTATGCGTAAAAATGTTGCAGAGGACATAACGGTCATAACGCCCTAAACCATAAACATAACGCACACAACAGTTCAACGCAACACGCAAACGATCAAAGCAACTTGCATTGGGGCGAACATGGAGTACATCTCCAAACATGAAATGTGGTAGGATCAATGATTTGAACAGCTTTAGCTTGATGGCGGTTGGCGCATCTGATGTACAACAGTATAACGTACGAAGACTGGCGTAAATTTTATCACATTGCTGTGCCATTAATCCATTCCACTGCAGGTCGTTATGAAAGATGAATCCTATGTTGCTAGCACTATCCGTCTAATCGATTGTTTCTCCATCCAGCACAATCTCTGCTTCGTGTGGAGCAAAGCCGCTAACTCTCTGGCCTCGACTCGAAATAAACATCGCTTTACTCTTTGATTTATTTATATGGAGCCCATTTCGTCTGCACCAATCTGCCACTCTTTTCAGGTCATGGTTTATCATTCTGATTAGGTCACGTGCGCAAGGACCATGTCGACACACGAACATCTGCACATCATCGGCGAATATTTGAATAGAACAGTACCGTAGCACCGTCGGTAGATCGTTTATATGACAACAGAAAAGCATAGGACCCAGCACTGAACCTTGAGGTACACCGGACAATACATCAGCACTCCTTGAGCATCGATCGCCACAAAAAACAGTCTGTTTTCTTTCGCATAGATACGATTTTATCAGGCATACGGCAGTAGAAGAAAAGTTGACCTGCATTTCGAGCTTGGATATTAGTTACGGTATTGAAAGCCTTCGAGAAATCCAGTAGAAGAAAAATCTATACACCTTTCTTGTCTACGACAGATCCAATATCATCATAAACTCGAAGAGCTGCTGTTTTAATGCTCTGACCTCTCCAGAAACCTGCTTGGCAGTCAGTTAGCAAGTTGTTGTTATCGATGTACAAACTCATTTGCGCTTTGAGTAGCTTTTCGAAGGTCTTGGATAAGGCGCAAAGAATACTTATTGGTCGCAGATTGTTTATGCTGTTCAAATGTGCCTTTTTCTTCAACGGTAAAATCTTTGCATGCTTCCAGCAGTTGGGGAAGGTAGACATTCTGATGACAATGTTGAATAGATGCTTTATGTGTTGCACGACCAGTGGAAGGATTATCTTGTCAAGTCCGTCAAGTCCAAGAGCATTCGATTTGATATACTGAAAGTCCTTGCTTCATTATGCATGTTGTTAGAAAGATTTGCTGCAAAAGTATCGTTTATCTCGTTAGGATCAAACTCACATGGCCTTGAGGATTTATCCTTACTGGTGTATTTGGTGGTGTCCTACTGTCCAGTAACCGATGCAGATACTGTCGCTTGGATAGAGCGATTTTTGCGTTGGCTCTATTTCTAAACATCTTGTACACCCGACGTGTCTGGTTGCAGATTTCCTTTACCTTTGTAGGGTAAATGATCCAATAGTGGAGGAACTAAGCACATTCCACCACTGTTTACTCGCTTGCCCACAAACTATACATTAATTCACTTACCTTAAAGGTGCATTTGAGAGCTAATCATTTCTATTTTGTATAAAAAGTGTTCCAATATCATCAGCACCCGTCATTATTACCTAAAATGAATCCTCCAATTATTGGTGCAATGTTCCAATAGTTGCGATATTTTCTCATTTGTGTTCCTATAGTTGCGAATCCCATTGTTTTCAAACGGGACTCGCAACTATGGGAACACTACCGCAACTATTGGTACAAGACACAGAATAAATTAAAGTATTTCAGTGATACTTTACCGATTTTTCTCGAAATTCCAAATTGTTTTCGTCTTTTTCGTGTAATGACAGGTCAACTAATTGATATGCAATGTAGGTTGCTGCGTTTATTGCGTATATTTGGCAAACACTGCACTACCGCAATTATAGGAACAACCACGACTATCGGATCAAATACCCTATATAAAAAATATGAAACAAGGCGAAATCTGCAGCAAGCGACGTTCGTGGCTAGACTACTGTGCGGAAAAATCGACTCTCCTCGTTTATTCGGTCTATTTGATATTCGTGCCATTCAACGACCTCTTCGACATCTGCAGGATCGATTTAATCGTACGTTCTTTAGACACAACGAACCAGTCTCTGCAATTACCAGGACATTTACAATGGTTCAGGAACTTTTTGACTTTTGCGATGCACCCGAATGTTTTTAAAATAGGGTTGATAGGTCACTACTTTTGTAATCGTTAGTTTTAGTATCAATTATTAAGGCTTAGTTGTCAGAGAGTTTTCTTTTTTGCGTCGTTTGTCCGAAAGTCATCTGATCGAATGCCATTTGGCCGAATAACACTTCAATCCGAAAGTCCCCGGTAATTAGGTGAAAAATGATTTGGTCGAAAATGTCATTTGGCTGAATGCGACTGCGACATACATTATTTATTTTCTCACGGAGTGACATGTGTCGCGTATAAAAGTCTTCTTCATTCAGCTCGGTTTATGGCTACACATTGCCAATAATGCAGTCTGCGGAGGGATCACAAATCGTTTTCCGCCAGATCGATCAACTTTTGCCAACCTTATCGATCAACTTTTCCAGCGAAATGTTCTAACTATTCATACCTATATATATAGACCTCAAGACGAATCGATTAGTGAGGAAATTTTGTAAATCGGTCCATCCGTTCGTGAGTTATATTTCTTCAAAGGAAGTGTAAACTCATTTTTATATATAGAAGATAAATAGCAGATCCGACGAACTCTTTCTCGTCTAAAATTAATTAACTCACTAATTTTCCAAAGGGAGGGGTCTCGAACAACCACAGAAACATTCCTTGTCTTGAAAATCCTATGTGTGCCAAATTTGATTCCATTTGCTTGCTTAGATCTAGAGTTATGCAAAAATTTATTTTTCGTTTGTATGGAAGCTCTCTCATCCAGAAGGGGTTAGGGTCTCGAACCATCAAAAGGACCTTCCACGGCCCGAAAAACCCACGCACAGGGCTGGTAGCGATAAATGCCGTTTAAAATAGTGACTTAGTGACTAACGATGACGAAAAAAGTGACCAAATAGTGACTTTCAGAAGCAGAAAAAGTGACCAAATAGTGACTTTTGTATGAGCTGAGGTGCATTCGTATTGTCACTGTGTAACACGTAGTAGAAGGGAAACTAGGGATATCATGGTTTTTTTTCAAATCCTAATTAGAATGCTATCAGAAATCAAGAAAAGACAAAAATTACAAAAGCATGAGGATTACTACTGCTGGGCGTGTGCATCTTCACCTTAACTAGGGAAAGGATGGATCATAGCAGGGAGCAACCGACTTGGCGACACCATCATAAATACAACGAAGTTGGATATTGAGGAAGGTATAAGTTGGGACATCCAGAGGCTAGCAATATGACTATGGTAAACCTTATTCCGTAATACACCACGTAATGGTATTTACCCAGCGTCACGGGTAAAGCACATTCTACAGCATTGTGGTAATGAAGTTTAACATGAGCTCGAAGTTTTTCGTGAAACTGCAGTTTGTGTATGAAAAAGCCAGAATGAAATATAATAAATTTAGCGCTGTCTTGTACTACCGTTCAAAAAATATTGTCTCGTCAAAATATATTCCCAAAGTTTTACCATATATAAATTATTCATCTGCAAGACAGTGTGAAAGAGTGCTAGAACGAAGCCCAATCCAAAAGGCTTTCGCTAATTTTTATGTAGTTAGACGTGTGAACATTCGTTTTGGCACGTTGAAAAATTGGCGCGGTTCTTCGGTAAAAAATCGATAAAATGATCTAATCAATTACTAGACAGAGAATTGTTTGGAATCACAAAGCTTATGAATCTTTATTAGGACAAATTGTAAAAGAAAACTTAAAAAATTCAAAATTATGATGACATTTTTAAAATAGGATTTTAATAATTAAAAATAACATTTTTAAGCGTAACAAATTCAAATACATACATAGTCCATTTGCCATTTGTTTTTTCGAGACCCTGATCTCGGTTATATTTGAAACATTAACCAGAACTCATATATAACATGAATTTCGCCACACCTAAGTTTCCTAAGTTTCAAGTTTCGTAAAATGTGATTCAAAATCTTGAATTTGATGCAGAAATTGCTTTGGAAAACTCCGAATTTTTTTTTTCAGAAATTTCAGCGGAAGTTGTTTTTTTGTGGAAAGCCTTGTGGAAATTTCTTGGATTTTTTTTCAGAAATTGTGCGGAAAATGTGAAAAAAAAATTCAGAAATTGTGCGGAAAATTCCTGTGAAATCTTGCTCCAGGAGCTCAAACGGAAATTCCAACAGAAATCCGATGGCGAATGTCAGCACTAAAACTTCCGAAAATTCTTTCATACCATAAATTCAAGGCAGAATATTTTGTAGACATTCCTGCTGTCTTTGAGGAATTTCCGCGGGAACTGCACGTCAATTATTGTAAAAACTTCTCCGCGAATCCTTGAAAAAAAATCTTCTTCAAATACAAGGGGATTTTCTCATGAATTCCGGTAGAAATCTTTTTGGGAATTGGTGAATTGCTAAGTAAAACCTTCCGAAATTTTTTTTACCAAATTCAAGGAGGAACTTTTATGGAATTTACACAAAGATGATGCGGTCATCGCTACAGAAATTACAGTGAAAGTTCCTCCAAGAGAAACAAAGTTAGGAAGTTTTTTATAACGAAGGTGGATTTTTTTCCAGATACAGGCAACTTACCCAACTTAGGAAGTATTGCGCTGGATTCGCCTAATAATGCGCTAAACAACACATCAATTAGTTTGACAGATAAAACTTCGTAAGAAAGTTCGGTTCGGAAGTCCCGACTTCCCGAATCCTAATGTAGTGCTACGCCGACCACATCATGCTGTGTGGTTCGTCGTAGAGGGGTTAATCAATCAGAACCTAAGAAATATCTCGGAATTATGTCAAAATTGACGTGAGAAAAAATGGATATTAAGAAACGATGAAAAATGACAACAAGTGAAGTTCTTTCCCTTATAATGCTTGTTAAAAAATTGGGTAAGAATAGACATCAAATGTGGAGTCCCTTCTCAACGACATTTTGCTATCGAAAACAAAAGCCTACGCTCCTTATTTATTAAATTTCCACCCAAAACTAAATCCGCCCGAAGCCTCAAAACCGTTATGTAAATCCGCATCAAATACGCAAAAACAGCAAAAACAGGGAAAATCGCGAAATCCACGTAGTCGTAACAATCCTGCGCTTTATAAACGGAGTTGCCTAAACGTAAGCCCAAGCTTTGCTTTGGTCTGCATACAGGCCTCTCGATCCCGAAGTCCATGGTTCGAACCCACTCTGCCTTTCATAAGACGGCCTTGGAGCAATTTCTCAAACTTTATATTTTTTGCTAACTGATTTACATTTGATTTGGTTGATTTTTAATTTTAACCCTTTTTTTTTTTTTTTGCAAACGCGCTGGTGCAAAAATAGTGACTTTAGTGACCATTTTTCGAAAAATAGTGACTTTAGTGACTTTTGAATGCAAATAGTGACTTTTTAGTGACTAGGCTCAAAATAGTGACCAAGTCACTAAAAAGTGACTTGCTACCAGCCTTGCACGCATACAAATTTTCACGTCGATCTGTTTAGTAGTATCCGAGTCTATGAAGGTCATACAGGCAGAAATTAATGTTTATGTATGTAGAATAAAAGTATAAACAATGGTTCTTGAAAAGAACATTCGATTCACTAGAAGCATTTGGAAGATATTTTTTTTTGTTTTCGAGTGTTTATTTTATCTGTTTATTCTCAGTCACGTTGTAGTTTGTTAAGTATGCTCTTTATTATGTCATGTGTTATCAGAGGCTGATAATTGAGTGTCCATTATCAGGAAGCGGAAGGTTTTGAGTGAAAGTCATATGGCCAAAAATGTCGACCCGTTAAGCCCTATGGCTCTTTATGCCAAAAGACTTTTTCGGTCAAGCGGCGTTTTCGGCCAAACAATTTTTTCAACAAATGAACAAATTGGTCAAATGAAAACTGGCTTGGTAGGCATATGACTAGTGCTTCTGTTTCATGCATCGGGTGTCGTGAGTTCAATCCCAGGTCCGTTCCATTCTCCTTCTTTTTAGCTTTCCTTATACTATTTCTCATGTTCGAACAATCTCTTGGAAATGGATTCAATACCGTTTTCATCTTCTATTCTACCTTTAACTAACTATTCTAGCATTGTGTTAGAATCGGAAATTAAAGGAAAGCTATAGATAATCAATTCATTTCGATCACATTGGTTAACCAAGACGATCCTCTACCATAGAACTAAGCCGAATTCCAATAAATTTCCGCATGAAATCACGATAAGTGCAGAGGTATACTCGGCTTGCAGTGGGCGAGTGACTGAATCATCATTTCCTTTCCATCCACGATGACCGTAAGGAAGTGATCGGCGCCGTAATTGCCCCTTGGAAAGTTTGGGGCTCTCGGATTGCTCACATTAAGGTAGAAAAGCAATTACCATGATCCATCCATTAGTCAGCTTTGCAATTACGATTATTCTGGTCAATAACGGAATAACAACGAAATGACGGTCATCAAGCTCAAGCTCGAAATGAACAAATTGACCAAACTGCACTTTTAACCGTGTGTCTAAATGACATTTTCGACCAAACGACCATTTTGGCTAAACGGCGTTTTCGGCCAAACAACACTTTCGATTGTATGTCTTTTTTGACATTCTCATATCAATATTTGTTTGTCTAGAAGTAGAATGAAATACAGAGCTTATGCATGCCGCAATGTTTTCGGCAAACCCCGCTGTTTTAATCTAAATTTGCTGAATTTAAAAAATATATGTAGAAGTTATAGCAAAAACATTTTTTGTTTTGTTTCGCGAACAAAATCAACAACAAATCTAAGCAATTTAAAATGTGTACCACCAACAATTCTGTTTTGCTTGAGTCAAATTGATTCCTACTCACCGAAACCTGACTGAGACGTGAGGTAACACTGTGCAGATCCGATATCGATCCGGCGTAGTCTCCGCTTTCCCGGTCGTGCGATCTGAAATTGGAGAAAAATCAAGAACGGATATGAAAACTACAAAGACGAAGACAACCAACAGCACGGATAGGACGAGACGATTCGGGATTCGGAAAACTCTTCCGGCTACGACTTGTTATAATGATGACGATGATATGATTATGGCTGCGGGCCAACCAGCTTGAAGCCGGCGGGAGCTCACCCAGCACCGACTAGAATAGATGCTTGCCAATAATGGGTTAGATAGAAACGATGACGATAAAAACGACGACGTCGCCGTTGGGCGTCGTCATCTCAAGAACGGTGGTGGTAGTAGCAGCCCGGTCGACGATGGTGAAAATTAAATTTAAATTTAATCATTATCTAGCCTCCGACTGCTTTCAATTCGTCGCTGCCGTCAATCCACCAGAGCGTGATCCTTCTGGCTGGATGTTTTATTCTGGAGGCGGAGATCGTTTAACGGCTTCTGAAGCCACTAATATGCTGCATATACTTTCACTCTGATAAAGCACGACGTCGATGCACGCAGGAGTAGTTTTTACACATTTTTTTTTATTAAAATACATTTTTGTAAAATATTATTTAAAAAATCTTTGCTAGTAGGTCACCATTAAGAAAACTGTCATAAAAATGTATTTTTTCAAACTGTTTCTATACTATCGTTCAATACTCCTCGATCAAATACTCCTAAGTGCGACCAAGCTGGCGCACCTAATTGAAATTTATGTAAAATTGATTAAATTTATTGTAAAATTATAATTACAGTCAGATTTAGCCGGTCTACGAGTATCACGACCTGGGATAGCGGCCCTGACAATGTAGCTACATGCAAGCATAGCAGATTCAAAATGCGGTAATGAGCTAAATCGCGATTACCTCGAGTGGGTACCGTCACCATCGCAGCACCGCCGGTACAGAGGATTATGATGGCTGAATCCGAAATTATTGTTAACGTTGCCGGCGATGATAAACTTATGGTGATCCACTTACCTGGCATGCTTGAGCGGAATGATGGTCGGTGGGTTTGGAGGTTGCTGCGGTACAATCAGTCCCCGCCGGATGGGACCTCGCTGGGGGATCGATATGTCGCCGGCAGATCGCAACGATATTACGCCTTGCCCTTCCCGTCCATTCGTGGTGTAGCACACTCGTCCGCCCTGCATTGATTGGGAGAGAAGAAAAGAGCAAAGTCGTATTATTCTAACAAGGCTTCTCAGTGAAATGGGTTGGAAAATAGGGACAAATTTCCTCCTTATAATGCAATAATCTATCCGCTAGAGCCAAGAGGTTCATCGAGAGACGGGGAAAATATTCAGCTGAGATAGGCCTTTAAGCTTATTTAGTCTATCCTCTTTACCTAGGTCTTAGGACAAAACCCCATCTGTTTTGCGACTTATCCGAGCTCGGTTGGGTTCCTATTTTTTTAATTCACTTGTTCAACATTCACACGCCCCGTCTGGTTCAGCAATAGCCAAGCAAAAAAAACTCAAAGGATGTCCATCATTATACGGGTTATTTCCGTGTCCGCTGCAGGGTATTTCCCGGTGAAAAAATAACCTGAAACTGGTGGCTAGACTTCGCTAGCTTTCCCAGAAGTCGTCAACAAGTCGCTGCTTTTGGGACATTTCGAAAGACACACACCCAAACAGACGGCTACCTAAAGGAAATCCGTCGACAAACAGAGTTTTTCATTCCACCCGCTGGGGAATCGATTTTCGCTTCAAAAGGAATGGAAAACGGGATTAAAGTCCTTCAACTGTGTGCTTAAAAGGATCTCCGATTGAGAAGATACTGAAAGATTTGCCAGAGGGTACTTTAGCTGAGAAGGAATCCTGTTATTTTAACACGGTACCAAACACAAAGGAAGGTGTGTATTCTGAAGGTCTTTAAACGCAATGCAGTGATTTTCACATGGGTAAGTGATTTAAGAAACTTGTTTTGCATCGTCTCCTACAGTCAACGAATCTAACCAACAATTTTTATGGATCATTAGCAAGGCAAGCAGCAGCGTTCTAGTAAACAAAGCTTTCAAAACCATCTTTTCGCCATTGCAAGCTCGGTTGATTTTGCGATTAAGCTTCAAAATTTCAACCACTCCATCTCTCTTTTCTTTATCGATTTCGCCTTTCAAAAACCACAACCGAATCCAACGTTCCGCAAAAATACGTCATTCAACGAAAATCCCGTCACCAGCCACAGACCACCACCGCACCGCCCGTTGACGGACTCCAACGAATAAACCGATCGGAGGCGACCTCCCGCCCCACGCTTGGTAAAAAATATTAATAGGTTGAACGCAATGGGACCGAAACGACGAATTTTAGTGGAAACAGGAATTTTCCATTAAATTCGGAATGTTCGAAATTAATTGAAAGCGATGAACGGCTGCTAGCACCGCAGCCACCGTCGACGGTGGCAATGACGACAACAACGGCATCAGCGACAGCTGTTTTTGGCTTTTTCTGCTCGACGAGTCGCGGCTCTCCTCGTGGAAAACTCCTTCCGCACAAAAACGAGCCAAACGGTACCGTGAAGAAAATGAATGTGTATGTGGGTTGGGTGGGTCTACGAAAACGTGAACGCAAACACACGTACGCGTGTTTGCCTTTGGGTGAAATCCTCTTTCTATCACTCACAGTCGTACTGAATATGTGGTACGTGAAGCATTATGAAGCAATTGTAACCACACAAGAGAATGCTTTATTCGTTCCTAATCCTGCATGATGGGAGAGGTGTTACTATCCAGCAGCAACGTACTTGGGCAATTTCGCCCAACTAGAATAAACTAAAGGAGGTATTAAAATAAATATTAACCATGAAAAATTAGAATAAAAAGATTAAAATAACAAAAACTAGATTTTTAGATTTTTAGATTTAATTTTGAATTTTAAATTTTTAGATTTTAAAACTCTAAGATTCTGGACCTTTAGATTTTGAAATTTTTGGATTTAGGATTTTGAAATTTTAATATTTGAAGATTTAAAGATTTAAAGATTTAAAGATTTAAAGATTTAAAGATTTAAAGATTTAAGATTTAAGATTTAAAGATTTAAAGATTTAAAGATTTAAAGATTTAAAGATTTAAAGATTTAAAGATTTAAAGATTTAAAGATATAAAGATTTAAAGATTTAAAGATTTAAGATTTAAAGATTTAAAGATTTAAAAGATTTAAGATTTAAAGATTTAAAGATTTAAAGATTTAAAGATTTAAAGATTTAAAGATTTAAAGATTTAAAGATTTAAAGATTTAAAGATTTAAAGATTTAAAGATTTAAAGATTTTAAGATTTTAAGATTTAAAGATTTAAAGATTTAAAGATTTAAAGATTTAAAGATTTAAAGATTTAAAGATTTAAAGATTTAAAGATTTAAAGATTTAAAGATTTAAAGATTTAAAGATTTTAAAATTTAAAGATTTTAAGATTTAAAAGATTTAAAGTTTTTAAGATTTAAGATTTTAAAATTTTAAGGATTTAAAGATTTTAAGTTTTAAGGATTTAAAGTTTTTAAGATTTTAAGAAGATTTAAGATTTGAAGATTTTAAGATTTTGAAGATTTGAAGATTTGAAGATTTTAAGATTTTAAGATTTGAAGATTTGAAGATTTGAAGATTTTAAGATTTGAAGATTTTAAGATTTTAAGATTTTAAGATTTTAAGATTTTAAGATTTTAAGATATTTTAAGATTTTAAGATTTTAAGATTTTAAGATTTTAAGATTTTAAGATTTTAAGATTTTAGATTTTAAGATTTTTAGGATTTAAAGTTTTAAGATTTTAAGATTTTAAGATTTTAAGATTTTAAGATTTTAAGATTTTAAGATTTTAAGATTTTAAGATTTTAAGATTTTAAGATTTTAAGATTTTACGATTTTAAGATTTTAAGATTTTAAGATTTTAAGATTTTAAGATTTTAAGATTTTAAGATTTTAAGATTTTAAGATTTTAAGATTTTAAGATTTTAAGATTTTAAGATTTTAAGATTTTAAGATTTTAAGATTTTAAATTTTAAGATTTTGAGATTTTAAGATTTTAAATTTTAAATTTTAAGATTTTAAGCTTTTAAGATTTTAAGATTTTAAGATTTTAAGATCTTAAATTTTAAGATTTTAAATTTAAGATTTTAAATTTTAAGATTTTAAAGATTTAAAGATTTAAAGATTTAAAGATTTTAAAGATTTTAAGATTTAAAGATTTTAAAGATTTAAAGATTTAAAGATTTAAAGATTTAAAATTTTAAAGATTTTAAAGATTTTAAAGATTTTAAGATTTAAAGATTTTAAAGATTTTAAAGATTTAAAGATTTAAAGATTTTAAAGATTTAAAGATTTTAAGATTTAAAAGATTTAAAGATTTTAAAGATTTAAAGATTTAAAGATTTAAAGATTTAAAGATTTAAAGATTTTTAAAGATTTAAAGATTTAAAGATTTAAAGATTTAAAAGATTTAAAGATTTAAAGATTTAAAGATTTAAAGATTTAAAGATTTAAAGATTTAAAATTTAAAGATTTTAAAGATTTAAAGATTTAAAGATTTAAAGATTTAAAGATTTGAAGATTTAAGATTTAAAGATTTGGAGATTTAAAGATTTAAAGATTTTTAGAATTGAAGATTTGAAGATTTGAAGATTTTAAAGATTTGAGATTTGAAGATTTGAAGATTTAAAGATTTGAAGATTTGAAAATTTGACGATTTGACGATTTGAAGATTTGAAGATTTGAAGATTTGAAGATTTGAAGATTTGAAGATTTGAAGATTTGAAGATTTGAAGATTTGAAGATTTGAAGATTTTAAGATTTTAAGATTTTAAGATTTTAAGATTTTAAGATTTTAAGATTTTAAGATTTTAAGATTTTAAGATTTTAAGATTTTAAGATTTTAAGATTTTAAATTTTAAATTTTAAGATTTTAAGATTTTAAGATTTTAAGATTTTAAGATTTTAAGATTTTAAGATTTTAAATTTAAGATTTTAAATTTTAAGATTTTAAGATTTTAAGATTTTAAGATTTTAAATTTTAAGATTTTAAGATTTTAAGATTTTAAGATTTTAAATTTTAAGATTTTAAGATTTTAAGATTTTAAGATTTTAAGATTTTAAGATTTTAAGATTTTAAGATTTTAAGATTTTAAGATTTTAGAATTTTAAATTTAAATTTTAAGATTTTAAGATTTTAAATTTTAAGATTTAAGATTTAAAGATTTAAATTTAAGATTTTAAAGATTAAAAGATTAAAAGATTAAAAGATTTTAAGATTTAAAGATTTAAAGATTTAAAGATTAAAAGATTTAAAAGATTTAAAGATTTAAAGATTTTAAAGATTTAAAGATTTAAAGATTTTAAAGATTTAAAGATTTAAAGATTTAAAGATTTTAGAATTTTAGATTTTAAATTTAAGATTTAAAGATTTAAATTTTAAATTTTAGAATTTTGAATTTTTAGAATTTTAAATTTAAATTTTAAGATTTAAAGATTTTAAATTTTAAATTTTAGAATTTTAGAATTTTAAATTTTAAAATTTAAAAGATTTTAAATTTTAAATTTTAAATTTTAAGATTTTAAATTTTAAGATTTTAAATTTTAAGATTTTAAGATTTTAGAATTTTAAATTTTAAATTTTAACTTTTAATTTTCAATTTCAAATTTTGAATTTTAAATTTCAAATTTTGAATTTAAAATTTTAAACTTTAAATTTTAGAATTTTAAGATTTTAAGATTTTAAATTTTAAAATTTTAAGATTTTAAGATTTTAAGATTTTAGATTTTAAGATTTTAAGATTTTAAATTTTAAGATTTTAAGATTTTAAGATTTTTTAAGATTTTAAGATTTTAAGATTTTAAGATTTTAAGAATTTTAAGATTTTAAATTTTAAATTTTTAAGATTTTAAGATTTTAAGATTTTGAGATTTTAAGATTTTAAGATTTTAAGATTTTAAGATTTTAAGATTTTAAGATTTTAAGATTTTAAAAGATTTTAAGATTTTAAATTTTAAGATTTTAAGATTTTAAGATTTTAAGATTTTAAGATTTTAAGATTTTAAGATTTTGGGATTTTAAGATTTTAAGATTTTAAGATTTTAAGATTTTAAGATTTTAAGATTTTAAGATTTTAAGATTTTAAGATTTTAAGATTTTAAGATTTTTAAGATTTTTAGAATTTTAGAATTTTTGAAGATTTTAAGATTTTAAGATTTTAAGATTTTAAGATTTTAAGATTTTAAGATTTTAAGATTTTAAGATTTTAAAGATTTGAAGATTTTAAGATTTCAAGATTTTAAGATTTTAGAATTTTAGAATTTTAGAATTTTAGAATTTTAGAATTTTAGAATTTTAGAATTTTAAGATTTTAAGATTTTAAGATTTTAAGATTTTAAGATTTTAAGATTTTAAGATTTTAAGATTTTAAGAATTTTAAGATTTTAAGAATTTTAAGATTTTAAAATTTTAAGATTTTAAGATTTTAAGATTTTAAATTTTAAGATTTTAAGATTTTAAGATTTTAAGATTTTAAGATTTTAAGATTTTAAGATTTTAAGATTTTTAAGATTTTAAGATTTTAAGAATTTTAAGAATTTTAAATTTAAAGATTTTAAGAATTTTAGAATTTTAAATTTTAGATTTTAAGATTTTAAGATTTTAAGATTTTAAGATTTTAAGATTTTAAGATTTTAAATTTTAAGATTTTAAGATTTTAAGATTTTAAGATTTTAAGATTTTAAGATTTTAAGATTTTAAATTTTAAGATTTTTAAGATTTTAAGATTTTAAGATTTTAAGATTTTAAGATTTAAGATTTTAAGATTTTAAGATTTTAAGATTTTAAATTTAAGATTTTAAGATTTTAGAATTTTGAATTTTAAGATTTTAAGATTTTAAGATTTTAAGATTTTAAGATTTTAAGATTTTAAGATTTTAAGATTTTTAAGATTTTAAGATTTTAAATTTTAAATTTTAAGATTTTAAGATTTTAAGATTTTAAGATTTTAAGATTTTAAGATTTTAAGATTTTAAGATTTTAAGATTTTAAGATTTTAAAATTTTAAGATTTTAAGAGCTTAAGATCTTAGAATTTGATTTTAAGATTTTAAGATTTTAAGATTTTAAGATTTTAAGATTTTTAAGATTTTAAGATTTTAAGATTTTAAGATTTTAAGATTTTAAGATTTTTAAGATTTTAAGATTTTAAGATTTTAAGATTTTAAGATTTTAAGATTTTAAGATTTTAAGATTTTAAGATTTTAAGATTTTAAGATTTTAAGATTTTAAGATTTTAAGATTTTAAGATTTTAAGATTTTTAAGATTTTAAGATTTTAATTTTTAATTTTAAGATTTTAAGATTTTTAGATTTTAAGATTTTAAGATTTTAAGATTTTAAGATTTTAAGATTTTAAGATTTTAAGATTTTAAGATTTTAAGATTTTAAGATTTTAAGATTTTAAGATTTTAAGATTTTAAGATTTTAAATTTTGAGATTTTGAATTTAGAATTTTAGAATTTTAGAATTTTAGAATTTTAAGATTTTAAATTTTGAATTTTAAATTTAAATTTTAGAATTTTAAATTTTAGAATTTTAGAATTTTAGAATTTTAGAATTTTAAGATTTTAAGATTTTAAGATTTTAAGATTTTAAGATTTTAAGATTTTAAGATTTTAAGATTTTAAGATTTTAAGATTTTTAAAATTTAAATTTTTAAGATTTTAAGATTTTAAGATTTTAAGATTTTAAGATTTTAAGATTTTAAGATTTTTAAGATTTTGAAGATTTTAAGATTTTAAGATTTTAAGATTTTAAGATTTTAAGATTTTAAGATTTTAAGATTTTAAGATTTTAAGATTTTTAAGATTTTAAGATTTTAAGATTTTAAGATTTTAAGATTTTAAGATTTTTAAGATTTTAAGATTTTAAGATTTTAAGATTTTAAGATTTTAAGATTTTAAGATTTTAAGATTTTAAGATTTTAAGATTTTAAGATTTTAAGATTTTAAGATTTTAGAATTTAAGATTTTTAAGATTTTAAGATTTTTAAGATTTTAAGATTTTAAGATTTTAAGATTTTAAGATTTTTAAGATTTTAAGATTTTAAGATTTTAAGATTTTAAATTTTAAGATTTTTAAGATTTTAAGATTTTAAGATTTTAAGATTTTAAGATTTTAAGATTTTAAGATTTTAAGATTTTAAGATTTTAATTTTTAAGATTTTAAGAAATTTTAAATTTAAGATTTTAAGATTTTAAGATTTTGACTAAGATTTTAAGAATTTTAAGATTTTAAGATTTTAAATTTTAAGATTTTAGAATTTTAAGATTTTAAGAGATTTTAAGATTTTAAGATTTTAAGATTTTTAAGATTTTAAATTTTAAGATTTTAAGATTTTAAAGATTTTAGAATTTTAAGATTTAAGATTTTAAGATTTTAAGATTTTAAGATTTTTAAGATTTTAAGATTTTAAGATTTTAAGATTTTAAGATTTTAAAATTTTTAAGATTTTTAAGATTTTTAAGATTTAAGATTTATTAAGATTTTAAAGATTTTAAGATTTTAAGATTTTAAGATTTTAAGATTTTAAGATTTTAGAATTAAGATTTTAAGATTTAAATTTTAAGATTTTAAGATTTTAAGATTTTAAGATTTTAAGATTTTAAGATTTTAAGATTTTAAGATTTTAAGATTTTAAGATTTTAAGATTTTAAGATTTTAAGATTTTAAATTTAAGATTTTAAGATTTTTAAGATTTAAAGATTTTAAATTTTAACTTTCAATTTTAAATTTTAAATTTTAAATTTTAAATTTTAAGATTTTAAGACTTTAAGATTTTAAGATTTTAAGATTTAAAGATTTTAAAGATTTTAAGATTTTAAGATTTTAGATTTTAAGATTTTAGAATTTTAAAATTTTAAGATTTTAAGATTTTAAGATTTTAAGATTTTAAGATTTTAAGATTTTAAATTTTAAGATTTTAAGATTTTAAGATTTTAAATTTTAAATTTTAGATTTTAAGATTTTAAATTTTAAATTTTAAAATTTTAAGAATTTTAGAATTTTAGAATTTTAAATTTTAGAATTTTAGAATTTTAAAATTTTAGAATTTTAGAATTTTAAGATTTAAATTTTAGAATTTTTAAAATTTGAAAATTTAAATTTTTCAGAATCTTCAAATTTTAAATTTTAGAATTTTAAATTTTAGAATTTTAAATTTGGAATTTAGAATTTTGGGGTAAATTTTTTAGAATTTAGAATTTTGATTTTTGAATTTTAAATTTTAAATTTTGAATTTTAAAATTTTAAGATTTTAAATTTTAATTTTAAATTTTAAATTTAAATTTCAAATTTTAGAATTTTAAATTTTAAAATTTTAGAATTTTAGAATTTTAAATTTTAAATTTTAAATTTTAGAATTTTCGAAGTTTTTAGAATTTTAAATTTTAATTTAGAATTTTAGAATTTTAGAATTTTAGAATTTTAGAATTTTAAATTTTAAATTTAGAATTTTAGAATTTTAGAATTTTAGAATTAGAATTTTAGAATTTTAGAACCTTTAGAATTTTAGAATTTTAGAATTTAGAATTTTAGAATTTTAGAATTTTAGAATTTTAGAATTTTAGAATTTTAGAATTTTAGAATTTTGAACCCAGAATTTTAGAATTTTAGAATTTTAGAATTTTAGAATTTTAGAATTTTAGAATTTTAGAATTTTAGAATTTAGAACCCTAGAATTTAGATTTTTAGAATTTAGAATTTTAGAATTAGAATTTTAGAATTTTAGAATTTAAATTTTTAGAATTTTAGAATTTTAGAATTTTAGAATTTTAGAATTTTAGAATTTTAGAATTTAGAATTTAGAATTTGAGAATTTAGAATTTCTCAGAATTAGAAATTTTAGAATTTTTAGAATTTTAGAACTCAGAATTTTAAATTTTAGAATTTTAAATTTTAAATTTTAGAATTTTAGAAATTTCAGAATTTTAGAATTTTAAATTTTAGAATTTTAGAATTCAGAATTTAAATTTTAAATTTAGAATTTTAGAATAGAAATTTTAGAATTTTAAATTTAGAATTTAGAATTTTAGAATTTTAGAATTTTAGAATTTTGAATTTAGAATTTAGAATTTTAGAATTTTAGAATTTTAAATTTTAGAATTTTAGAATTTTAGAATTTTTGAATTTTAGAACTCCAGAATTTTGAATTTTAGATTTTCAGAATTTTAGAATTTAGAATTTTAGAATCAGAATTTTAGATTTAGAATTTTAAATTTTAGAATTTTAGAGATTTTAGAATTTGAATTTTAGAATTTTAGAATTTAGAATTTTGACAGAATTTTGAATTTTAGAATCTTAGAATTTAGAATTTTAGATTTTAACTCAGAATTTTAGAATTTTAGAATTTTAGAATTTTCCAGAATTTGAATTTTAAATTTTAGAATTTTAGAATTTTAGAATTTTAAATTTTAGAATTTTTAGAATTCCTAGAACTCAGAATTTTAAATTTCAGAACCTTAGAATTTTCAGAATTTTAAATTTAGAATTTTAGAACTCAGAATTTTAGAATTTTAGAAACCAGAATTTTGAAATTTTAGAATTTTAGAATTTTGAATTTTCAGAATCAGAATTTAAAATTTTAGAATTTAGAATTTTGGAAATTTTAGAATCTCAAATTTTAGAATTTTAGGAATTTAGAAGTTTAATTTTAGAATCAGAATTTTAGAATTTTAAATTTTAAATTTTAGAATTTTAGAATTTTAGAATTTTAGAATTTTAGAATTTTAGAATTTTAAATTTTAGAATTTTCAGAATTTTAGAATTTTAGAATTTTAGAATTTTAGAATTTTAAATTTAGAATTTTAGAATTTTAGAATTTTAGAATTTTAGAATTTTAGAATTTGAACCTTAGAATTTTAGAATTTTAGAACTCAGAATTTTAGAATTTTAGAATTTTAGAATTTTAGAATTTTTAGAATTTTAGAATTTTAGAATTTTAGAATTTTAGAATTTTAGATTTTAGAATTTTTAAATTTTAGAATTTTAGAATTTTAGAACTTTCCAATTTTTAAATTTTTGAATTTAAAAATTTTAAATTTTAGAATTTTAGAATTTTAAATTTTAGAATTAGAATTTAGAATTTTAGAATTTTAAATTTTAGAATTTAGAATTTTAGAATTTTAGAATTTTAGAATTTTAGAATTTTAGAATTTTAGAACCTTAGAACCTTAGAATTTTAGAACTAGATTTTAGAATTTTAGAACCTTAGAACTCAGAATTTTCCTTAGAAGAATTTCCTTAGAATTTTAGAATTTTAGAATTTAGAACCTTTAGAATTTTAGAATTTTAGAATTTTAAATTTTAGAATTTTAGAATTTTAGAATTTTAGGATTTTGAATTTTGAATTTTTAGAATTTTAGAATTTTAGAATTTTTGAATTTTTGAATTTTTGAATTTTAGAATTTTAGAATTTTAGAATTTTAAGATTTTTGAATTTTTGAATTTTTGAATTTTTGAATTTTTGAATTTTTGAATTTTTGAATTTTTGTTTTAGAATTATCAAATTTTAGAATTTTAGAATTTTAGAATTTTAGAATTTTAGGATCTTAGGATTTTAAAATTTTAGAATCTTTGAACTTTAAAATTTTAGAATTTTAGAATTTTAGAATTTCAGAATTTCAGAATTTCAGAATTTCAGAATTTTAGAATTTTAGAATTTTAGAATTTTAGATTTTTAGAATTTTAGAATTTTAGAATTTTAGAATTTTAGAATTTTAGAATTTTAGAATTTTAGAATTTTAGAATTTTAGAATTTTAGAATTTTAGAATTTTAGAATTTTAGAATTTTAGAATTTTAGAATTTTTAAATTTTAGAATTTTAAATTTTAGAATTTTAGAATTTAGAATTTTAGAATTTAGAATTTTAGGATCTTAGGATTTTAAAATTTTAGAATTTCAGAATTTCAGAATTTCAGAATTTCAGAATTTTAGAATTTTAGAATTTTAGAATTTTAGATTTTTAGAATTTTAGAATTTTAGAATTTTAGAATTTCAGGATTTTAGGATTTTAAAATTTTAGAATCCTTGAACTTTATAATTTTAGAATTTTTGAATTTTTGAATTTCAGAATTTTAGAATTTTAGAATTTTAGATTTTTGAATTTTAGATTTTTAGATTTTGAAATTTTGTATAGCTTTTTGCTTTTAGATTTTGTATAGCTTTCTAGCTTTTAGATTCTGTATAGCTTTCTAGTTTTTTTATTTTTATGTTTCCAATTTTTATCGGCGAGTACATTTTATTCGACCAACATCTCTCGCCACGCCTTTTTTTCTTTGGCTGTCATTGAGCTCGGGCCTAGTTGATCCATCTCGCTCTCCGCGCCCTTTGACCATCACTTAAGTTATGGAATAAACTTTTCATTCAAATAGTTGGGAGTAAAATCCCGAAGAAATCTTTTGAGAAACTTTGGGTAATTTTCCATTCGATTTTCCATTCATAAATTTTAATAAACATCCATTACAAAGAATGTCTAAATCGAACTAACGTCAAAAATCAAATTTTACATGCAAGCACAGTTTTAATTAATTTCGATTTAAATGAACAGTAAGATCAGTTGAACAATGTGTTTATTTGCTTGTTCAAAACATGTCCATGGAAAAACATATTTTTATTTGTGTAGTTCAATAGTGACTCCATTCGGGATCCCATTACTGGGGAACTCATGATGATGAATTAGGACTTAAGAACGAACGGAGCTTTCATTCACCTATTCCCAACACTCAGTTACGCTCCAGACTTTCACGAATTACTTCACGCTTGGTTGCATCGATCCCATCGGGCAACGCGGCGTGAGGGAGTCACAGGAAAGAAGAGATTGGGTCTTTTTTTCCCACTCATTTTTCCTCGGTTCCCACTTACACAATCCCGGAGTTAATTGCTTGGAAGGAGAATAATTAACAATTTGCAGCGCAGAAACGATTATCCTAAAAAGGCTAACTATAAGGGAAAAGTTGCTGTCCCTGGAGAGAAATACAGGAACTGAAGTGGATTTCGCCGCTGTCGAAGCAAAGGAACAGAAACGGTGTGGTAGCGGAAAAAACGATGGCAAGAATGGAGGATGTGGATGGGGAAGTTCTAGCTTCCAGCTCTGAAGTAATTAAAAACTTACTTGTATCGTTGCGGATGGGCCCGCATGTCGCATTCCGGACATGAGGAAATCATCCGGATCGCTCTCGTAGGGAGGCTCGTCGTACCAGTGGCCCTGGTGGGGCATCCGCATAACGTTGGTAACTGCGTCGTCGTACATGTAGGTGTCGTCTGAAAATGTCGAGTGAAATAGACCAATTTAGATGATGTTCTTTCATATTTTTGGATATGGGTGTACAGAGAATGAACATGGAATCCATTTAAACCAATAGCATCAACGTATGTCGCAAATGGTATCACATTTCATGCTTTAGGAGTCATTCGGGAATCAATCGCTTCGACAATCGTTGATTGTGTTCAGCAACGAATTTCAATTTCGGAAATGCACACACGAAAGAGAAAATTAGATTCGCTCCGGAGGAAAATTGCATAATGAACTTTTCCTCTTCTTTTCTTGCACAGTTCAACCGTCTCTGATGGATATCGGCGGTTACCATTTTGCGACGTCAAGAAGATCTCACCAACAAACGAGAATGATGGTTAAGCGCAAGGAGCCGATTTATTCACCGCATCCCGCCCTTCGAGCAAAGCCAATTCCCGGTTGTGCAATTGTTTGATTGGATGCAATCAGTCGCAAAAATGTCGACACCCCCGTCCACATGCAAACCCAAGTTGTCGCCACTGCACGAGATGGTTGTCCTTTATGCGGGGTAGCACCACCAACATGGAAGCGAATCCTCTTCAGTGCAAAGCACATTTTCCCAAATGTTGACCGAATCGATGAGTTCTAATCCTGTTTGCTCTGGCTCTCGTAAGGGTGAGGTAAAATGATTCAAAGCAACAGAGCAACAAACAAACAATATCCCAATATCCTATCTATAACGAAACGTCAAAAAAAACCATAGATTTGGATTCCCAAAGCATTTTATTTTTCATAATTTTTGAGCGTATTTTTTTGTTTCTGCAGTTTTTTTTCTTAACAATTAGAAATCCAGATAGAAATCGTACTTACCTCGAGAGTCTCGATTCAGCTGCAGCAATCCTTGGCGAATGTCCCGTAGAATCTGCATCGTCAATTAATGTCCGGAGGAAGTGAAAGAAAAAGAAGTATATTAGTACTTCGAAAAGCATGATGAAAGGCAACACGAAGGACATCGTGTTACTACAAATTTACAAATAAGGAATTTATTTTACGGGTGAGAGTCGTGCGGGAAAGGAAAACAATGGAACTTGCTACACGAGGAGAACAATGCGCGGATTATCATTTCTGAAAAGAATACACATAATTTCCATAACAACAATCCTAATGGTGTTAAATGGGACGCCATTCGTAACTCACATCAACACTCAGAATCTATATGGAGGTGGCATTCCGCCGACACCGCCGCAAACTGTCATGACGGTGGGAGCGCAGGTGTGCAGCAAACTAGTGCGGGTCGGGTGGTACGAATTGGGACTGCAGAGGCTAATCAATCACATTCCTCCTAGTGCTAAATCAGCGCGCTTCCGGGGCAAACATAAATCCAATTATCCTTTCTCCCGTCTCTCGTGCTGACTCGCAGGATGCCGCTTGGAGCGATCTCGTTTGTCGATTACATACATTAGTGCTATTATGGTACACACATATTATTATTATTATCACGGCAATGATTATTATTGACATAATACACAAGCCGGGTCGGCGAGAGATCTGAAGGCAATGATAAATAATACAGCAAATGGGGGAAAATTTGTGTAAATTTATCATCACCGTCATTGACATTAGTTAGAAACGCCTCGCTGTGGTTTATAGATTGGTAGTTTTCATCCGAAGCTGGGTGATGCTGAAGCTATTGATTTATTGCTGAGATGTTCTTACAATTGTATTATAAATAATTCAATATAAATTGTGTTCTCTGATATCTTTATATTCGATTTAATTTATTTTTCCGTTTTCAGCGATCTTTTCAACGCGACTGAAATACACTGAAAACGACACAGCATATACTGCGAAGAAATTGTAATCCGAATTATATCAATACCTCAATTGTTATATATTCCAATGAAATTTACGTCTAGCTCAATTCACAGCAAACGATTCTTCGAATTTTCAACAAACACCCACGATAACAACTACTCTGAAATGCATCTTCTAAGAAGGCCAACCAAGATAACTTTCCAGAATCATCTTCCATTACTTTGTAGCTTTATATTTAGGATCAGCACCGAAACAGCAATATAATCGTCCTTCACAGAACCAGCTGTTCCAGTCGTCTGGAGCTTGTTGATTAATTTGGACAGATGATACACATATCTTCTCCGAACCGACATCACCCACCCACATCCTTTTGCATAGTTTTTGCACAGACCCAGTTCACGCACCAGGAATTTGATTTTGATTCCATCCCTAGTCGGTACTCCGAAACATCTGTTGATTTAGTCAAAGTTTCCCGTTTTTGTCTATCCTCTACCGCCTCGTGATAACTGATGATACATCGAAGCTCAGACAAAACCGACAGTATCTAGATGGAGTTAATCTGTGACGCCGACTCTGTTCCCTCCGCTCAGGATGGTGGAAATTCTGTACAATGTTGGAATAGTTTTATCACTTCCCGCTGTTGGCATGCATCGAACAATGATGCTTCTAGATTGTAGCATGCAGCGACAGACAGACGATGGGTGGCAAGGGAACCAGCGAGATTCGCCCGGATTGGATGGAAGATTGATAATCGCTCCACACGTGCGGTTCTTCAGTTGAAACTTTTCGCACACAGCTAATGTCAATTTAAACTTGGTGGTGTGGATCATCGAGAAAGCAGTCGGGTATGTCAAGGCGAAAAGCGACTTGTAATGAGAACCAAGAAAATCTAGACCAACATTTGAAAAGGGCGTAACAGCCAAAATTTATTCCTTTTGATTCTTTGTCCACATATATAGCTATATATGTAGACGAAGAATCAGAAGGAATAAATTTTGGCTGTTACGTCCTTTTCAAATGTTGGTCTAGAAATATTCTTTAGTTTGAATGAAATACCTATGATAAGAAACATTCAACTTTTTCAAAATACAAACTATAAATTATTTGGCTTAACTGAAGACTTTAACAAACATATTACTGTAATAGTTGGAGTTTGATTAAGGTCGTATTAAAATG
The DNA here is from genome assembly GCF_024139115.2 of Armigeres subalbatus. Lineage (NCBI taxonomy): Eukaryota > Metazoa > Arthropoda > Insecta > Diptera > Culicidae > Armigeres > Armigeres subalbatus. Next base: position 121,016,584 of record NC_085139.1, read on the forward strand.
TTTCAAATAAAACGTATAGTAAAATCAAATGAAATTGAATATATGAGTTAATATATGCCAAGAATGATTGGAGATTGGAGCCAAAATAAAGTCTAATACTATCGCACAGAGATTCAATTGTATATCATGACCATGAGCCTAACACAGGGAAAAGTCCAACCCGAAAATTTCCTAGATCGGACCAGGAAACGAACCCAGCCACCTTCAGCATGGTCTTGCTTTCTAGCTTAGCATCGTGTGATAAGGAAGGCCGTCTATTGCAGTATTATTGGGTAGATATTGGAAATACATTCAGATAATAGTCAAAGTTTTTCTTATCAAAAATTTCAGAAATGTCATACAAATTTAAATAATAAAAAAAACTCATCGTTACAGTTTCTTTAAAACACCGTTTTTGAGATTCTAAGTTTTATCAAAATATTCAAAACAAATACAAGAAAAAAGTCTAAATGCTGTTCAAACTTTTGAATCAAATTCAACATCTTGTGACATATTTTCGAAAATTTCAGTCAGAGTTCGCAGCAAGCCTTCAGCGAGAATGTTTTTGAATTTGCTGTCACGTTTTTGTTCATGCCCGTTAACTTTATGAATCAGCTGATGCTAACTAGAAGAAAAAAGTGATCTGAACTGCGTTTGATAACTTTTACTTAAGGTCACCCCTGACAGAATCCAAGTTTCAAAGTGCTCGCGTTTTCGAGGGCACACCACTCGATACGGAAGCAACGCACAACTGTCATTTTTATTTTTTCACGCATCCTGCGACGCAGCAAAGCTGAATCAACAAAAATGACAGTTGTCCGCCGCCTCCGTATCGAGTGGTGTGCCCCCGAAAACGCGAGCACTTTGAAACTTGGATTCTGTCAGGAGTGACCTTAAATTTAATTCTTAACTAGTGCGCGAAATCATTGATGTAGATTGTATGTACAAAAATATGTGCGATTGTGGGAAAATACCACAAAAAATGTCTCAGAACCGAATTGCATAGAATTGTTCTGCTAAAGCTAGAGTGAAGAGATTTGTTTCGTCGACACCAGAAGTTACCTTCGCCTTCTCAATTCAAGCATCCGGAATTGGATCAATTTGGTAATATTGATATAATATGTTGTACATGGTTAAATCCAGCGCTTAGGATTCGAAACATCCGGAAGTGTGTTTTATATGTATTCATTATTCAATTAAAACTAGTAGCATAAACTTATTGTACCTATATAAATGTGTCCTCGGACCCGTAGTGGAACAGTCTTTTTTTTTTCTTCCTAAACAATGGAGGGGGAATCTGCTCAACAGACATACTGGGTTGACCAGGAAGTGCGGGGTTAGGGATCACCGAGGGAGGCAGGACTACATCCCCGACCCGCTAAACCGTTTCCATTGCCGCCAAGCCCATAGTCCCTTCGATACAACCAGAAAGTAATGCTTCAAAGGGGGGCCAGTGCACAACACACCCTCGAGGTTAGCTGCGTGTCCTTACAGCACCGAACATCATAACTCGCTTTTTTAGAAGAACACCATGGTATCGTGCCAGCGCGTTGCCGGCTTTCCAGGTGGCCTTACCACGCCCTATGTCCTCGGAAGGTGGGCAGGGTCGACTTCGCGCCTGCTTCCCTCTGCACAACTGGTATCAAGAATGATGATGCCGCGGCACCCCAAATTGACCTTTCTGCGATAGGGCCTATTCGCCAGCACACAGAGGGACTTGCCGACGCGGTGCCTACGCCTGTCTCAGACTTGACGAGGACCCCTTTTCGTCCTCGGGCTCGGAACCCGCCCGGTTGACCGACGCCGTGAAAGCGACGATACCATGATGTTCTTCGTGCGGCCACTTGTTCGATAAAAGGATCGAGTTCGACCACAGAGCATGACCACCGGTATGACCCATGAAGCCGACTCCGATCCCTTGGACCACCTCTTATTTGCGCCTGAACTAGCCATCCTTGAGTCCACGCGCCACCTTCTATGTAGCTCCGAGACGATTTCCAGACCACATGTGGCAAGCATGTGGTCACGCATTGCGTGAAAACGTGGGCACACGAACAACACGAGCAAGCCAGCTGCGTTACCTGCACTTTGATTTTGCAGCACGCTTAAACGCCGGGCACATCGAACCCCCATGGAGTGCTTGCTGTTCACAGCTTTGCTGGAACAAATCAAACAATTGGGAGGGTTCGTGCAGCATTGTGCCTTATGTCCCTCCAATCCGCAGCGTCGGCAGAGATTGCTTCTGTCAGGGCCTTTGCAGTCCCATTGCTTGTGCCCCGGTTCCAGGCACTTGAAGCAAACTTCGGGTTGCTCGTATATGCGCACAGGGCATACCGACAATCCCACTTTGACGCTCCCTAACTTGACTACCTTGGAGGCGTCCGCTGCAGATAGCCGAACCAATGCTACCTGCGTCCCTGCCGGACCTTTCCGTAGCCGAACGGCTGCGGTGGGCGTCTCCACTTCACACTGTCGCCGCAGTGCCGTGACGAGCTCTTCGACTTCGGTGATCTCGTCCAGATCTTTAACCCTTAGATTCACCTCTGTCGTGAGTGCCCTCACCTTGACCGTCTCGCCTAGGACTTCCTCCGCCAACTTCTTGTAGGCGGCGCCCTTTTGCGAGATTTTAGCTGTCTGTTCTTTGCGTTTGATAACTTATACTCAAATATAATTCTTAATTAGTGCGCAAAGTCATTAATAAAGTTTGTATGTACAGAGATATGTGCGGTTGTGGGAAAATACCACAAAAAGTTGTCTCCGAATTGCATAGAATCCGACAGCTTTCTCCAATAATACTACCGGTCAGCCGGGACTAGATTGAAACCATCGACGAAAAGCATTCGGTTAAAAAAATGCTAAGAGTTTTGTGTTTTTGGAAGAATGAAGATCTTTCGGTTATATATCGTTCCCAAATTTGCCCTTCTCTCGCTTCTATAATAAGAACCTTGATACCTGTCGTATCCAAAAAGAACTATTAACTCTATACTTCCGCTTCTAATTATATCGTGGGAATGTACATCTAAGGTGTAGATTTTATTGGATTACTCAGCACAATTAATTGAATCAACTTCACAAACAATTACATAATCTAAATAAACAAAATTGTCAAAGATTAAAAAAACAAAAATTGTAAAATCAATACCAGCATTTCTTTGGAAAAACAAATAAAAATTAAGAAAATCGTTCGAAGATTTCACAAAAATTACCAGAAAATATAAATATTTTATACTAGCGAAAAATACCCAGCTTTGCCTGGGTGTTTGTGTTGCAAATGTCATATAGGGGAGACTGGGTAGACTTGATCCCCTTTTCTGGTTTCCGATGTATCACAGCCAAAAATAAATAAACATACGCGATTTCCACACAGACTCTCTAAGAAATATAGTATTCAACTTTACTGATGTATGACAGTCCTTAAATTAGTGTTGTTATTGATACACAATCGATTTTTTGGATTGCTGTCAAAATCGACTTTTTAAATTTTCGGGGGAAATTGATCTTCTCCAAGAACTTGCTTTGATAAAATTAGAAAGGTGCCCTCATATTTAAAAAATATTTTTCCTTCGAAATACGCAGAATTTTCGAATTGCTGTGCGTATACATGAACGATTTTTGTTATTGAATTCGACAGCACATGCAGTTTTAAATTTGGGGAGACTTTATCCCCTTTTTGCAATATCTACGCAATAAATAATTTTTCCAGGCAAACCTTCATCAAATCGGTCGTGTTCGAACATTGACTAGCCAGAAGATCGACGCACCCCTCGGCGAAACATGCGGCTCAATGGTGTGTGTAGCCACTCATTTCTCGAAGGAACCGATTTTCAGTGCATTGACGGCGCCACCCTATTTGTGAGTTTTATGTTCAAATTCACAAACGAAAGGATCGGATGGGGTCCGAATTTCTGAACCCAAAATATATGTGACATTTTTTTTTATTGTCTTTATTAATGAGGTTTTCGGCCCTAGACCGGTTCATCTCATATATGTGACATGTTTAGTTTTAAATAAATGTAGTTTTCGTTAATAAAGTGATGTGTAATGTGCAATGGACTTCTGTAATAAATGTGTATTTATTGTAAAAGGATGTGCTGAGTTTTGGAACAAAGCCCAAGGAAACAGCCCGAAACGTACAAACAAATCCCAATTCAACCATCCAAGTCTGCAAAGATTGTGAGTCCACCTCAGCCGCCCAGGATCGCTATCCAAGGCCACCAATATACAGTCCAAATCGGAAATAGAGGACCAGCTCCAAAACATTGGTCCACCGAACCGGATAATTGGAAGAATTCCGTGAAAGTGAAAACCATCGCCATTACATAACCCGGAGGAGGATTACTCACGCCAAAAAAGGAGGTTACCCGCAGGAACGACGAATCAATGACATCAGCTGGCACCGAACTGAGCGATTCTAATTGGAATTTTCTAGGCAGCTGATTTCCTAACTGCTGATCGTCGCACTACCGAATCACTGTTGTGATAATATCAGCAAAGGAGGAATTCCCATCAGGCAAATCGTCTGGTTTGTCCAGGATAAATCGAATCAACTAGCCAAGCAGAATCTTTATTTTTCAACCGAGTCACTGGAAATTAAATACGATCACTACCGACGGCAAACAGAACGGACTGTTTGCTACACACCGACACCATACTAGACGAGTGGAACCGCGACGAACGACTGGAGTAAGTGCGATAAGCAATAGACAACAGGTCGTCAGCGACGGCACTGCATCGCACACACACGTACGATTGGGACGATCGAGACGATTGGTGTTGGCCAGCTAACTGTTTCCACAGGTTAGTGCTTTGTGATATTATGCCAATTTGACCACTACAGACCACTACATCAATGAATTTCTCTCGCTGCCGTGGACGTGGTGATTCAATGTTTTTTTGTGGAGCATAATCGAGGGGTCCGTCAATACGATTAAATCGATTCATGTTTCCACTATTGCGGATAGACAGTTTGTGAACCGTGATATTCCGGCACACTGTTTTTGGACGATTGGACGCAGATACCGCTCTTTCGGGGTTTCCGACGAGAGTTTTCCGAATTATATAAACCGAAGAAGCAGTTTTGAGGAACGTGTCTGTAGAGAGGGTGTAAAATCCTATTTGTCCAGGTAAATATAGAATAACTCTACAGTGTATGTCTAGCCGAGGCTAGGATCGACGGATTATTACACTAGTGCTCTTCTCCATTTGAAACCCGTTTTCCGAGTGCCTATTGTGAAGATGCCACCGACGACATCGACCTACAGGAAGACTCCTGCGATGAAGACACTGAAGACAACACTGCGGTCACTCCTCAACATGTTCCAGGACATATGTGGGTTCGTTGACAAGTTGAGCGGAGTGAAAAGTGCAAGTCAGGTAACTGTTCGGCTGGAGAAGCTGGATGAGCTGTGGGAAAATGTGAACGATGTGATCCTGAACATCGAAACCCACGATGACTACGACGAGGAGGAGGACAACTGTTCCAAGCAGCGGTCGGAGTTCGGTAGCAAGTACTATGACTTGAAGTCTTTGCTATTGGACAAGGTCAAGGAGTTCGAGAAACCACCAGACCTTAACCAATCAACCCGAAACCTGGAAGCGGCAGATCAAGCTACCATGGAGCGTGTGCGGCTGCCTCAAATCGTGTTGCAAACCTTCGACGGCAACATCGATGATTGGTTGAGCTTCCGTGATCTGTATTTGTCGCTCATACATAGGAAGGCAGACTTACCGGAAGTGGAAAAGTTCCACTACCTGAAAGGGTGCTTGGCAGGCGAAGCCAAGTCACTTGTGGATCCGCTGGGAATTACGCGGGAGAACTACCAGGTCGCGTGGGACTCTCTAATGAAACGCTATAACGATAGCAAGCAGCTTAAGCGCCGTCAAGTTCAGGCGCTGTTCAAGTTACCGAAGCTGCCTAAGGAGTCGGCTACCGAGTTGCGGTGCCTACTGGAGGGCTTCGAGCGGTCTATGCAGACGCTAGATCAGCTAGTTCAACCTGCTGAATATAAAGATCTGCTGCTATTGGACGTCCTATGTGCGCGACTGGATCCGACGACTAGGAGAAGCTGGGAAGAATTATCGTCAACTAAAGAGCAGGATACGGTCAAGGATCTAACTGATTTCCTCCAACGTAGAGTGAAGGTCCTTGCTTCTCTACCATCCAGATCCTCCGATTCTAAGGTGGAACCCCCTAAACCAAAGAATGCTCCGTTTCGCCACTTGAGCTATACCGTTGTTCAAAGGGAACATTGGAGCTGTGTAGCATGCCAAGAGAATCACCTCCTGTATCAGTGCCCAAGATTTCAACGGATGTCCATACCCGATCGCGACAAGGTGTTACTGAACAACATGCTCTGCCGGAACTGTTTCAAGCGTGGACATCGGGCGATGGATTGTCCTTCCCGATATACGTGCCGGAATTGTAAGGGCAAGCACCACTTTGGTCTGCTTCCAAAAGCTATACGATGGAAGCAGAAACGGATTGCCGAACCTCAGAGATCCAGCGAGCAACAGTACCCAAACCGAAAGGTCAGTTACACCAAGAGGAACACTAGCGCAAGTGTCATCCGATGTGTCCGGAACAAAAGCATCGTCGATACTCCTTGCAACGGCCGTTGTCCTAGTGGAAGGAAAAGATGGAGTCTGTGTTCCGGCCAGAGCACTGCTAGATTCCGGCTCCGAATGAAATTTCATGATGAAGAATTTGGCTGAAGGAGTTCCATGAAGGAGTTCCCCGATGGCGTTAGTTTGGCGGACCCGGCGCTATTCAAATCTAAAACTGTCGATCTTGTGCTGGGAATCAGGCACTTTTTTGAATACTTCAACACTGGAAATGAAGTACCACTCGGTGAAGGTTTACCAAACCTCACTGAGTCAGTGTTCGGATGGGTAGTATCCGAATGTGTGGACCAGCCACATAATAACTACCGCGTCATGCAATATGGCAGTCGGATTAGAAGAAAAGCTTACTTTTTATCCGAGGAGTACCAGATAGCCGAAGGAAATCTCCCATAGTGACACACAGCCTGCGGCAGCATGCCGGAAATATTGAGTGACGACGATTTGAATGCTGTTAGACCCAATCAAATGCACCGAGTACCAAATAAGAGATGGAGGAAGATCGTCCTGGGAAAGTTATTAGGAAAATTTGAAGATTGTAGAAACTACCAAACGAAGGAAGAGGTTGAATCCACCAAGAAAGCGTGAGAATTGCAAGGCTATGTCAACCCGTCCACATGCGCACGAGAGGTTTTTCCTTTGTTTCTTTTCAGAAATCCCAGTAATTTCAGGGTGGGTGGGAATGTTCGAACATTGACTAGCCAGAAGATCGACGCACCCCTCGGCGAAGCATGCGGCTCAATGGTGTGTGTAGCCACCCATTTCTCGAAGGAACCGATTTTCAGTGCATTGACGGCGCCATCCTATTTGTGAGTTTTATGTTCAAATTCACAAACGAAAGGATCGGATGGGGTCCGAATTTCCGAACCCAAAATATATGTGACATGTTTAGTTTTAAATAAATGTAGTTTTCGTTAATAAAGTGATGTGTAATGTGCAATGGACTTCTGTAATAAATGTGTATTAGATGTAAAAAGATGTGCTGAGTTTTGGAACAAAGCCCAAGGAAATAGCCCGCATCGTACGAATAAATCCCAATTCAGCCATCCACGTCTGCGAAGATTGTGAGTCCACCTCAGCCGCTCAGGATCGCTGCTATCCAAGGCAACCAATATACAGCTCCAAATCGGAAATAGTGGACCAGCTCCAAAATAGGTCGAATCTACAAAAAAATCAGAAGGCTGAGAACATATCTACATTTTTTTTTAATTTTTTCGCCAAATTTTTGTATGGGTGACTAATAGGGGATCAAGTGTCCCCATATTAAGGCAATAACTTCAAATCGAAATATCCTAAAACTTTGATAGAATGTTGAAATTTTCATCAGTGCATATCATTAAGCATATTTATGGCGTTGTGCTGTGAAAAAAATGAAAACATTTGGTCATTGTCATGAAATGTTGTTAAAATTTTGCGTGGCCAATAAAAAAAATCTTTCGGAAGGTCAAAACATACAAACCGCCCTGCAGAACAAATAAGTTTGTCAATCCAAAAAATTACTCACCACATAAAGGTCATTTGTTTAGAGGATCTTTACCAAAAATACGCTAGAACAAAACTACTTTAGTTCTCGATAAAACAGGGGTGATCAAGTCTCTCCGGGGATCAAGTCTCCCCTCCTTACCCTACTAAACTATTTGCAGCACCGCACTCTAGATCAATTTCCAAGCGTTTATAATGTTTTCCTCAACAGCTGACCCAGAATTGTATTCTAATGATTTTTACATTTCCACGTTAAATTCACCAACTTTTTGTACACCTGAGCCTTTTTTACACGGGATGCGTTCCGTGTGAAAAGAGTTTTCAGTTCAAAATTCGAAAATCCGTGTAAAAGAAGTTTTATGATTTCTCGACGAATTATACAAAATGGAGCAGCTTTGCAAAATTTGTGTATGGGATTTTTTTTTTACACGGCCGTGTAAAAAAATCTGTGTAAAAACAGAATCGGGTGTATAAACATACCTAGCGGATCCCAAAACGAATCGATTAGGGAAAAAGTCTTGCAAATCGGTCCACCCATTCGCGAGTTAAATCGTCAAGAAGAAAATCTCAACTCATTTTCATTATTTAGATGAAAACCTTAAAGTATTTCATCGGAAATGTGAAAAATTTAACAAAAACAACGAACATTTCCTAAAAAATCGGAGAATTAAAGAAATGTGTCCAAGGTATCAAAATTTACGTACAAGAATTTCAAAAAATATTCACCCCTATTCTTGTTTACGTACAAACGCGCTTCAGAACGAAAGCTGATGCGCATTCTCGTTTACGCCAGCAAAATCAAATAGGGAAACGCTTCGAACGAACTGCATTCGTTCAATTAGTTTGCTCGTCCGTAAACAAGAATAGGGGTGATTGAAGCTCGTTTATGCTAAATAAGAAGCTACAAAAATCCAAAAGTTTGAAAATTATAAAAGAAAAGCATCGATATTATACGCCGTCCCCTGATTTTTTTTTCGATTTCTTGTGGATTTTTAATTCTACTAATTCAACCATAGTGAACCGGATTTTGCATAAAGAGTTGATTCAAAAATATAAGATTGCTAGTGTCGCTGCTATTCGCGTGACCAACATCCAACTTGCTTCGGCCTGGCTATTTAAATGCCGAACTGGCTATTTAAATGCCAAATCGATATTGTTGGTAAAACAGTACATTTACTACAACATGCGGGATTGTAAACAGCCAAGTTCGTGTTTTAAATGAATAATTTGATAAAATATTAATAATGGCTACAGCGCCACTAGCGTTCTAATACTTATGCTTCTACTGCCCTCCTTAACCGTGCGGTAAAACGCGCGGCTACAAAGCAAGACCATGCTGAGGGTGGCTGGGTTCGATTCCCGGTGCCGGTCTAGGCAATTTTCGGATTGGAAATTGTCTTGACTTCCCTGGGCATAAAAGTATCATCGTGCTAGCCTCATGATATACGAATGCAAAAATGGTAACCTGGCTTAGAAACCTCGCAGCTAATAACTGTGGAAATGCTTAATAACACTAAGCTGCGAAAAGGCTCTATCCCAGTGTGGAGATGTAATGCCTATAAGAAGAAGAAGAAGAATAATGTTTTGGTCTGTTCTGGTAGTTCTTAAGTATGAAAATTGGGCTACTGTGATGAAGACCATGGATATCTGACACATAAAGGACCTTCATGAACAGAACATGTTGATCACAAGACTTAAAGCGCCATTGGCAATCTAATACTTATCCACCTACTGTTTAAACAACTTCTACTCTGCGAGGTAGAATGTTTCGCTTTGAGTTCTTCTGGACTAGTTGACGTAACAAGCCGCAGACGAAATTCCATAAATTGTATAATTTCCTTAAAAACGTTCAAACAAATTGTAGAAAGAGCAACAATAAACTAGAAAACAATCAAGGTCTGCTTTCGGAAATATATAAAAAAACATCATAAAACTCAATTGGAAAGAATTGTCAGAAATTTTATAATTTGCGTCAAACATTAAAAATATTATAAAATCTTTGAAAATGCAAAAATTTCAAATACTTCTCCAAATTTTTTTAAACTGTTCCAACAATCTCGTCATAAAACTTTAAATTATCAAACAAATTGATTGAAAAAATATCATAAACTTTGTCAATAAGTGAATTGAATTTTGAGAATATCGTCCAATAATGTTTGATTTGCAAATCTTTCAAAGAAAATGTTCAAACATCTGTGAAAAATTCGTGAAATTTTGTCGAATGATTAAAAAAAAATTAAAAAAAAAATCCAAATATCAAGCTGCAAACCTAAAAAATGATTATGTAGAATTTAATGATTTTCATCGAAAATATTAAATGTTTTGTAGTCAGAAAAATTCCAAAAATTGGCACAATTTTTTGAATCTTCAGTATAAAATTTGAAAAAATATTATGAAAACTTTGTTGAAAAATAAAAAAAAAATTAGTTTAAAAAAAACTTCATTCATAGCTTTCTAAAAGGTATCTTAGGTCATGAAACTCCATAAAAAAAATCAGAAAAACCAAGACCAAGAAGAAATGGTTGCACTAATACCTTCTGAGTGACCGGATTTATGATTAGCTGATGTGTGGGATAGAAAATGCTCGTCCACGCCATTTCTGAAATTTCAAAATTCGCTTTATATTTATTTTTATTTTTAGCGGGAGACAAAAATCTAAAATTTAAAAATAATTGTCAAAACTTGCATTCCTTTCCTCAAAAAGCTTCAACAGCATTTTCAGATAAATATTTGCGTATCTTTTGTTAGAACTTATAAAAAATAGTGGATTGATGTCAAAAACTTAGACGGCAAATATCAAAATACCTTCAGAGCATCTCAAAAGATTCATTCAAAATTTCAAACAGTATGTCAACAATCTTCAAACAATTTCAAACCGTTCGTCGACAAAATTAAAAGTTTTCTTGTTAATAACAATAAATGAAAATTTTCAAATCTTGTAGGGGTCGTTCAAAAAAGGCATCACAGGTTTAAGGGGGAGGGGGTCAAATATTTTGTGACAGTACATATACTAGGACGTCATATTTTAATCGCCCCATATCAAAAAGTTCAAAAGTTCATTTTCATTACAAACGGTTTACAAATTATAAAAGACAAAATTTTAATTAATTAGTTCTTATAATTTTGAATTTGATAATATTGCATGTCGCCTATTTTTTGAAAAGTTCTTCGACAATTTTCCAATAATTTCGTTGAAATTTTCAAATCTTTTTGTTTCAAAACATCATCAAAAACATGCAATATACATAGAATTTTTTCAAATTAAATTAAAATTGAATTAAAATTTTTGAACGCACAGGTTTGCCGGGTCCCTCCGAAACCCGTCAATTCTTTTCAATTTTTATCCTTTAGTTCATTTTAAAACATGTGCTGTGCATATGCGCAGCCAAGATATTTAACAACTTTAAATCTGTTTCCATCAAAAAATTTGAAAAATCAGTCCAAATATTTTTTCAACAGTTTCATCATTTCCATTGTAAATATTTAAAAATTTTGAAGAAAATGTCGATTTATTACTGTCTCACATTATTGAAAGCGTTCAAAATTTTGTCAACATTATTGATATTCTCATCAAGGTACTTTGAGAAAATCAAATTAAAAAATTTATTAGAAAATTAGTTAGAAAATGAAATGAATTTGTAGGAAAATTAAAAAAAAAAATCATCAGAATTTCATTTAAGAAAATGTGTGAAATTCATCGAAGCGCATAAAGATTGGCACCAATAACAAACTTCGTCAACTTAGATCAAAAGCTTTTTGTATGTAATCATATAGTTTCAATAAAATTTGGTAAATATATATAATGGAGTTCTCTCACCAAGTTTCAATTCCATGTCCTGGATGAGGAAGGACCTTTCTTCAACGCCAGCTAATTTTAGATTTATGCCTTCAAAGAAAGCAAACCGATAGCTCTTCAAGAGAAATTGCATAAATTGTGCCTGAGCATAGCATAGCATAGCATATGTGATTGTACAAATCGTGGGTGGCTATACAATGCTCAATTGAGCAATCTACTGTATATTGTCGCAAATTGGTACTTGGGATTAGTACCTTTTCCTATACAGTAGCAGTTGTATACCTGGCCACGTCCTTACAATCACGAAAGGAAGGAAGGAATGTTAGTTCGACATCTACCAGTGAAGATGCAGGGAACCCATACTACCTTCATAGATGTCTCGGGAAGGAAAATTTGTGTTAGGGGTAAGGTGAAGAATAGGGAGCTCTATTCGACAATATAGAGCGTTTGTCAATAACAGTTTGTCAAAACACGACAAAACAAGCACTGACGGCCGCGCAATGCAGAACACAATATTTCGGCAAATCGCGCGATCGTTCTGCTGTCCGAAACAAGAGCCAACACGCACTGAACTGATTAACTTTATTACCGGCCGCGCAATGCAAAACACAAAATTTCGGCAAATCGCGCGATCGTTCTGCCATCCGAAACAAGAGCCAACACGCACTGGCAAATTGCATAAATTGTGCCTGAGACCCAAAAATTTCCAGGAACAAATTCCATAATTTTATCAAAAATTACAAATTTCCACAAAAAATGAAAGAAATTTTTTAACAAATTTCTAATATTTTCAAATTTTCGTTGAACAGTTTCATAAATTTGTTCGAAGGAAAAATAAGAATAAAAATTATTGAACAAGTCTCAATTTTTACCAACAAGTTCCAAAGGTTTTGTTGACTGATTTCAAAAGTGCTGTTCAACTTTTTTAGAAAATTCTTAAAAAATCTTGTCGACAAATTTTAAACACTATGCCGGGAATATATGATTGGGATTACGATTGCGTTTGGAATTAGGATACGAATAAGGAATAATTTTCCGAATTGAATGAAATTGTGGGCTTCAACTAAGAGTGGAAACTAGAATGCAGTTCAGGTTGAGAATAGAAATAGAGTTGGAATCGAGATTTGGATTTGAAACGGTATTGGGATATTGGAATGAGTTCGAGATTGAGATATTAGGAATCGGATTGGATACTAGATTGGAATTGGGATAATGAGAATTTATGATTGGAATTGGAGAGAATAAAGACAGAAATTACAATAAGAAAAGAAATTAGATTTAAAATTGGGAACAGGGTTTGGTATCGGATTGGAGCTAGGTTGGAATTTGGATTGAAGTTGCAATTGGAAATGGAAATTTATTAGGATTTCATTTAGGAAAGAGAAAAGGATATAAGAATGAAATCAAGATATTAAGAGCAATAATAGGGTTTCGTTAACGTTTGGGATTGGAATCGAGATATTTGGATTGCGATTGCATTTGGAATGAGAATTAGAATCGGAACTAAAAATGGTATTAAAAAATGGATTGGAATTTGATTTGTCATTGGTGTTCTATTTACAACAGGACTTAAGTTTTGAATTGAAATTGCTAATAGATACGTAATTTAAATAGGAGTGCTGAAGAATTTTGACTAAGGACCTATTTTTGTTCTGTAATTCCCATTTACTAATTCAAAAACTAAACCGTATGAATTTTGTACACATTAAAACAAATAACAACACCCATAACTGATAAAGTCAATGTTCCTAATATATCAAATGAAGACAGTAAGACATCACCTTACTACAAATTTTCAAATCTATTTCAAATCCCCCTTATGCATTCACTATAAATCTTTCCGCGCGAAACGACTCAAAACTTTAGTCATAAAAGCGAGACCTCCCCACAATCACGGAGCCTCTCCCAAAGAAAATGACGACGCCGAGGCACATAATGATGATTTATTGGTGAAAAGCTGTGTAAATATTATTAAAACGATAAAACTTTGATGTGCCTCCGCCCAATGGCTCCCAATGGAGGGAAGACTCACGCCCACCTAACTACCGGATAAATCTCGTACCTATATGAGAAAATTGTGTTACAACACGATAACAGAATAGCCAGGACCATAACTTATAGCATCCATTTTTTATTGACTGATGCGAAAGCTGATGCTGCAGGTAATTCTTACTTCCGATTGTTGCTTCCGATTGCAGATTCTGCAAACATCCAGAGCCCGTACGTACGCCCGCACTCACATATTTTTCTTCTTTACGATTCAATCAAGCCCGGAGTTTACAGCTGGGGAAAATGTTTGCAGTAGTTGCTGATTTGCTTCCTGCGTGTTTCCCCTGACGGTTGAATGGACAGAAATGTCATTTCCAGTCGCAGGCAAACATCACGCCCCGGTGGAGAATCGGGCATCAGAAATCAGAAAGAAGGTCAGCCGGGGAGTGATTGTAGGCAGCGTACCTACCCTGCTGCTGACTGGGACATGTGTTCGTACGTGACGGTGACGCGTGTCTGCTGGAATGGTCGGCCGGTAATGTTCCTCCTCCTCCTCCTGGCAATAAATGCGGCAGAGGCGATGGTGTGATGACGAACGATTTTTCCACGTAGGAGGATATGACCAACGCACGGCGGTGCAAAAAAAATCAGGTGGTTTAATTGTACTCCGGAGTACCGTTAACACCCGCAAAGTTACAGCTGCAGTTTTTATGTTTGCGAGAGAATGATCCGTAAAACGATGTTGTGCAATACGAGGAGAAATGGAGACTGTAATGTTGTCATAAAGTGCTGCTGTTCAGTCCGATATCAGCAACTGAATTAATGCGAGAAATATCACGTTTTACGTTGTAACCAACGTGTACTAATTGACCAAAAATAATTTACTGCATGAAGAACCTCCAATTGAAGAGATGACCATTTTTGAGGATTTGATTTGGCACCGAATTTCTTCGAGTTTTAAATTCATTTAGTCTAAAAACCTAATATACAAAGTCTTTAAGTTTGGTTAAGCAGTACATTTCTATTAGTTCGAATAGAAAGCAATGATACTCAAATAATTTCTCCCTATTCTGATCGAGCTGTATTCAACCAAATATGCCAATAGTTTCGCATCTCCGCAAAACCAATGGCCTCGTAAATCTAATCCCTAGCAGAGGTGCAAATTCATGTATTTAATCTATTTTCCCTCAATTATTTCCACCACCTTAAATCCTTGAAGCTGAAATCAAGCAAGCTGCAGCTGTGTGAAGGTACCGCGTCAACGACAACGGCTTTTCCCATGCCCCCAGGGGACAGATGAAGTTTTACTTTTTCTCCGAAACACTGATGGCACTCTGTCGCCTCTACTGCGGAGCTTATTTATGAAAAAATAAAACCGAAAATATCTCCGTAAACGAAGTGGTAATAACCTCCACCAACCCATGTGCACTCTGACACTGTTGGTGTAAGGAGCCGACACGGGGGGAGGGCCAAAATGATTTACCGTTCCGAGTAAATTGCGTTCGGGGTGGCACGGGCGAAGGTCCTTCGCCTGGAAGTCGGTCACCCGTCGTCGTGCTGGGAATGTGCGTCTTATTAGACTCGTGGGCGGCGGGTGCGATGATTCAATGTGGATTAACCCAAGATGGAGACGGTTTTGCCATTCCCGTCTTTCTGTGTTCGGTTCGGATTTTATTGCCGTGCGGGATAATTAACTTTTCGCATGAGATAAACCGGCTGTTTTTCATTTTCGTTGGTGACACAGGTGTTTGACCCTCAGTGGTCGTTTTGCAAACAGGAGTTAATAATAATTTATAAAGAAGTCGGATTTGAGGGCTTTGCGGAAATAGGATTGTATCGTGTCTTGTGGATTCAAGCAAAATCAATTGTTTGCAATTATCTGGAGAACGGAAATGAAGAAAAGTAAACACAAAACAAATATTCATGGTAGTACTAACCTCCGAGGCAAAGAGAGAAAGTGTTCTGACTTGGGAAAGGGTTTACATCGACGAGTACTTTTCTAATCTGCCCTTTTAACATCATAATTACGGAGCTATCTAATCTATAGGTAGTTTCGCCTCTAACCATACCACATACTAAGCATACCCCACCCTAAGCATACTAAACATGTGACCAGAGTCATCGGTCGATGCATATATTTTATTCTGAACAGAAATGGAATATATTGTGGAGTTTCGACTGGATTTTATTTAATACGTATTGTTTTTTTTTTTGGCTAAGCAGTCTTGTATTGAACGACAAACTATCTGCAAAAAGCCCTCGTGTACGTGACGACGCTAAACAAAATTGCGCACCATCCGGAAATTAAGAGGATTTGTGTCAGGGCCTGCAAGCCAGCTTTGAAAAAAAACAGCAACGAATAATCAGCGAGAGAATACAGACCAGAACAATCGGCGAAGATCACAGTCAGTGACAAGAAGGAACTAGCGATTGGAAACTCGGTTTGTGGGACTGCTAAACTCTCAACTTCAACGTGAGCAAACGCATACTCTCCGATGTGCTCAAGGACCGTGGATGCGGCATCGTAGCGCTGCAGGAGGTTTGTTGGAAGGGGTCAATGGTGTGAACATTCAGAGGTAATCAAGCAATCTATCAGAGTTGCGGCAAAACACATGAGCTGGGAGCAACTTTCATAGTGATGGGCGATATGCAAAAACGCGTGATTGGGTGGTCGCCGATCAATAAGAGAATGTGCAGGTTGAGGGTCTAAGGCCGGTTCTTCACCTTCAGCATAATCATCGTCCATAGCCCACACACCGGAAGCACTGATGATGATAAAGACGCATTGTGCGCGAAACTGGAACGTAAATACAACAGCTGCCTAAGCCACAACGTCAAAACCATCAGAGCAGATTTGAACGCTCAGCTTGGCTACGAGGAGGAGCTCAGACCAACTATTGAGCAGTTCAGCGCCAACCGGCAGACGAACGAAAACGGCCCATGACTAATTGATTTCGCCGCCTCCAAGAATATGGCCATTTGCAGCACTAACTTCCAACACAACCTTCCGTATCGGTACACCTGGAGATCACCACTGCAGACAGAATCACAAATCGACCACGTTCTGATTAATGGATGACACTTCTCCGACACTACCGACGGCAGGACATACCGTGGCGCTAACATCGACTCTGACCACTATCTGGTGACAGTTGAACTACGCCCAAAACTATGCGGCCGACGCGGGACGACCTATATCAGCGGTTCTCAACCTGGGGTACATGTACCCCTGGGGTACCTTCACTGGCCCTAGGGGTACCGCGGACAAAAATGCGTAATGGCGGACGTATTGCAATTCAATCGAAACTCATTAAGGTCACTCTGGACGGATTCCAAGTTTAAAAGTGCTCGCGTTTTCGGGGGCACACCACTCGATACGGAAGCATTTCACAACTGTTATTTTTATTATTCCACGCATGCTGCGACGCAGCAAGACTAAATCAATAAAAATGACAGTTGTGCGCCGCCTTCGAATCGAGTGGTGTGCCCTCGAAAACGCGAGCAGTTTTAAACTTGGATACCTTCAGGAGTGACCTTAATACAGTTTCGATAATTGTGATTTTTTTATTGCAGCCTCCGTTTAAGAGGCATGAAGCCTTTTTCAGATAAGCTCGGTTGCTTCGTTGCAAGAGGATTAGAAGCATCCTTCTACGCTTCTTGGAAGTCTTCTTCCAAGCAGCTCAAAGGCCTCCTTTCAAGGGGCTCGGAGAACTGCTAGACTGCGTAGACTTGGAAGCCTACTTTCAAGTGGCCTGCAAGCCTCCTTTCAAAAGACTCGAAAACCTTATTTCAAGAGGCTCGGAAGACTCCTCTCAAAAGGCTCGGAAGCCTCCTTTCAAGAGCCTCGACAGCCTCCTTTCAAGAGCCTCGACAGCCTCCTTTCAAGAGCCTCGACAGCCTCCTTTCAAGAGTCTCGACAGCCTCCTTTCAAGAGGCTCGAAAGCCTCCTTTCAAAAGGCTCGAAAGCCTCTTCTCAAAAGGCTCGAAAGCCTCCTTTCAAGAGGCTCGAAAGCCTCCTTTCAAGAGCCTCGACAGCCTTCTTTCAAGAGGCTTGAAAGCCTCTTTCAAGAAGCTCAGAAGCCTCCTCTCAAAAGGCTCGGAAGCCTACTTTCAAGAGGCTCGGGAGCCTCTTTTCAAGAGCCTTGACAGCCTCCTTTCAAGAGGCTCGGAAGCCTCCTTTCAAGAGGCTCGGAAGCCTTCTTCCAAGAGGCTCGAAAGCCATCTTTAAAGAGGCTTGAGAGCCTCCTTCCAGGAGGCTCGGAAGCCTCCTTTCAAGAGGCTCGAAAGCCTCCTTTCAAGAGGCTCGAAAGCCTCCTTTCAAGAGGCTAGGAGTCCTTCTTTCAAGAGGCTCGAAAGCCTCCTTTCAAGAGGCTCGAAGGCCTCCTTTCAAGAGGCTCGAAAGCCTCCTTTCAAGAGGCTCGAAAGCCTCCTTTCAAGAGGCTAGGAGTCCTTCTTTCAAGAGGTTCGGAAAATTCCTTTCAAGTAGCTCGGCAGCCTCCTTTCCAATGGCTCGGAAGCCTCCTTTCAAGAGGATCGGAAACTTCCTTTCAAGAGGCTCGAAAGCATCCTTTTAAAAGGGGTTGTAAGCCTTCTTTCAAAAAGCTCGGAAGGCTCTTTTCAAGATGCTAGCAAAGCTCCTTTTAAGAGGCTCGGAAGCCTCCTTTCAAGAGGTTCGGAATCCTTCTTTCAAGAGGCTCAGGAAGCCTTCTTTCAAGTGGCTCGAAACTTACTTTCAAGTGGCTCAGAAGCCTCCTGTTAAGTGGCTTGGCAGCCTCCTTTCAAATGGCTCGGAAGCCTCCATTCAAGAGGCTTGGAAGCATCCTTTCAAGAGGCTCGGAAGCCTCCTTTTAAAAGGGGTTTTAAGCCTTTTTCAATAAAGCTCGGAAGGCTCTTTTCAAGAGGCTCGGAAGGTTCCCTTCATAAGGCTCGGAAAGCTCCTTTCAAGAGGCTCGGAAGGCTTTTTTCAGGAGGCTCGTAAGCCTCCTTTGAAGAGGCTATGAAGCCTATTTTCAAGAGGCTTGGAAACCTCTTTTCAAGAGACTCGGAAACCTCCTGTCAAGTGGCTCACTAGCCTTCTTAAAATGGCTCGGAAGCCTCCTTTCAAAAGCCTCGGCAGCTTCCTTTTAAAAGGGTTGGAAGCCTTCTTTCATAAAGCTCGGAAGGTTCTTTTCAAGAGGGTCGGAAGCCTCCTTCCATAAGGCTCGGAAAGCTCCTTTCAAGAGGCTCGGAAGGCTTCTTTCAAGAGGCTTGGAAGGTTCCTTCCAAGATGCTCGTAAGCCTCTCTGAAGCCTACTTTCAAAAGGCTCGGAAACCTACTTTCGACTGGTTAGAAAGCATCGCTTCAAGAAGCTCGGAATTCTTCTTTCAAGATGCTTGGAAGCTTTTTTTCAAGAGTCTCAGAAGCGTTTTGCCTTTCTCGTACAACAAAGTTGTACCGAAAGGCTAGCATTTCCTCCGAAAACGCACTTTTATAGAAGCCTCTGAGACCCATAGTGTTATGTACCAATCGACTCAGCTCGACGAACTGAGCACATGTCTGTCTGTCGGTGTGTATGTATGTATGTATGTATGTGTGTGTGTGTATGTGTGTGTGTGTGTGTGTACAAAATCTAAAGAAAACATTAGACAACTTTTCGTATAGTAATCCTCAACTGATTTTCTCGCCACAAGTTTTATTCGACAGAGGACAAAGCCTTGTTGATTACTATTGAATTTGATAACGATCGGTCATTGCGTTTTAAAGTTATGAAGAAAATGGTACACCGAACCATATAGGCCCTATATAAGGTTGGTGTCTTAACTAATTGCGGGAAAGGCATCACCAACGCTAGGTGGATTAATCTGGGTTTTTTAAGATGCAAAGGCCACCCTTTTTTTAAGTGGCTCGAAAGCCGCTATTTAAGAGGCTCAGAAGCCTCTTGTCAAGAGACGCAGAAGCCTTTTTTCATGAGGGGTACCTCAATTAATGCAAAAGTTTAAAGGGGTACCTCTCAAGAAAAAGGTTGAAAACCGCTGACCTAGAGCGTCTGAAGCAGCGTTGCCAGAAGAGAGCTTGATGGGGCCTCTCTGGAATACAATCAAAGGAGCCATTAACAACGCAGCAGAGAGCAAAGTCGGGTTTGTATGTGACACGAAGTCGACGAAATGACTGGTTCGATGAAGATTGTAGACTGATTCTGCTGGAGAAAGACGCAGCGTGGACGGTCGCGCTGCAGTAAGGAAACCAGAAAAACATGGAACGCTATGGACTGAAGCGGAGCCAGCAGATCGGCCTTTCTCAGGAGAAGAAACGTCGCCTGGGAGAAGCGAAGTGCGAGGAGACGGAAGCTTTGCCGCACGGTGTAAAAAATGGATTATTATCGAAGTTTCATGTACCTCTGATTTTTTTTCTCACAGAAAGTTGGGAAAGGTCACTAGGGGTGCTTAAAAATATTTCAACGGCGATTTTTTGAAAAAAAAAAGTGATTTTTATTGTTTTCTTCCCCAATATACCGTATAAAAAGTCAATTAATATCTCAGCAATGGATAAATCATAGTAGACAGCCATTTAAATAGAAAATATGTTTATTTATGGTCTTTTTGCCTTTCTCGTATACTAAGTATACGGTAAAGGCTATATGATCGTTCCAAAAACAAACTTCTTGAAGGAAGCACGGAGACCTATAGTTTTATATACCAATCGACTCAGTTCGACGAATTGAGGTGATGTCTGTGTGTGTGTGTGTGTGTGTATGTGTGTGTGTGCGCAAAACTACTCAAAAAATGTCACTCATTTTTCGGGCACTTTTCCTCAACCGATTTGCTCGCAACAAGTTGCATTCGACGCAGAATCCTGTCCCATTGTTTCCTATTTGAAATTGGCCAGATCGGACTATGGGATCGAAAGTTATGGCCAAAATACAAATTCATACGAAAAATACGCGTAAAAATTGTCACTCATTTTTCGGGCACTTATCCTCAACCGATTTGCTCGCAACAAGTTGCATTCAACGCAGAATCCTGTCCCATTGTTTCCTATTTGAAATTGGCCAGATCGGACTATGGGATCGAGAGTTATGGCCAAAATACAAATTCATACCAAAAAATTGAGTAAAAAAATGTCATTTTTTTCAGGCACTTATCCTTAACCGATTTGCTCGCAACAAGTTGCATTCGACGCAGAATCTTGTCCCATTGTTTCCTATTTGAAATTTGCCAGATCGGACTATGGGATCGAGAGTTATGGCCAAAATACAAATTCATACGAAAAAATCGCGTAAAAAATGTCACTCATTTTTCGGGCACTTATCCTCAACCGATTTGCTCGCAACAAGTTGCATTCAACGCAGAATCCTGTCTCATTGTTTCCTATTTGAAATTGGCCAGATCGGACTATAGGATCGAGAGTTATGGCCAAAATACAAATTCATACGAAAAAATCGCGTAAAAAATGTCACTCATTTTCGGGCACTTATCCTCAACCGATTTGCTTGAAACAAGTTGCATTCCACGCAGAATCCTTTCCCATTGTTTCCTATTTGAAATTGGCCAGATCGGACTATGGGATCGAAAGTTATGGCCAAAATACAAATTCATACGAAAAAATCGCGTAAAAAATGTCACTCATTTTTCGGGCACTTATCCTTAACCGATTTGCTCGCAACAAGTTGCATTCCACGCAAAATCCTGTCCCATTGTTTCCTATTTGAAATTGGCCAGATCGAACTATGGGATCGAAAGTTATGGCCAAAATACAAATTCATACAAAAACATCGCGTAAAAAATGTCACTCATTTTTCGGGCACATATCCTTAACCGATTTGCTCACAACAAGTTGCATTTGACGTAGAATCCTGTCCCGTTGTTTTCAATTGAAAATTGGCCATATCGGACTATGGGATCGAAAATTATACCATTTTTTTATGGAAAAATCGCTAAAAAAACTCACTCATTTTTCAGGCACTTTTCCTCAACCGATTTGCTCGCATTAAATTGCATTCGACGCAGAATATCTCATATTTTCTTATTGAAAATTGGCCAGCTCGGACTATGGGCTTAGATGTTATGGTCAAATTACTATTTATTGTGAAAAAGAGTTCAAAAAAGTCTAGCTCACTTTTTTAGCACTTAGACTTCATCTATTCCCCAAGCAACAAAAGTTCAACAAATCTGGTTGCAGTAACCATATTGTGACTGAATCCGGTCATATATAAGTTACTGTGATTGATGTGCAATAATATGTGTGCTTCTCAGGTCGCTCGCAACAGATTGCATTCGTCGCAGAATCTTGTCCCATTGTTTCCTATAGAAACTTGGCCGGATCGTACAATTGGGTCAAAAGTTATGGCGAAAATACTAATTTTAAAACTACAAAATTAAATGCTATTTTTGCTCTTATGCTCATCCGATTTGTTTGCAACAAATTGCGTTTGGCGAGAATTTTTTATGCATATAAACAAATATAAAAATAAGACCAATCCGCATATTGGTGTTATTTGAGATTTTCAAACCTTTTGAACGAACGAGAAAGGCACCATCACCGCTAGGTGGATTAATCTGGGTTTTGTATAGATAACCTATCTTGAAACGGATCTAAAATTTTGAAAAATATGATTTTTCTTCGATTCAAGCGTTTTTCAGGTATGTTTTTGGATATATTTTTTTAATTTTTGCTTTATTGATAATCCTTTTTCAATTTTTTAGATGTTATCATCTATTACCAGCCTTGGTAATCTGTTATTTTCACAATTCTTTCTTCCGACATTTGCACTAGATGGCCAGCCCTTTGTCAGTCTGCTATGTTTCCTAGGATTCATAATATTTTCCTCTAGATACAGTGTCTCATTTCTGTGGTACACGTCATGTACAAGAACCTCACGGAATATTGTTCGCAGCAAATTTTGCTTAAAAATCCGAAAGTTTCCTGTCCTGCCTCTTACAGTTCACGCTTCATGTCTGAAATAGGCTATCGGATGAAATTTGGTTTTATGTAGAGCGAATTTCATTTCCTATACTGCTACTGCATGTTACCCAAACCGAGCTGTTGCTTCAAGCATAACTATCCTATATTTGAGTGATTCCATTTCTGTATGGGTCATTCATACTTTAATGGGCAGTAAGTTGGTCACGTAAGTCGTAGAAGACGGCAGGCTAGATGTACCAGTTGTGGCTGTAGCACCAGTTGTCGCACTAGTGCTTTATATGTCAAATGGCCAATCAAATCGCCGCAAACCAAGTTCATATCGATAAAGCATATTCATATAATACGATACAACCTTTGATTTTCTCCAAAACAAGCCAAGCATAATTGTAAAATTTGATTTTGCTTAATTTTTGACGTCCTTTGCACCAGTTGTCGCACTAGCGGTCCCTATTTGGCCAGTCCCATAAGAAAACAATGGTATTTGCCAAATAAGGAACCAAAATTAAGAATAGTGCCACCACTGGTGTATGCGTTCCTATTATGGATTAATCAAATTTGAGGATTATAACAAATTTGATTGTGGTTTTCAGAGCTGTTCTTAGGAGCAGGAAGTAAAACCTTTCGCTTGATTAAGTCCACCCACATGCCTTTTACTATACGACAGTTGGTACACCCACCCTATTCGCGACAGCAATTCATAAGCATTCTAAGGAAAACTATTTCTCCACACCTCTTTCCACATTTCTATTAATATTATCCATTACAATCTCGATTACAATATACTTCGTATTTGTAGAGTGAATTACCGTCTCAATCTTCAATGAGATAAAAGTTACCACCATTTCGTCTGCAAAACCCAAGAGCATATGCGTAAGTACTGCCGAGATGAAGTACATGGTTGTGTGTAGAGACAGAGATAGCACCCAAGTAACCAAAAGTTCCTTTAGAGTACGTTTTCGCTTAATCAGCATCACTGCGCTGCTTAAGCGAAAACGTACTTTAAAGGAACTTTTTTACTTTGGTAGTATTTATGCTGAGATACTGCTTGAAGGTGATGTGTTTGAGAATGTAGAAAGAAAATACCTTAGAAATGTTTTAAAGATTGACAATAACGTTGACTGTGAAGTATTTCTGTTGCGAATAGAGTTACCTGCGACGTACATAACCAGTTTTAGGCCTAAGTTAGGTCTCGTATAATACAGACGGAAACGAAATTCGCTCTTTATAATAGGGGAAGTGCGCCGGTTTTGGCCAACTTAGTGCCTAATTTGGCCAACCCTGGAAAATACATATTTTTCCAAAATAATCGATCAGTTGAAAGCAGCGTTGAACCATGAGGGATATATCTGTTGTTGGAACTAATGAAACCCTCGCGAATTGCTTTATTTTCGGAGTTATTCGCAAAATTGGCCAAATTAGGAACATGGCCAAAACCAGTACAGTTCCCCTACCTTAATTCTACCATCGGGCAATTACGGACATGAAACGTAAAGAGGCAGACTAGGAAACTTTCGGATTTTCCGAGCGGTGCTGCGTACAATACATAGTGAGGGGCCAGTAAATGACGCGTGGCGCATACGCACGAATTACAAGAAAAATAATATGTTCAAAATAAAAAAACATTAATGTTAAAAAATACGGTGCGCTTCAGTCATCTAGTGCAAATACCAAAAGATAGAATTGCAAAAGCAATATCCATCAGACAACAGTACAGATGCTGGAGATAGATGATTGTTAATAATGCAAAACTAAAAAAAACCCAAGAAATACTTGAAAAAACGCCTCAACCACAGAAAAACAATATTCTTCAAAAATTTAGTTTGTTTTAGATAGGATTTCTATGCCAATAAAGGCTACGAATAGTTATATTTGTATTTTTGAGGGTCAATTTTAAGGATTTATCTATTGCTGAGTGATCAATTGACTTTTTATAGGGTATATTACGGATGAAAATATAAAAATCACTGTTTTTCAAAACATCGTCGATGAAATATTTTTAAACTCTCCATATCTCATTTCTAGTGACCTTGCCCAACTTTGACTTTGTGAAAAAAAAATCAGAGGTACATGAAACTTCGATAATAATCCATTTTTTACACCGTGTGCCGTTCTCAAGAAACACGCAAGTTCTATCAGAAAATCAACGCATCCCGCAAAGACTTCATTTTATCTGGCTGTTACTGAAACGTGTTAAGATGTTATTATCCTAACGGAAACATGGCTCGATGACAAGATATTCTCTGCGCAACTTTTCGGGGACAGGTACACTGTGTTCAGGAATGATCGAAATGAGTTCAGCAGCTGCAAGTCCCGAGGTGGTGGAGTACTCATTTCTATCTCTGCTGGTTTAAACTGTTTTCTTGACCATACTCCTGCTGACAGTTCTCTTGAACAGCTTTGGGTATTACTCAGATTGTCAAAGCATAAAATAAGCATTGGTGTTGTTTATCTGCCTCTAACCGTAAGAATGATATGCCAAGTATTTCCAGACACATCGAGTCCATGCAATCGATTCAAAACAATCTTGGAACACAGTCTGCACTCGTTTGGGACCAAGACATAACATTAACCGAACAGAATCACACATATCGAATCAATGGGCCGCACTTCTTGATGGTTTTAGTCTCAATGGTTCGAATCAAATCAATGGAATTGTGAATAGAAATCAAAGAATTCTCGATCTCACACTAACCAGTGATTCTTTATTGCACCAATGTAAACTACTCGAATGTATTGAATCGTTGATTCCTCTTGATCTTGATCATCCTCTTGCTCTTACCGTTAAACTCGCAAAAGGAGAAATGTCAGTTTCTAAAGATATGCCAAGTAGATCTTATCTAAATTTCCATAAAACAAATTTCCACGGGTTGAACGAAGCACTTCGCCAAATTAATTGGGACGTTTTGGAAGCAATTCTCAACGTAGATGCCGTTAGTGTTTCACACAACTGATTACTAACACCTTGTCGGACTATGCTCCAGTCCATAGGCCCACTCCCAAGCCTCCCTGATGTAATGCTCGCTTAAGGAAACTTAAACGCATTAGGTCGAACTATTTACGGAAGTATTGCAGAACTCGAAGTCCATATGCTAAGCAACAATTCAGCCATGCGAGCAACAACTACCGGATTTACAATAAGTTGTTTTACCAAAGGTACACTTTAAGGACTCAAGAAAATCTTCGGCGAAATCCCAAACAATTCTGGACGTTTGTCAACTCTAAACGCAAAGAAAAACCGGTTCAAATGTTTCTCGGAAACGATAATGCTAGCACGTCTGCCGAAAAATGTGAGTTGTTTGCAGTACATTTTAAACGCCCTTTCAACAATTTCATCGCATCAAATGCATGCTGAGGAATACACTAATCGATCAACAGCCATTGATAAATTGTAGTTTTCGACTGCCGCTGGCCCTGACGGAATTCGTTCATGCATTCTGAAAAAATGTGGTCCGTCCTTTAGCAATTTTGTTCCATAATTCCCTACGACAGCGCACATTTCCATCTGACTGGAAAATTTCTGTTATGTTACCAGTATTTAAAAAGGGGGACAAACAGAATGTTGAAAACAATCGTGGAATAACATCGTTATGCCCTAGCTCTAAAGTCTTTTGAGATCATTATCTACGAGCTACTGTTTGCATACTGTAAAAACTATATCTCCTCAGATCAACAAGGTTTCTTCCCCAAAGAGATCCGTGTCCACAAACCTCATGCATTTTCCTCTTTTGTATACAAAATATTGATACAGGTTCTTAAATCGATGCTATATATACTGATCTCAAATCAGCATTTGACCGAGTAGATCAAAAGATATTACTTGCAAAACTGGACAAGCTTGGAATTTCTTCTAATCTTGTTGACTGGATGGAATCCTACCTTACTAACCGTAAGCCAAGCGTTAAAATCGGTAATCATTCATCGGAATTCTTCTCGAATAAGTCCGGCGTTCCCCAAGGAAGCAACCTCGGTCCACTGTTATTTTCATCTTCATCAACGAACTGTCCAAGCTATTGCCCCCAGGCTATCGGTTATTCTATGCAGATGACGTGAAAATCTTCATTGTAGTCAACAGTATCCAAGACTGCTATCTGCTACAAGAACTGTTAAATGTTTTCGTTGAATGGTGCTCCAAAAACAAACTAACTTTTAGTATTGCAAAATGCAACGTCATAACATTTCACCGGAAACTACGGCCAATTCTACTTAACTATACCATCTTGAATCAGCATCTTGAGCGCACTGATCATATTCGTGATCTGGGAGTCATCCTCGATCCAGCTTTCTCATACCGACTCCACTATGAAAGCATTATATCCAAGGCCAACAGGCAGCTGGGTTTTATTTTCAAACTGACTAGCGAATTTCATGATCCTCTATGTCTCCGGTCATTATACTAGTGCGCTCTATTTTGGAATCGTGCTCCGTTATTTGGTGTCCATATCAGGCGTCGTGGATGTTAAGATTTAAGGCTATTCAAAGAAAGTTTGTCAGACGAGCACTTCGGAATCTTCCTTGGCGTGATCCGCAGAATCTACCGCCCTACGAAGATCGTTGCAGGCTACTGGGACTGCAGACATTAGAAGAAAGAAAATATATTAGCCAAGCGGTCTTCGTTGGAAAATTGTTGCAGGGTCATATAGACTGCGCTGAAGTATTGAAATATTTGAACATCTACGCACCAGAGAGAAGTCTCCGTCAACGTTGTTTTCTGCAGCTTGAGCAACGCCATGCGGAATATGGCCTTCATGATCCAATCCGCTTCATGTCTTCCAGATTCCAAGTGCTCCACATTTTTTATTTCAATCATTCCGGTGCTGCTTTTCAACGTTGTTTACAAGCTAGGGGCATATTACCGATATGACACAGCCTGCAACATCCTGACGAACCCTGATGACCATAACAATAAAACTACGAATCTTAGTTTTAAGTTTTATTGTATGTACCACAAATTGTAATGTTTAAGAAAAGAAATGAGGTTTTTACGCCTGTTTGAGCAAGACATGTGTTGATGGTCTACTCAAAATGGCTTTTCCTCATCTTAAGGCTTCATTAAGCATACGCAGATGAAGTTATTAGAAATAAAATGAAATGAAAAAATGAAATGCCACGAGCCGAGCTGGGAGCATCTGAACGGACGAACGAAAGGTGGAAGCAGCACTACAAGGAACATTTAAATGGCGCTTATAGTACAGGCAGTGAAAGGTGGCGCAGATCAGCGCTGCATGCCTCTACTTGTTCCTTTAACTCTCCCGCTGATCTCATGCAACGCAAATAGTGACGTCACTATTTGCGTTGGTGGTAGATCTTACACCGGAACACACCTCGCAAAGGTGTCTACCCAGCGTTACAGGGGATTTTTCTCAAAGCTAAGTTTTTGTCACTTAGACCCCTTTGCGTTTGACTCCCTCAATTGCAATTTTTGCTTTTATAAGTGCTTATTTATTTTTGTTTTGTGGAAAATTCTTATTTGTTTATGAAAATTTTGCATTATTTGTGGAAAATTTTATATGCTCACACCCTGATTTTTGTTGGCATTTTTTTTCATGGAAAATTTCAATTTTAGGGGAGTTTCTATTTTAGTCCTATGAAAACTAAAACAAAAATAAACTCTGCAACAGAAGTTAACAAGTACAGCGAACCTCAGGATGGAAAATCGTAGTTTCCTTACCAATTAGCTTTGGAGTATTGTTTAGATTCACCAAATTGTTTTACTTTAGGAGCTTAAAATGTTTTAAGATAAAAAGTATCCATGCACAATTTAAGAATAAACAAGATAATATGTTTGTTACAATATTTGAGAAAATGAAAGGTAAGTAAAATATGATGCTTCAGTATACCCAAATTATTAATTCATTTCATTAGCCACCCTTGGCCAAATAATTCCGAGCAATCTTCGATTAGCCCAATATTTCCCAATATGTTAGCCGCACAATGGACTGTAATCTCTTTCCCCAAACACTATCCGAATCTTGTTCTAGTCTACGATCACAACATCAACAATAGTACGAGCATTTCCCAACTGGACCGAGCACACTGCAAAAAACAACAAACTCATCATCCTCATCGTGTGGTTAGGTTGGTAAGATGGCAAGAATGGTGGGGCTGGTGGTGGTGATACAAGGACTAGGGGTTCCATGACACATGCACTTTCGTTCAATTTACTTCTATTCTTTGGATGCAGCACTCACTAAAACCCTACGAGAGCAAATGTGTGGTTATCGAGGACGGTGTTATGCCGAGATCCCTCAGTACAAGGAGGAAATCGGTGGGACAAGGGAGATAATACCCAAAACAGCATTATCAACAACATCGAACCAAGCTCACTAATCTAACTGCATACCGCTTCTCTGCTCGGAGGTTTTGTCCCTTTGAAGCGGCTGATCGAACAAGATGCGTCATCCTTGTCTCTGGGTTCGCCCGGCGACGACGACGATGACGATGTGCTCACTCAAGGGATGCAAAATTAATTATTTACAAAATGCCAACGCTCTACCAAGACAGGGAATGAAGGTCGCTCGGGTTGCCAAAAATCATTATTTTGTCTACATTCTGCTAGCTTTAGAAAACCAATAACGGGGGAGGGAAGGCACATTCCTCAATCGAGTTTTCCCCCGAGGATAAAAGGGCGATTATTGAATCGAATCGGAAAGTGGGGTGGGGACATGATTGGTTGTGATGCTGGTGAGAGAAGAACGATTTAATAAATTTCATTAACCGAGTGTCATGGTGGTTTGCGTTTCTAGTACAACTAATTGAAAGGGAAGAATAGATAGCTAGCGAGTCAAGTCTTGGAAGTGCTGCAGACTGAGATAGCTTGGAAAGATCAATGGCTATTAGGAGCTACCGATATGGTGATGCAGTCGAGGGGTTCCAAAACGGTCTCAAACTTCAAGCTACGCATCTGCCAATGTTGGACCCCTCGAAGGAAGACTCGCTACGCATTCGCAACAGAACAACAGAACGGGGTCACGACAGGGCCATGTGCAATCAGTGGTGGAACGAGGATCAACTTATCTCTTTCGATAGATACCTCCGTCAGGGAATCCTCTTAGATGGAGCATCTCTCATTTCGATGGGTTTTAGTTTGTGATGCAGCACAATCGGGACAAAATGTGGCAGCAGTGATGACAAGTCGCCCAAGCTGATGGGTTTTAAGTTCTCCATCAAACTGCTCCCGATGGCTTGAGATTTAATCCTCTAGTCGGTCGACGACGATATCAGATGGGGAAGTTGCTTCTATGCGCGTGTCTCTTCTCTGCACAATCATAAGTCGTCGCCATTGAACGGCTCAGTAGCAACCATCAGGGCTGGCTTCGCAGTCAGTGGTGCAGGATTGGGACAATGTCCCTGCTGACCTGTTTCGTCTTCTCGGGTGGCAGCGTCGTTGTCGGTGAGGAGAAAACTCACTTGATCTACCGTAATACTATTATCTCGTTGGACGACTTTTGCATAACTTCGGGATTAGTGAGTCGATATTGGGTGCTGAAGTTCGCCGAACAATACGATAGTGGGCAAATGCTTTCGATGAGCGGTCGTAAGGGAAACTGCAAATGAGTGAAATGAGACGAAACATTTTCGTGTTGCGTTGGCCTTTTTGAAACATGTCAGATCCAATTTATAATTAATTCCACTATTATACTGAGAAATCTTGGCTATCTCAAATTTATGTAGTCAAAACGATGAGTTTTGTTTTTTCCGATGTGTCGGCCTTTAGTTTTGGCCTATTTCAAGGGTAAAACTATCAAACTATAAAACTCATAAACTAAAACTCATCGTTAAGTTAAGACTGAGAGAGACAAAATTTCCCAGAACAAATCATCTAATCGAACTTCTTTTGTTAAAGCTTGACTTTAATTTAGGCACAAATCACATAAAAAAATGTGGAGACCAATTTTATCTTTTTATCTTTCTCGTACAACAAAGTTGTACCGAAAGGCTATCATTTCACTTCAAAACCGAACTTTTTATAAAAGGCTCGATTATATATCAATAAGTACACAGTTTGATGTCATATCTTTCAATTTAGTAATCTACAGCAAAATGAGATCAAAATATGTAATCAATCATATTGATTCATATTTGAAAACAAATTATGAATCAATTTGATGTCAAAATCAAAATATGTTTTCTATAAACTCTCATTATGTTTTCAGACTTAAATTATCTAGCCTAAAGTTATTTTGCCGAGAATATCATTCGGTCGAACATTTCCTTTGGCTGAAAACAACGGTTGGCCGAATAGCTTAATAGCCGAATATGCCCTTTGGCCGGAATAGTGGTTTGGTTCAAAGGGCCATTTGGCCGAAATGGACGTTCGGTCGAAAGTGTCGTTCGGCTGAATTGGTCATTTTGGATATTTTCGAGACATTACGGGAGAATCTTTTGAATTTCGCCTTTTTACTGATGAAATTCTTAGAAAATTCTTCAAGTTTTTCCTGAATGTTTATTTGGAAATTATTTTCAGATTTTCTACGGGAATTACTTTCAATTTTCGAGAACTGTTTGGAATTACCGAGGAAAATTGTTTGGAATTTACATGAGAAACTCTTCAAAGATTTCACGAGAAGTTGTTCCAAATTTGTACAGGTAAATGTTCGGAATATCCACGGAAAGTTGCTATTGAGTTTCTATTGAGTATTCTTTAATAATTACACAGAAAATTGTGACTGGTAAAAGGGATGCTTTAACGTTGACTTCCTCAATTTAAATTATTTCAGACGCCTAGTTATTTATCCTTCATTAGAGTTATATTTTCGCAGGAAGGAGTTCATCACTAGATGGCTAGTTTGGCATAGCCAACTTTAAAACAACGGAAAAATGCTCGGAATTTTCAAGGATTTTTTTTGGATTTCTTCAGAAAACTCTTTCTATTTTCAATAAGAAATTCTTGGGAAATTCCATTGACTGAAAGCGACAGACGGCCGAACTGGTAATTTGGCCGAAAAAGCCGTTTTCCCCAACAGGTCGTCTGGCCGAAACGATCGTTGGCCGAAAATGCCTTTTAGCCGAAACGGTTTTTGACAGAATGGGCCATTTGGCCAAAAATGTCATACGGCCAAATGTCAATGACTGAACGGGTAATATGGTCAAAAATGGCCTTTTTGTCAATTGACCTTTGAACAACATTCCGTAGCCTCTCAACTTTTGAGTCGATACTTTCAAAAGACATCAGTACCATTTAGCAAAACTGAACGTTTAACGTAAACTGCAATCAGGTCAAAACTGGTTTAACCGAAGGCGTAGTTTGACCGAAACGTACAGCCAAAAGGAACATTTTACTGTACTCGTAAAAAGCTGTTCACCCTAACAGATCATTTGGCTGAAAATTCCGTTAGGCCGAAAAAGTGTCGTTCGGCTGAATTGATCATTTTGCCAAAAAGACGTTGAGCTGAATAGGTCATATCTGGGAGGGAGAAACAGATTCGAAAAATGCCGAGCCGAAATCTAGCTGTCAGTGTAAGTCGAAAACAAAACACTCGGCAAGAAAATTTTTGAAGGCAATATAACAACAATAACACGCAAAACAAAACTAAGTCTTTCCAGGTGGCGCCTACGTTGATTGTTTTTTCTTGTTGAAAATTTACTTGTTGCATGACGACAATATTATTTAATTTGATGTGCCGTATCGAGAGCTCCCTCCCTCCCTGCTGTTTCGCCGGAAGGGTTATTTTGCAGAAGGAACATTTTCGGGCCAAATGACCATTCCTACCAAACGGCATTTTCGGTCAAATGATCTATTCGGTTAAACGATATTTTCGGTCAAATTATTAGTTCGGCTCAATGTCCATTTTGGCTGTACGTTGCTCTTGGTCAAACTACATTTTTGGTCAAACCATTTTTGACATGATAACAGTTTCGGTTAAACGTTCAATTCGGCTAAATGGAATCTGGTTAGATACCCAGTATCGACTTAACAAGTAGAAACTTTGCGAAATTTGACAAAAAGGCCTTTTCGTCGTAAATGTCATTAGGCCAAACGGATGAATATATATTTGACTGAATTATCTGTTCAGCTATTGACATTTGGCCGTAGTAGTGACAAACGATATTACCAGTTTGGCTGTATGTCGCTTTCGGCCAATGGAATTTCCTAAGTATTTCTTATGGACAATACACTAGTCGTTTGATAACTTTCGTTTCAGCTAGCGAATGCCGTCCAATAACTGCGACGCATTTTAGACGTCAAACAATTGTCAGACGACGTCAGATGTTATATAATTCATTTCATTTATTCAGACTAAGGCCGAAGTGGCCTTGTGCGGTATATAAGAGTCTTCTCCATTCGGCTCGGTCCATGGCTACACGTCGCCAACCACGCAGTCTACGGAGGGTCCGCAAGTCATCTTCCATCTGATCGATCCACCTTGCCCGCTGCGCACCTCGCCTTCTTGTGCCCGTCGGATCGTTGTCGAGAACCATTTCTACCGGGTTATTGTCCGACATTCTGGCTACGTGCACGGCCCACCGCAGTCGTCCGATTTTTCGCGGTGTGAACGATGGATGGTTCTCCCAACAGCTGATGCAACTCGTGGTTCATTCGCCTCCTCCACGTACCGTCCGCCATCTGCACCCCACCATAGATGGTACGCAGCACTTTCCTTTCGAAAACTCTGAGTGCGCGTTGGTCCTCCACGAGCATCGTCCAGGTCTCGTGTCCGTAGAGGACTACCGGTCTAATGAGCGTTTTGTAGATTGTCAGTTTGGTACGGCGGCGAACTCTATTCGATCGGAGCGTCTTGCGGAGTCCAAAGTAAGTACGATTTCCAGCCACTATGTGTCTCCGAATTTCTCTGCTGGTATCATTTTCGGCAGTCACCAGTGAGCTCAAGTACACAAATTCTTCTAGATGTTATATAAGTGCACTTTATTGTGCAGCTCAATGCAGCTCCCATCGACTTTGACATCGTTTCAAAGTTCAGCTATCAGATAACTGCAAAACTTATGTAACTATCGAATTGCAGTTAACCTTCCGGGACTCGCTTGGTTCTGGACCGCTCACGCAGTCCCGCTTCTGTTGTGAACGAGAAGGGTGCTTTTGCGAAGGTGTTGTACTTTTTACAACAGTGCGAGTCTCCGAAGGTTAAAAGCATTGCAGTTAAATGACTTTCAGTCATCGAGAGTCTACTGTTCAAAGAAATTCCAGTATTGAAATCTACATTTTGAACAATCCTCCGCGGAAATTTCAAAGAAGTTTCCGTTAAACTTCCGAAGAATTTCTCGTGAAAATTCCAGAGAATTTTTCTTGAAAACTCTTTAGAGTCTCCAACAGTAAATTCTTAAGAATTTACTGTTTTACCGCTGGCCATGCCAAACTAGCCGTCTTAACTATTCTAGCTAAGAAAGCCAGACACCAGCAGCACTCTCCTACAATTATGAAGAATTTTCTGTGCAAATTTTGAAGAATATTTGACAGAAACTCAACAGGAACTTTCCGTGAATTTACGAAGATTTTCCTGTAGATGTTAAGAACAATTTTTCATGAAAATTCTGATGTTTATCTGCGAAGAATTTTGTGTTCAAATTTCAAACAATTTTATTTGGTAATTCCAAAGAACTTCACTTGGTAATTCCAACGATTTCTCGAAACATAGAAATATATCAATATAAAAAAAATGGAAAAGTGGAAAATTCTTAAAAAAATCCAAATTTTGGAAATACTTAAAGAATTTTCTGGAGAAGTTCATTATATTTTTTATGTGAAATTGGAAAGATTCTTGAAAATATCCCGATGTCTTGAAAATATCCCGAAGAAACGCAAAAAAATGGTAAAGAAACGTAAAAAAATCGTCAAGCCGATTCAAGCCGCCGACCAAAATTCTGACGAATATCGGACCGGCGCAAACCTCTACGTATAGGGCACTGCACGAACAAATTCCTTCCTATTTCGTTCTAGAAAGCTACAAAACAACAATGCCAGTAACTATCAATGTTGACAGTTAGTGATCCTGTTCAGTGAGAAAGAGATAACGCTCGTCCGTGCCCTTCAGCAGTTATAGCAAAAACTACGCTCGATGGTTTGTTCATACTGCCAGCTCCACCCCAGGCCCAGACGGATATAGCCAATCTGGCACCCAACAAACAATTCAAGCTGAATAAGCTAGTTTTTAGTTTTTTCTTCCGCTATGCAGCTTATGCAATGGCATCTACAGCGAACGGAAGCTTGATTGCAGACGTCTGACAGTCAGGCCTGCAAAACCTGAAGAGAAAGACAAGGTGGCCTTAGCATTTCACACATTTTGACGAAATCGACTATTGTATTGTATGAGTAGCTGAATATGTATGATACTCACATATACTGCTATCCCCAGAAAGGATGTACGGCAAAGACGGACGCTTCGATAATTTAATTATTCTCAAATGGCCCTCGCATACTTCAACACCTTTCAACCATTTTCACACTTGTCGCTGCCTAGCGATAACATTTGGACTCCGTTTCTTTCCCATCTGCTTTCGCACACACGCTGCTCCCTTCCTCTATACGAGCAGCATCGAGACCGATTTGCCAATAAAATTAAATTAATCTTAATAATTTAACAAAAAAATCTCCGAATTTTAACAAGAAATTCTCAGAATTTCGACAAGAAAATTCTCCAGATATCGACAATAATTTCAAAGAATTTTGACAACAAGACCAAATTGGCAAAAAAATAACGACAAGAAGTTCTCTGAATTTCGACAAAAGATCACAAAAATTCAATAAGGCATTAGGCTGCAAAAAATTTCCGAATTTCAACAAGAATTTCTCCGAATTTCAATAAAAAAAATTCTGAACTTAGACAAGAATTTCGTCTTTCTTCCAAAGGTTTGGTAGAAAAATTCTCCGAATATTTACCGAGATTCTTCGAGCTATCGGAGGGGTACACGAACCATAAGCAAAAAATAAATTCTTCGAGTTGAACAGAAATTCAACCGAGTTTCGACAAGCAGTATTCCAAATCTCGACATTAAATTATTCGAATTTAAACAGAAGATCTCTGAATGTCGACAAAAAGTTGTCCGAATTTCAATATGAAGCGAGTTTATACAATCCATTGAATTCAATAATGGTGTATCTTGACAGATACGTATTTCGACCTCAAAAGTAAGGCCGTCTTCAGTGTCTCGTACTTGACTCGACTTATCAAGTCGAGCCTTACTTTTGAGGTCGAAATACGTATCTGTCAAGATACAATTAAGTGGTGGAATTCAATGGGATTGTATAAACTCGTCTTATGACAGGTGAAAACATTCCACTAAAAAGCTCAAAATAATTTTCTTTTCAATATGCTGTTTTTCGAATTTCATCAAAAAGTTCATCGAATTTCGGATAAAATATCTCCGAACTTCGACAAAAAGTTTTTCAAACATAAAAAAAAGTTCTTCGAATTTCGACAAGAGGTCCTCCGAAATTTGACAAAAATTAATTGAAGTTCGGCGAAAAATCTTCAACGAGTAGTTCTTCGGAATACGACAGGAAGTTGTCCAAATTTTGACAAGAAGAAGTTCTCCGAATTTCAATGGAAATGTCATTTCAATGGAAGTGGCGGACATACTCAGAATGTCGACAACAATTGTCCGAATTTTGGTAGAATTTCTGATCACAATTTGACAAAAATTCATCGAATTTCTCCGCATTTTGTCAAGTAGTTTTCCGAATTTCAATTTCTCCAAAATTCGACAACAGTTCTCCGAATTTCGCCAAGAAGTTCTCAAGATTTCGACAAGAATTTCTGTAAAGTTCGGCATAAATTCTCCAACATTCGACAGTAAATTCTCCAAATATAGACAGTGCTTCTCCGAGTTTCAACAGAATATCTCCGCATTTCGAAAAGTATATCTGCGAGGTTCCCAAAAACAAGAAGTTCGCAGAATTTCGCCAAAAATGTTTCCGAATTTCGACACGAAGTTCTCCTGATTTCGACAAAAAATTCTGCGAATATCGGCAAGAAGTTCTCTGCGTTTCAATAAGATTTCCGAAGTTTTGACATAGATGTCCGTATTCCGACTGACATCCTCCAAAAATCAACAAGAATTAACCGAATTTCAGAAAAAAAAAAAAAAACAATCCCCGAATTTCAACCACAAGCTCTCGGAATGTTGACAAGAAGTTTTCCGAATTTCAACATAAATGGTCGGTATTTCGACTGACATATTGCGATTTTCGACAAAAATTGTCTGAGTTTTGTCAGAAAAAACTCAGAATTTTGAAAATACTCCGAATTATAAAAAAAAGTTCGCCGACTTTCGACAACAAGTTCTGACAAAAAATTTTACGAATTTTGCTAAGAAGTTTTCCAAAATTCTTCGAAAAGAAATTATCCGAATTTCGACAAGTGCACAGTGGGTATAATCCCGAAAAACGTAATCATCAGCTTTAAAAGATAAAAGACAAAAGACAGTATGTTCAGCAAGTATGTTGCGTATTTCAAGGGGTAACATTTGACAAAATCATATTTTTGATTAATTCAGCTGAAACAACTTAACATGGTCGAATTTTCAAGGTCAACAATGTTCTTAAAAGTCATTCGGATCATAATAATTCAACTTTCAACTAATCAATCATTGCAATAACTTAAATGAAATAAAAACTTGTTTCGACAAAAGTTGTCCGAATCTTGATGAGAAGTTCTTCGAATTTTGACAGAAATTGTCTGTATTGATTGTACGACAATTCCCCGAAAACCAATTCCCCGAATGCAATTTCCCCGAATGTAATTTCCCCGAATGTAACAATTCCCCGAATGTAACATTTCCCCGAATGGAACAATTCCCCGAAAACATAGTACCTCTAACAAACACATCTTCGCAATCGACTGTATGCGTCCGAAAAAAAGCAAGTGTGTCTTATTGGACATTACCAGCGCAAAATCCTTTGGTGAAGATGGGCGTGGCCAGGAGTAGTAATCCTCGCTTTCGTGATTTTTATCCTAGATTGAAATCAAGGATCACACCTTCCTTAATTTCTGATAGCAATTTGAATAAGGATTTCAAAAGAAAAACATAAGTGTACGCGATGAACGCTTTCTCGGACACCAACATCCAGCAGCAAAACCTGAAGGGGCGTGGTCTCGGCTCGCATATGTCGGTAGCCGTTGCAAACAAATCAATTATAAAATACATGTCCCATTCAGTTTCTGTTCATTCTGTATTCAAACTTTGTTCAGTTAACATCAATAAACAGTAAAAGTTAAAGTGTTTTCTTCAAAGAGAAGAAGATCCCCGAGAGGCAGCGAGTGGAAGCGAATCTGGTCAACAAGGCGACCAACGTCTTGATGCAAGCTTCGCCCCAGAGTCGGTGAACGTGTTGCATCTTGTCGCTTGCTGCGAATAGTCTCGAACTATCGCGGAGCAAGTGAGCATTGTCGGAGCAGGGCGAGTCGTGACGTGTGCGGTCGGCACCGGCATTTTGTGTACGTTGTTGGGGGTGTATCGCTGGAGTGGATGCCTGAAATAAGAGTTAAGATTTTTTTGTGTAGCCAGTTTTGCTTTCGGCATTACTCCTGGCGCATTCATTTGCACATTTCGTCTGGTGTGGCGTTTGCAGCAGTGGTGTGTGTCGGTACAGGAAGTGCCGTGGTCCTTCATGAAAGCCGATTGGTGGTGGTGGTTGTGTGGAGCACGACTGTCAGTGGGTGGTGGCTGGTGATCGTGTCAATGGTGGATACGACCGTCGCACAGTGTTTTATTTCGTCATTTTCACGATCGAAATTCAAAAACTCGAAAAGTGTTTATTTTGGAAATAGGGTTTCTTCACAGAAGTTTCAAGATATTTAGGAGCGCATCTTTTGATAAAAACAGTTTGATGATTAATCCCCCTAAAAATGAGTTGAGAAAATTATTTTTGCACCAGAATGAGATAGACACGTAGTGTCTTCCGAAAAGTTAGCAAATGTTAATACGGGCAACTTTGCTGAACAACCAGTTTCTATCTCTTATATACTAACAAACTTAAGTCGTTTTGTAAGCAAAACCCCAATAAAATCTTATTTTCATTCTTCTTTCAATGATTTTTCCCATTTTCCGTCTCTTCTACAAAGTTGTTAAACAAGCAAAATTACATGTTTTTGCTGAACATTGTAACATTTCATCTCACATACAACAAAAGTTATCGTTAAATTATACATATTTTTTAGAAGTTTCTCCACTTGTGATTACTTTCTTAATTGCAAAAAGTCATAAATTTCTTCACGATATGCTGAAAATCCTTGTTTCATTTTATACTGACATTGAAAGCTTTTTGTCGACAAGAGTCTTCTCGAATGCTGTTAAAAACATGTAAACCTATGAACAATCATAATATTTGAATAACTTTTGTTTTTAAGAGATGAAAAGTTACAATGTTCAGCAAAAACATGTAATTTTACTGGTTTGACAACTTTATGAAAAACGGAAAATGAAAAAATCGATTAGAATAGTTAATTTAAGAGAATGATTTTGAGGTTTCACATAAAATCATTCTTTTAACTTAAACTAACTCTAATGATTTTTCACATTTTCCGTCTCTTCTACAAAGTTGTCAAACCATTAAAATTACATGTTTTTGCTGAACATTGTAACTTTCTATCTCTTATAAAAACAAAAGTTATTCAAATATTATGATTTTCTTAGGTTTACAAGTTTTAACACACCATTCGAGAAGACTCTTGTCGACAAAAGTTTTCAATGTCAGTATAAAAATGAAATAAGCGATTTTCTGCATATCGTGAAGAAATTTGCGACTTTTACAATTAAGGAGTAATCACAAGTGGAGAAACATCTAAAAATATGTATAATTTAACGATAACTTTTGTTGTATGTGAGATGGAATGTTACAATGTTCAGTAAAAAACATGTAATTTTGCTTATTTAACAACTTTGTAGAAGAGACGGAAAATGGGAAAAATCATTGGAAAGAGTTAGAATGAAAAATAAGATTTTAATGGGGTTTTTACTTGAAACGACTTAAGTTTGTTATATATAAGAGATAGAAACTTTCGATGTTCAGCAAAGTTGCTCGTATTAACATTTGCTACACTTTGCGGAAGACACTATGTGTCTATCTCATTCTGGTGGAAAATAATTTTCTCAACTCACTTTTTAGGGATTAATCATCAAACTGTTTTATCGGAAGATGCGCTCCTAAATATCTTGAAACTTCTGTGAACAAACCCTATATCCAAAATCAACACTTTCGGAGTTTTGAATTTCGATCGTGAAAAATGACGAAATAAAACACCGTGCGTCGGTCCGGATCATTATCGGTGGCTGTGTTAGAGAGAACATAGCTGTCGGTTGGAATTTCTGGTAGCTGTGGTGTGCGAGTACAGCTATCGGTCATACGTCCTACCGCTGGCGGTTTCAGGTGGTTGCGGCTGGTGGTATTTCCCGTCGCAGTCGGTGGCTCATCACAAGGTAAGCGTTTCCTCCTACTCAATATTGGGTGAATGTGCAACGATAGGTGGTACTTAAGGTACGAGTGTGAGAGACTTGTATACCCAACATTGGTCCAAAACGAACCGGATAATTACCAGTAAAATACATCCATTCGCGAATATATTGAACCATCTAAATAAACTTTTGTCAATCGAGTCAGAATGCGCAAAGTGATTGAAGTACAGTGGTACCCATATCAGTGAAAAAGTGACAATATAGTGAACAGTACAGTGAACAGTAGGCTTCCATTCCCGGAAACGATTTCCCGGGAAATCATATTTCCAGGATTCCCTGATTCCCAGGATTTAAGTATCAGTTTGAATTTCCGGAAATGAACATACTAAAATATGTTGTAATAATTGTCTTTTTTAATTTGATGATAACGGATTTTGGGGTATCAATTACATTTTTACTAGGATCATCTCACTATTTGTTTCACTTTTGAAGTTTAAGAATGAAACTGTTATAACTGAAAATGTAACAGAATCATACGGTGCATTCCAATACGTGTTGAAGAGACGAGACAAAGAACCAGTTTGAATCTATCGTTCGTTTTATTCAGTATTTCAAACGTCGATAAGCGTTGTGAAGTCGAATTAAAAATTTCGTGTCGTGGTGAAACAGAAGAGCTACCAATGTTCGCAGATATTCAGGCAATAGCAGTGACCGCTTTGGCAGGTTTGTCCTATTATTGTCAAAAGGTTTTAGATCTTCAAATCCTTTTTATTCAATTCCCAAAAGACTCATATTCCAAAAGACTCGTTTGTATTTTGGGATATTTCATTTGAATATTTTATATAATATTAGTGGGCTAACAGGATCTTGATGGAAAAAACAGATTTTAGGTCTTTAGTATGCACGATCATTACAACTGTCTTACAACAAATACTTTTTGCAAAAACTTTTGCAATTTGATGCGTTTTAGGTGCTGTTCGGCATTTCTAGCAAAGTTTGACTGAAAAAAATGTTATAGTCAGGATCATTAAAGTACGACAATAAAGCACTCGCCTGAAAGCTCTTTTTTATTTTGAATGGAAGAATTCTCATTTCAAATATTTTATTTATCTGCTTTAAATACAAAATGTGTTCAAGTGGACGTACATGAATAAAAATGGTTTATCCTCCAAGTTGACCAGAAGATTCTATGCACTAAAAAAAGTCGTCGAAGTATAAGAAGGTGACAGTTTCATGTTAGGAAAATTTTTGGCGATAATAGATAGAGAATCTTACGAGAAGCCGTCGTTCCTGAAAAATTTAAAAAATATGGAAAAGTAGCCTGTGGAGCTCATCAGGGATACTGCAGATCATACCCTTGAGCAGAGCAGATGCTAGATACTTTGACATGGCGAACATTTTTGTAGAGAATATAACTTTTCGAATGAACAAAACTTTCTCAGGCTTTCAACAACTCTTTTCATCGTTTGAGGACAAAATAGCAAGCCTCGATGTTGAATGTATTTTTATTAAATATTTTTTAACAAAATTTAGCTACGATTTTAGATTTTCGAGAGTTTTTTGTTCCAGGATCCGGGAAATCCCGGAAATTTCATTTCCGTTTCCAGGAAGATTGATTTCCAGGAAAATGGAAACTAGTGAACAGTAATTGCCCTTGAGGTGAAAGTAATTGCCCTAGTGAGTGTCTATGAAGTGAACAGAGTAACATGGAAAGATGAAGCAGTTGATACATCAGCGCGGTCAAGTGAAAGGGGCGAGTAACGAAAATCGTTAGGAAGCTTGGTGAAGCGGCAGATGAACCGGAAACCACGAGTTTTCCATGATTGAAGGCATTGAGAAAAACTGGAACGAATTACTCCAGTACACAAGAGCATGACTTGATCGACGGCATTGCAACGGTGAGAATTTGGAGGAACAGGATGAGAAAGATGGAGGTTCGATGAGGCTGCATACTGGTGCATTGATGAAGCAATCTTCTGATGGATTTCTTCCGTAGTAATCCCGCACCGACCTAACTGGGGCTCCTCAAGTAATCGTCACCCAGCAAAGCCTCTAGGACACCAGATTCCAACATGATTCGATGGAAGTACGAAGGTTGTGCAAATTCAGAGCGCTATTCAACGGCCTGGTTGAAAGTCGGTGACTCCGATCAACAAGCTACAGTACCTTACGACATTGATTGAGATGCTTTTTGAATCTGGACGACTTCAGAATCATCAATAACAACAACTACCTGCAAGCGTGGAAGCTGTTAAGAGCAGATTTTGAGAATCCTGAAGAATTATTGATACTCCATTATCTGGTTTCATGTCTGTAAACTAATTCCCAAGCAGAGCTACAAGATTTGAGATCTAATCGACAATGGCCAGTGGTCATCATGTGGAACAGAGCCTGAGGTTCTTCACGAAGCAGGAGGTTGGCGGAACCTGGGACTCATAATGTGATAAATTATTAACCATGCCTATGGATGGAAACACAGAGTGGAGCAAACCTTGGAGCATGACTTCCGATCTGGATGCACCTGAGTTTCTCCGCAATTATTACCCATTGGTACTCCGAGGAGATGCGAGGATGGAAGGTGCGTCGCAAAATAGCATTTAAACCACCTTGCAACCGGAAGAACAACCATGCCAGAAATTCGCATCGAATGACTGGGTTTGCTCGGATAATTGTATCGAATTTATATGAAGTCAGCACTAACTCGATACTTCTAAATTCTGGCATGAGGTATCGAGTCAGCGTGATTAGCCAAAGTGAAACAGTTGGTTATCGGTTTTAACTTGCTTGTAGGTCCGATCAAGCGAAATCGTCCATCGGACAAGAATGTTCGAAGTGCTCAAAGGCACCATGATACTGCATTTTGAGCAGGTGTCCAAAAGCTGAATCGAGACAAGAGTGATGGCGGAGAATCTTTGAACGAAGTGAAGACCAGTATCAACATTGCTCCCGGAAAATCCTGTCCTTACATGTTCTAGTGTTCAGCGACATGAGCAGAACAAAGTGCTTTGATGACGGCATTAGTGAATGTAGTGGCGAAGAGTGGAAAGTCCTTGAAATTACGTGCTCTTTGCTGAATTCCGGGATCTCTCAAGTCAACTTGATCTCTGATTCCGCCGTGAAGCTACTGTCTCTTCCAAAGTACATCGTAATATTCCTGTAGTGGGCGTGGGTGGTACTCGATCAGATTCGACATCATGTGATCTTGAAGCTATTCTCTGATTATTCTAATTCGAGAGTAATGTGGACTGTTTGGTGACAACGAGGAGTGACGGAAGATTCCATCGTTGCGATCAACATCTGGGTGTTCCTCCTGGAATTGTGTTGGCCGATCAGTTTAATAGAATCGAAGGATGTGGATCTACTGATTGGTGCAGAGCTATTTTCCAAATTTGAAGTAAGCCCAGTTGAAGATTTTCACGGTTGCCTGCCTGTATGAGACCCAATTCAGGTGGAGTTAGCAGTGCTATAGATGAAGTCGATGATGAAGTCGTAAACGTATTATGCGCAACAGGTAGGACCCACATTACTGAAGAGTATTCGAAGATTTTTGAACAAGAGGAGCTTGCAGAGGAGAGAATTACTCACGAGTGAGGAAAGCGATTGACTAGCATTTTCGTTCAACGTACCATCAAGGGTGAAACAAGGCCGTTTTTGAGTTCAACTTCGTTTACTTTGGTCTCTCAACCAATTAGGGGATTCTCGGTCATTATTGAGAGATTCTTGTCGAGTGAGAGAGGCGCCTGGCCAACCACCCTGAGATGAAGAGCCTGTACCAATCCTTCCTTAAGAATACGAAGATCTCGGCCACTGTCTATTTGTTGAGATTCGCGAGGAAGACGATCCTCGGAGTCAGCAAGTTACTTTTCACATCATGCTGTCCTTAACCTTCGTCTTTAGCACAAAAGTTACGTGGGCTGTGTTTGACGGAAAGGCGAAATCTAATGGTTTATCTCTTAATGAGGTTTTGATGATCGGCCCTAAGATCAGGGCAATCAGCTTTTTCTAATATTACTCCGTTTTGAAACACGTTCTGCATTTTCAACTGGTATAGAGAAAATGCCCTTAAACCAAGTGAAAAATTGATCACAGTCATTGACTATCAAAGAATGTTTGGCGAGACCAATCAGATATGAACCGTTGAGGGTGTTGAATTGACAACGGTGACCGGGACGTCACCCGCTTCATTCTAGCATGGGTCTAATGCTGCAACTTCAAAGAAGAAAAGTTAACTTTCCTGCCGCATGAGTCGCGTGACGGAAGGATTGTTACATGGACGATGTGTTGATGAATTCGCACTTCTACTGGATACACAAAACAATTGAGATCCGACATTGAGGAGCTTCTGAAGAGAGGAATGTTTCCAGTCAGAAAGTGGTGTTCGAATGACGA
Organism: Armigeres subalbatus; assembly: GCF_024139115.2. NCBI lineage: Eukaryota > Metazoa > Arthropoda > Insecta > Diptera > Culicidae > Armigeres > Armigeres subalbatus. Next base: position 121,061,085 of record NC_085139.1, read on the forward strand.
AGATGTGCTTGAAGGTGTCCCCGAGCAGGACCGTGAGGCAGCAGTGCGCATTCAATTCAAGCACAAACAGAACCATTCAGACATGGGTATTTTTATGGAATCTGGTGACATGTTCTGTTTGTAGAAACCCTGAATCTACCCATATTGACGGAAGCGTGACGAAAAGTGTACTATCCCTTATCGCTAAACTTTTTTGATCCGTTGGGCCTCATATCTCTGTCATAGTATTGGCCAAATCCATCATGCAGCAATTGTGGAGTGATGGTATTGGTAAGGATGATAAAATTGAGGGTGAAGTATTTGGATAAGTGGACGATTTTCCAGCATGCCCTAATGAAATTGAACGAAATAGAAATTCCTAGATGTGTTGTAGTTCCCAGAAGCGCATCGTATCAGATTCATGGTTTCTAGCAATGCAGCAACT